>NC_081406.1:620202181-620567181 GCF_030272615.1 Cryptomeria japonica
TTATGATTTTATGTTATGAACTTATTGTATTATATTTTAGGTGGCCGACCTAATTGTTTAGGTCCCATGTTGGTATAAATATGATGTAAGATCTCTTTATAGATCATGGGTATATGGATTGATAGAAAAAGGTTGTAGAATGATCTATGTGCGAATAATGTTGTAATCATATGCAGAAGATTTGGTCAATCATAGGTGATCGAATCAAGTTTGTAAGGGAGGTGTAAGGCCTCCGACATTGAGCTTAATCGGAACTAGACTCAGACATATGTGAGGTTATACTTGCAGTTCACTCTTCTTTCCAGATTGTAGTCCAATGTTTATGTAGTCAGTGAGGCTCCTTTTTGTGATGAGCAGTGCGCTCTAGGCTATTGGCCTTCTTGCATGTGCTGGCCCCTCATATTGTAATCACATACTTGCTGTAGAAGTATTATCTAACTGTGGGTAGGCTTCCCACCATGGTTTTTCCCTTTACTGGGTTTTCCACGTACAATTTTTGGTGTCATGTGTTATGGATGGATGGTAACTGTTCTATGATTTATGTGTATGTTTAAATGCTTTATTAGTCATTCCGGTATTTGGTTTATGCATTCTGGTATTAAGTTTATGTGTTTCAGTATTAAGGATTTAAATGCTTAAAGTTCTATAATCCGGTGACAACTGATTCACCCCCCGCCCCTCTCAGTTGTCCTGTAGTTATCTGAGTTGTCTAACAGACTAGGGTGTGGCGCCCTGGTCTTGGTGGGAATCAGTGCATGGCGCCCTGGTCCTACCTTAATTTAGGCCACGAACAAGGTGCTATGCAAGTTACAAGATGCAAAAATAAAGATTGGTTGCATAGGGGAGGCATAAATAGGTCCTGATAAAGCATGAGGATGAGACCGCTAAGGTGAAGGCCTAAAATGCGGTCAAAATTGCTACAGATCTCTAATGCCAAACTTAAGAAAAATAAATAAATTTCACTCCCTCACTATCCCATTCCAAGCATGAAGTAATAAATTTAATATTTTATTGATCCTACCCTTTTAACACTAGCATATGAGTAAATCAATAAAATAATTCCCTTATATCTCCTTTCCTTCCACACCTAAGACTAAGAATTTTAATTAATAAAATATAATATTTCATTTTTACCAATATTGGGTGCCAAAACCAAAGTCAAGATAAAATATCAATTAATTAAATTCATTAAGTGAAAATATTATAATTTTACATTTAATTAGTAATCACCCCATTTTATAGCAAAATTCGCTTCGAACCAAGCGAAATGTAAAATTGAAAGAACTAGGTGCTACAATACATGGGAATACTACTCAAGCTATAAATAAAATCTTACTAAAAAATAGACAAAATCCCGAAATCAATCAAAACCAACTAAAAAAGGAACCACACAGCCATCGAGCAAAATCTAGAGTTGAAAGTGTCGGTCAAGTGTGCTAGGTGCCTTACACTTGATGGTGATTTTGTTAGCTAAAAATTTGGATTCTAGATCAAGATGTTCTATAGATTGTTTTGTCCAAAATTCAGCCAAAAATGTGTTGGCCACATGAGCAAAGTAGCATAGACTAGGGTTTTATTCCCATTCAAAGGGTCTTATTGCTTGTATAAGTCTACTCTCTACAAATGTACAACTTTCTACTATGGATTTGTAACCTGCACACAAAGAAGAGGCAAAATGGTTGTATTGTATAGGGGTTTGCCTAAGTCAAACCTTGGGTAAGTGTAAACCTGCATAACATAAATTATGATGAAAAAGAGAGCTTACCATTGGTAGGGAAGAGGCTAAAATGATTTATTGAAATGCTTCTATTGAAATGATATTACCTTAGGATTAGTAATGGTTGTGATGTAATGCTCTTAGATAATTCTTCCAAGTGTTGATGCAATAACATGAATAAATTGTAACATAATCACTCTTGAAATTGAAATTTAAGATAACTAGTTTTAGCTTGATGCTTCTTGTACTCAAATCTGCGAACTATAGAAATAAAGGAATTCTTTAGAATTGATCATTCTAGGAGGAAAATTAGTTAGAAATTATCCGTTACATAGATTTTTGAAGGTACTTTCACATTTAGGCTGGCTTCTAATGGTCATATGCAAAAATTGAAACCACATTTGAAAAGAAGGTCAAGACTAAAAAAGGTTAAAATTTTAGGGAATTTTGGTCAGTCACCCCTATAGAATATGGCATTCATATAGGTCTATGGCACCCAAACAGTCCATGACATTGAAAAGGGGCTATAATGCTCAAGTTTGAACATAGTTTGACCAAAATAAGGCCTCCAAAAGGGGTCACGAGAGTTGGGGCTTGTGATGCCAAATTAGATTCTAATTTGAGTATTTGACAATGATAGGATATGATAGGGCCCAAATAAGCTTGAAATGACATAAGAGAAGGAACACTAAAGAAAGGGCCCAAAAAGGTATGTGAAATTGTAAAAGGGTTTATAATTTATGACACTACACCTGCTAACCACACACATTAGCATCCATGAATCTATGCTAGGATAATGATAGACAAATGCTTAGGCCTAAATAGGAGACATTAAAGTCCTCCCTTCCCAAAATTTATCATCCACAAGTAATTTCAACTTTGGGCTTTACAAAATCTAATCACTCTCCCAAGCAACACCCTTAATCAAAAAGTTCATCCACTTCACTAGGTATTCAATGATAACCCTCCTCCTGAGAGTATGCTTCTTGATATCAATGATATCATTTGGAATGAGAATTAGTTTACCTTCCTAATCCAAAGGTGGAAACTCATAGGAAGGAACTACATTATGTCCCAGTGCCTTCTTAAGGCAATACACATGAAAAAACACGATGAACATTTAATCTAGAGTGCTTCCGGATTAGATTGTGTATAAGTTTTTTTGCATCACATATACAACATTTTGGATCACACTCTGTGATCCATCATTGGGATGAATAGAGAGCCTGCATAAATGAGAAGATGACCAAGAAGTAGAACGAGAAAGCTAAAATGAAGGAGGGATGAGGCACGATGAAATTTACTATAACTCCAACTCATAAACCACTACTCAATCCTCTTAAAGATCATGAATGAGCCATAAAGGCATGGATTCAACTTCTTTGATTCACTCTTCATGAGATTGTTGAGTGCATGATAGGACTGAGTGGGGGGTGAATCAGTTTAGAACTTCAAATCATATTAATTATTAATAGCATCAAGTAACTTAACAACAATATATTTGTAAAGCGGAAAATCGCGATCGAACCCTAGTTGCTCTCCCCTCTTCCAACTCCAAGGAGAGAGAAGGGAGATTCACTAGGGTTGATGGTTTTTACTTAGGGGAGAGACTTTACATTCAAAAGAGGGGTTGAAACCCACAAGATCCAATCCCATGCAATGCAAGATTGGATGCTAAATGAGTTTCAAGGGTTATGACAGCAAGGCTACCCTCTTTTGTAAAGAATGTGCATAGAAGAATTAAGCTAGGAATGCATAGAAAATGACAAAGATTCGCTTATAAACTGAGATAGGGATATAGGATGAAGCTGCGGACCTGGAATTAGCAGTAAAATGTCGATACGGCGCTGTCCTGCAAATTTGAGCAAAAGTTGTCGGGACAATGGCGCCCGAGCGCCACGGTCCTCCGAAAAATCCGCGAAACGAAGGGGATTTGTTCGTCTCTGCACAAGGATTCCAGATCTTCAATTTCAGCCGCGTACCTACAACCTACACACAAAAAAGCAAAGATGATTGGGGGGTTAGGGATTAGGGGTTTGCCTTTAGGTCAAACCCCGGTTTTGGAATTAACCAAGAAATGAGCAATGCTGTAAATGTAAATGTCTGTAATGTAAAACAAGTACTAATACCTTGTTGTAAGGATGTTTGTATCCTTATGTGCGAAGGTATAGATGTTGTATGTTGTATGTAGCATGTAGTATGTTGTAAGTGATCTCCTCTTCAATGGTTGAATCCTTGTCTTGAATGCAACACTTAGCCTTGAATGGAGACTTGAAATGATCAATTGCTTGAAGGAATGCTTGAATGCTTGAATGCTTGAGTATAATTTCCACGCTTTTTCCATCATGTCGAATGAAAGAGGAAAATGTAGTTTATATACTTGTCAATTAGGGCTGATAGACTGATTTTCCCGACCTTAGGCCGACCAGGAAAGACAATTTTCCAATTTGCAAACATAAAGACCCGAAGTCCAAAAGAGACCGGGCCCAAAATAGGACCCAGGGACTAGGGCGCTGGGCACCATGGTCCTGGGGGACCAGGGCGCTGGGCGCTCTGGTCCCACCTCCTGGGACAGCAGGGTGCAAAGGAGGTTCAGGCCAGGGTGCAAGAAAATGCAGTTTTTGGTGTCATAATCAGGTTTCGGGGTCTCCATTCAGGTTGCGTGTTGCGTCACCATCGTGAAGACCCAAATGCGGTTGAAATTGCAAGTGTCACAATTTTAGGACGCTACATTTAGCCCCCACTTTAGCGGGAGTATAGGCGTATGCTCATACTTCCGGTAAAGTACAAGGAAACAATATTGAAAGACTTTCACCACGTCAAGGAGGCAAGATACACCAAGCCCCCAGTGGACTAAGGATCTTACGACTTCAATTGAAAAAGTAAAAGGGAAGATCATGAGGGAGAACCATGACTGTCAGTAGCAAGGTTCCCTCACTATGAGTCATGCAAGAAAGATATCAAAAATTTTCAAGGCAAAGCTAAATTTGTCAAGAAATTTTCAAGTATCTTGAAAAGATATGAACGGGATGTATGCCCCCCTACGTTAAAGTGATCGCACACGCCTCACCGAGGGTGATTTCTTTAAGGTAGTGATACATATAAGAAATGAGAAAGGAGCACGTTATCACAAGGATTTAGCCCCCAAGTGTGAGATAAGCCCAAGGATAATAGACACAAAACACAAAGCACAAGGTGACTTCGCTTTCCTCGGGGTCAGTATGCTGTATGATAATTCATGTATATCATATGTATGTATGCATAATTGTTCTTCATTCCCCAATCAAGGAAGGTCACCTAGAAGAAGGGAACACATGTGTCTTTTGAGTCAACATGAGAGAGACCAAAAGAGATCTCAATGCTTTGCATCATCCTCAAGTAGACAACACCAAGGACAACAAATAGAAGAATGAGAATAACGTATAGAAGAAGTAACACAAGAGAGGAGGAGAGAATCTACTATGCTAATGAACTAGTCTAGCATGTCATCTACCCCCCGATCTTGCTGATCAATGTTTCGGGAAGGCAGGGAACACGCTAGAGGAGGAACATTCAACACAGCAGATGGAGCTATCACAAGATCCAAACAAGGGCTATGTTCATGTTCCAAGCCACGTTGTTCTTGTCTAGGGGCTAGGATAAGTGCTTTAGAAAATTCATTAGATAAATGGTTATCAATATCAACAAGTTCATATTCACTATCAGAAGCAAGAGGAGTAACATTTTCATCATGAATAACATTTTCATCTATAGCATCATCAAGATTTATAAAAATAGGGTCTTTGATTCGCACAGGATCAAGACCATCATGCATCTTATGTTTAGGAGATTTTGGAGAAAATGGAATAATGCTTGTTGAAGGTGTTTTTGAAGATTACAAAGTTTGAGAAGCAGCTACTTGAGCTCTAAGACGACGCTTTCGTCGGCGTTCACGTGCCGAACGATTTCATCTAGTCTTAGTAGGAAGTGAAGAAGATTGAGGAGGAGGAATGTTCTCATCCTTATCACTTGGGTGTTTAGGTTGTGGTCTCTTAGGCTGGATAATAGGAGAAGAAGAAGGTCTCTTCTCTCTATAAAAAGAAGGAGGAGGGACTGCTCCATATAAAGGAGGAATTTTTGGTTTAGGAAGGAGACCAAGTCCATCATGACGAGGAGGGATAGGTCTACTTTTAGGAAGTTTATTAGATATAGACATAGTCACATCCATAGGGATAGGTTGGGAATCTTCTTGAGGAAAGACATTAGTTTTATCTTTCAAAGGAAGAACTTCCTTCTCAAGAATGATAGGAATATCAAGTTTAGGTGTTCTAGGTTCACTTAGAGATAGGATCATATCTGTTTTCCACTTTTGATAAGATTTGAAAAGATGATCACTTCGCGGAGGAAGAGATTGGAATTGTTTAGGCCAAAAGTAATCAATAGGAACGCTAGAAGTTCTTTCAGCTGGTTTAAAGAGACTATGATTGACAGTAACAACTTCACCATTATGGGGAAATTTCAAACACTTGTGGATAGGAGAAGCAATAGCTTTCATGGAAGATAGCCAAGGATAGCCAAGCTTCACACGAAATTGTTCGGAAGATGGAATAATAGCAAAGTCCATATCAACGGATTTGTTATGGACCTCAATAGGCAATGTAATAGAACCAATTGCAGGAGAAGAAAATGAATCAAACAGTTTCACAACCACATCTGTTTTGTCATAGATCACTTGATTCAATTGCAAAGTAAAAAGAAATTCTTCAGTAATGACATTAACCATACAAGAAGGATCAATAAGCACTCCACGGCAAGGTGTATTCTTGACTTTTGCAACTATGTATAAAGGACCATCAGGTGCCCTAATGGTTTCACTGGAATCAAATGTGATGGAAGGTTCTTTAGGATTTTCTTGCTGCTCTACAAAGTTAATCACATTCGGAGTCATAGACACAAGACCATCAGATGAAAGAGAGGAATCATTAGCCTCAATCGCATTAGAGGTATGAGAAGGTAATGGATCAGTGAAAATCTAAAGATTTTGATTAGGAGGAGCTACAGATGTATTGCCTTTATCATTCACTCCAGAAACAGAAATAGTATTATTATCAATCAAATCTTGAATATTACCCTTTAAAGAAAAACATTTTTCAGTATCATGCCCAGGCTGACGATGAAATTGACAAAAAGCTTTGTTATCAAAATAAGGTGAAGTAATCTTTGCAGGATCAATTTGTCTTATAGGAGGAAGAGTAAGTACATTTTGTTCCAATAACTTATTCATAATACTATGCAATGATTCATTCAAAGGAGTATACTTTCTTTCTTTCTTGAAAAATTTAGAAATAGGAGGCACACCTGATGTTGCATTCACATTGTTGTTGATGATGTTTTCATTGAATTTGATGGAATCTCTGTTCGGTTTAAACTTCCCAAATGGTTGTTGACTGCTATCACCCTTATCACTCGGAGCCATAGGATGTGATTGTTCCATTTGACTCACAGTCAGTTGATAATTGTGAAGAGTTGCACACAACTGTTGGAAAGAAGTAAACTCAGAAAATAGAAGTTTGTCTCGAATATATTTTTGTAAATTAGAAATAAAGATTCTTTGAATATCATTGTCAGGCACTGGAAAGGAAATTTGAGCATACAAATGCTTATATCTACCAATGAAATCAGTCACTTTCTCTTTAACACCTTGTTTACAATGCATTAAATCAATCAAAGTAACTTTAGGACTTATATTGTTTTGAAATTGTTGAATGAAAGCATTTGCAAGTTGTTCAAAAGAAGTAATAGAATGGGAATGCAACGAGCAATACCATTGTAGGGCTTTGTCTCTTAACGTTCTAGTAAACAATTTTGCAAGCAACCTTTGGTCATAGGCAAAATCAGTACAGATTGTTTGAAAAGTCCTAACATGTGTTAGAGGATCACCTTTACCATTATAAAGCTCCAAATGCGGGATTTCAACATGTTTAGGAGGGATAGCTCGAACAATGTCAAGAGAAAGTGGGCTCGCAACATCAAATGTGGGCACACTAAACTTAGATTGATTCATAGAGGCAATTTGTTGTTGTAAAGAAGAGACAGTTTGTGCAAGATTGTTAATGGTCGCTTCAGTCGAAGAATTCATATTAGATGTGTTAGATTGAGATGGAGGTGTTATGTTATTGAAAGAAGGTAAAGAGTAAGGTGGTGGGACTCTATGATAATTAGTCATAGGAGATGATTGGACAGGAGGAACACTACAAGGAGGAATGGAATGGTTAAACGAATTGCCCCCTTGCGTCATGTTCATTTGTGGAGATATAATAGGGACAATCATTGAAGGAATGAATGAAGAAGTCGGATTAAATGAAGGAAGGGGGTTAATTGAAGAGGAAGGATTGCCCCCATGACTGGTGATCACAGGAGGAATGTCTTGTGTAGAAGTAGCCATTATGTTTGATGTAAAGGTAGGTACGCTAGCAATAGAAGTCATCAAAGGAATAGAATGATTGACTTGAGTAGGAGGTTGTGTATAACCCAAATTTTCAGCACAACTCTTCATAGGCATCACATTCGAATCCACAATGTGTGCAATACCACGCAAAATATCAATTCCATTCTTATCATTTTGAAGCATACGTTTTAGACCCTCAATTAAAGGAAGAGCTTGACTATCAGGGTATTCTTGAGACATCCGTTGTCGAAAATCGTCAAATTGGTTATCCAATTTCGAAAGTTGTTCTTCAGAAACCTCATGGAGAGCTTCTTCATCATTAGGAGGATTAGAGGAATTACCCATGTCCTCGTTAAAAAGGCTATTCAAATTAGGTTCCATCTCCTCAGTAGTTAAACCTCGGAAAGGCTTAATTCTACGGCTTCGTCTAACAGGAATAGTGTAAGTAGGGCTTATTGTTGTAAAACTCATGCACTAGAGAGAGAGAGAAAGTTTTGAATTTAGAGGTAGCAATTTTCAGTAAAATCAGCCAATCTTCTGGATTTAAGCTGTTAAATACAATTAGGACAATCTCCCGAAATTTCAGAAAAAATGTGAGGGACCGTGGCGCTTCGAAGTGCACACGGTCCTGGCAACTTTTTTCGAAATTTGCAGGGATGAAAGTTATGATGATTTTAGAGCTAATCTGAAAAAATTGAGTGATTTTACGATCTGTAGATAGGCCAAATTAAAGTTGCAATCTCGAAATTGAACCCTACCAAGATTGTCAAAAAATGCAAAAATTTGAATTTTGAAAAAGAGAGGGAAATTGAAATTTTGAATGTTATGATTTTAGAGGGAATACCAAAAGCAATGCAAGTTTTGAATTTTAAAAATTGACTCAATTTCATGCAAAATTCAATTTTGAAAGCGGAAATCAAAGTTGTTGTAATTAAGCACTTAATTTCAAAAGTCACAAATTGCAAGAATTTAAATAAAGCACTGAAATTTTTAATGAATGCAAACACACTTTTCAGATTTAGGACAGTAAGAACACAATTTTGACACAAAATTTCAGTTTCAATGATTTTTGAATGTTTAGAAGCCTTAATCCAAGCAATCACAAGATCAACTTTTACTGTAATTTTGAAAGTGTTATAATTGATAAAATCAGCCAAAATTCTAGATTTTAGCAGGAAAATACAGTAAGATCTAGCTCCCGAAATTTTGAAAAAAATGTCAGGGACGATGGCGCTTGGAGTGCACACGGTCCTCGCAACTTTTTTCCAAATTTTCAGGGATGAAAGATATTGTGATTTTATTGCGGAATCCAAAGTTACAGCTGATTTGGGGATGTTTTGATCAGTGAAATTGTCGGACAAAGGTTGAATCAAGAGGGTTTTAAAAATTAGGGTTTTAACACTTAACCACTTAATTTTCAAAATTAAAGCACAAATATGAATTGATAATTTGTAATAGAAGGGCAGATCTAAAACAAGCATTAACATTTAGACATTTCACAAGCTTAATTACTAAAAAGAAAATTTAGGGTTTTTATGCAATTAACCTCTAAAATTTTGCAAAAGATCAACATGGAAATGTAATCAAGGAATCCAATTTTCAGATCTAACTATGAATAATCAGAAAGGATGTTCACGTCGGGTTCACCAAAATGTAAAGCGGAAAATCGTGATCGAACCCTAGTTGCTCTCCCCTCTTCCAACTCCAAGGAGAGAGAAGGGAGATTCACTAGGGTTGATGGTTTTCACTTAGGGGAGAGACTTTACATTCAAAAGAGGGGTTGAAACCCACAAGATCCAATCCCACGCAATGCAAGATTGGATGCTAAATGAGTTTCAAGGGTTATGACAGCAAGGCTACCCTCTTTTGTAAAGAATGTGCATAGAAGAATTAAGCTAGGAATGCATAGAAAATGACAAAGATTCGCTTATAAACTGAGATAGGGATATAGGATGAAGCTGCGGACCTAGAATTAGCAGTAAAATGTCGATGCGGCACTGTCCTGCAAATTTGAGCAAAAGTTGTCAGGACGATGGTGCCCGAGCGCCACGGTCCTCCGAAAAATCCGCGAAACGAAGGGGGATCTGTTCGTCTCTGCACAAGGATTCCAAATCTTCAATTTCAGCCGCGTACCTACAACCTACACACAAAAAAGCGAAGATGATTGGGGGGTTAGGGATTAGGGGTTTGCCTTTAGGTCAAACCCCGGTTTTGGAATTAACCAAGAAATGAGCAATGCTGTAAATGTAAATGTCTGTAATGTAAAACAAGTACTAATACCTTGTTGTAAGGATGTTTGTATCCTTATGTGCGAAGGTATAGATGTTGTATGTTGTATGTAGCATGTAGTATGTTGTAAGTGATCTCCTCTTCAATGGTTGAATCCTTGTCTTGAATGCAACACTTAGCCTTGAATGGAGACTTGAAATGATCAATTGCTTGAAGGAATGCTTGAATGCTTGAATGCTTGAGTATAATTTCCACACTTTTTCCATCATGTCGAATGAAAGAGGAAAATGTAGTTTATATACTTGTCAATTAGGGCTGATAGACTGATTTTCCCGACCTTAGGCCGACCAGGAAAGACAATTTTCCAATTTGCAAACATAAAGACCCGAAGTCCAAAAGAGACCGGGCCCAAAATAGGACCCAGGGACCAGGGCGCTGGGCGCCATGTTCCTGGGGGACCAGGGCGCTGGGCGCCATGGTCCTGGGGGACCAGGGCACTGGGCGCCCTGGTCCTGAAGGACTAGGGCACTGGGCGCTCTGGTCCCACCTCCCGGGACAGCAGGGTGCAAAGGAGGTTCAGGCCAGGGTGCAAGAAAATGCAGTTTTTGGTGTCATAATCAGGTTTCGGGGTCTCCATTCAGGTTGCGTGTTGCTTCACCATCGTGAAGACCCAAATGCGGTCGAAATTGCAAGTGTCACAATTTTAGGACGCTACAATATTAATCATCAGCACATGAGAATCAACGATCAACACATGAACACTAGATTTACATGAAAAATCCAAATAGGGAAAAAAAACATTATGAGAATCTAACTCATAACATCAATAAGAATGATTACAAAGTTTTAGGTTTGCTACTAAGGAGAACAACACTAAAAGACTTGCAATGCTAAGGCACACTGTCTTAGGGTAAGATACAGGGACTTGCACAACCGAGGCTCGCTACTTCAAGACAAGATACTGTAGCATCGTAAATTGTACACCCTTAATGGGTGGTACAATTTCATGCTTAGGTTAGTACCCGCCTTAGTGTGTTGCATTCTACATTTTATAATTCCCTTTAAGCATTTAATTAATTAACTTAATTAAATCTAAAGTCCTCCTTTATCACTCCACACATTATAAAATTGGGCTCTTAATCTTAAGTGTGCCCCTTTTTATTTTATCTTTTTAATTAATCAATTCATCAAAACCCTGATTAAGTCCTATTTTGACCTTTAAGGCCTGATTTCACATATCTAAAAACCTCGAATTGTTGCACTGAGCTGGAATTGACTTTGCAATCACGATATAATGCATCTCTAAAATTTGAAATAAAGTCAACCGGACTAGAGCATGGCATTCTGGTCCCTACTTTTTTTCCTTGAATTTGAGGATCATGTTTTGGTGGTATTATAATGTTTAAATCCAACTTCGTGTTAAAATTTATCAATTCTAGGTCCACCTATGATAAAAAAACAACTTAGGGTTTCATATATATAGCCTTTCCTTTCCTCATTTGAGGGATCCAATAACTATAGCAATTGAAGGAGCCTCTTGTGAAGTGAAAGTGAAGGCTATGTGAAGTCTTCAATTAGCAAATCAAGCATTCATCGAGTCTTCATCAACCATTTTCATCAATAATTGAAGCTTTGGAGATATTGAAGGATAATAGGAGATCATCGACTATTGATTGGCTCGTACGTCTGCCTTAGGGTTTGGTATGGTTTCATGTTATTTTCATTTCTCTATATGAGTTTTACAACACTTGTTTTCAGATTTACATTCTTGCTTTAGATCCATTATTACATTTGTCATTTGAAGCATTCTCATTTACATTTAGGGTTTGTACTCAACATAGGGCAGAATTCTAAATTTTGCATTCTAGCTCATCAGGATCTTGTAAACACATGAGATTCTAGGACACACACACATTTCAATATTTTATTAGCTATTTGTGAAGGTGGAAATCACCAAAACAAGGGGTTTGACTAAGGCAAAACCCTATATATATACACCCAAATACCATTTTTCAAGTTGTAGGTGCAGGTAAAAAGATCCAACAGAGCTACGATATTTCAAAAATCCAGAATTCACAGGAATAGGTGCACATCTAAAAGAAGGGCCTAGATCCCTAAGATCGGAGCACCCAACACTCTAGTCCAGGACCAAAGCACCCAACGCCCTAGTCCTCATCACTTTTGGGTATTCTTTGACAATTTTTCATCTCAGGGCTTCAACAAGTAGATTCCAAAATTCCAACTCAGAACAATAAGGGGGACTAGAGCACCCAATGCCCTAGTCTAGCTCAATTAGGCCCATATTCTGATATCAGGTGCATACTAGAATTTCCCCTTCAACTCTGTGTTGATTGATAAAAATGCTTTTATGAATACAACCTTATGGGAAACTTAGTGATGGGGACCTGCGTGAGTTCACTGAGTGACCTCTGGGATTTTAGAACCTAACTCTTCATATATGGGGGTGGAAAGGGATAAAAGAAATAACAGAAAGAAAAATTATATTATAGCAATGTGCTAAGATAATTTTAGAACTAAGGTACAAAGATAATTTCATAAGCATGCAACTTTGAGGCCCATTAAATAATCTACATGCCTAAAAATTTAAAAATGAAACATAAACAATAACTCATTTGACATAAAGGGATATATAACATTCATCCACTAGATAACAAGTTCTTAAAAACATAGTTCAATCTGCACAGTCTTATGGCATATATTTCTGAATTCGTACAGAATTGCAAACTTGCACAGAAACAAGCCTTTGTACAGAAGCACAATTATCATAAAAGGCCAAAGGCACAATTTGATTAGAGTCTCCAATGCACAACTACAAATTAAAGGTGTAATTCTACTAGTCAATTGTCTATCTTCTTTCTTCTAATTTTTTGAACCCTTACAACAACATAAAGCATCCCTTAAATAATCTCGAGCAAACGGCTTGGCGGAGAAAATAGAGATAGTGCTTAAATTCGCAAGCATTGCTGACAATGTTGTTAGCAATTATGAAATGACCTCCCACAAGCTAAAATGGAAAAGATTCAGCATATCCCACAACTGCTATCAAATCTTCTAATGACTAATCAAAACAAAGGAATCCACAACCACCATCAAAACCACAAGATACTAATGACCAAAACCATCTCCTCTAGGTAGTAAAAACAACACTCGACGATTGCATCAATTCCAACATGGCTCCTAATCTATAACTTCCATTGTAGTTAACTCCTAGGGAGAAGTGATATAAAGCCAATCAATTAACGTTTGAGCCTCAAGAATTTTAGAAGCCAAAACTTGCATGGTATGCTCAACGAAAGGGTCAACCTTAGGGTGCAAACTTTGAGAGACTGCTAAGAAATGTAGAGCTGGTTCCAGGAGAAGAGTCGACTGCTTTATCTTTTCCCAATATACATTATGAAGCTCCCATATTTGATAACTAAAGTCCATGGGAGGAGCAAGTTGAGGGTCCAATGTCTTTGAGAGGAGCTCTACTTCAGCTTCTTTAGATTCTAACCACTCATGCATTTCCTTCAAGTCTTGTGTTTGCCTTCCTAGCTAGTGCTACAATGCTATTATGCTAGTCTTATTATCTTGACCCTCATCCTGTAGTCACTTGCCTTATTCCTGTTGATTTGCAATGGTCACTTGAGATTCACGAATCTCTTCGGCAGACTGAGTTTGCAAGGTCTAGAAATATTGCAAAACCTTATATTTTGTTGCTCTCTCCTCCACCAGAACGATTTGAGTGTTGACCAATTCCTGTTGCTCCTTCTCTTTTTCTACAATGGCTTCTTGCAACTGAGCTTGAACTTGGGCCATATCAGAAGAGGTAGATTAAATGTGCAATAGTTCACACGTCTTATCAAGTAGCTCCTGGAAAGTTATTTTCTTATCATTTTGCTTTGCGTGCAATAGGCCCTCAGGCTCCTTGAATGCCATTTGCAGTTTATCTCTCTTGAGCTTTTCCTAAAGTATTGCAGGCTGTAGGCATGTTATCTCTGATTCTTTATCCTTCCCTTCTTTCATCTGTTTCTCATTTGTAGCTTTTACTCTTCCCAAATCAACCATGAGTTTCTCCAGGCGGTGAGAATGCTTCAGATAGTCCGAAGAGACCACCTTGTGGGATTATTCCATGATTTCCATTCTATCATGTGGTTGGGATTTTCTCAAATCAATACCAATGGCATGCATGGAGTAGTCTTTAGGTTGCATTTGATTTGTTGGCTTGACAACGTTTGGCATAATAATTGCGAACACTAGATTTTGATGATCCTCCCTGGAGATAGTCTTAATGCAAGGCTCAACAGGCTTCTGAGAATCTTTAGCCTTTCTTTTTTGTGATCTCTGAGCAAAGGTGAGCTTACCTTGATCCACATACTAATGGAATCTGGAGGTAAAGAGATCATTTGTCCTATAAAAAGATTTCCTGGGGGTGGGGCAAAAGGATTAGGAGCCATGCTAGCTTGCAATTGGGTAGGAGATGTGAAGGATAGAGCGGTTAGGGAAAAGGGGGTAATCCTAGGGTAGACATCAGAAGGCGAGAAGAACAACGACCCAATACTGGACAAAGCAGTGGGCAAAAAAACTTGCAAACCTGAGGGCACACAAAATAGAAAATGTATCGATTGGCTAGATCGGTGTCTGGAAAGAGTGGGTCATTCTAGATGCATTGTCAAAAGCGCTAATGATAGGTAAGGAAGATATGAATGTGCTTGGAGAGGCTACAACTGATTGGGTTTCAATAGATAGTTTGAAAGACATGACTGTTTCAGGACCAGTTAACATGGTGACAGGGTTGATAGAGGGTGATGCTGACACAAAAACTAGAGATTGAGAAGAAAGAAGAGGGGTAGAGAAGAGTACCTATGTTGGAGAGGTTGTTGGTGCGAGGGTGGCTTGTGTTGATATAGGAATCTAGGTCTGTAAATCCTCTGGATTTCAAGGAATTCTCTTCTACTTCTTCTGGGAGGTCGTGGATTCTTCTATAGAACCTTGTTACTATGATGGACTTGATCGATTCTTTGGGGTCTGAGACCTAGGCTTGCTGACAAGATTCTTTATAGAGTGAAAATTAGTGTTAGTTGTGGCGCCTGGGGAGATGATCTTGATTCACTTCCCTTTCCCTTTGGGTTGTTCAACTACTTCTGCGAAAGCTCCTTCATCGGCGGTACACAGCAGAGGATTATAATCATCATTTTCATCATTGTTATATTTCCACCACTCTAGCTCGAATTCGTTGTCGCTGTGAAGATTTCCCAATCCTAGTTTGACCTCTTTGATTTCTTGTCTATATCTCCAAAAGGCATGTGTTTTATCTTCAAGCCAGTTATCTTCCCGCATATTTTTGGATAAGTGGAGTGGTAACTTCTTGGCAGGATCCTACTTTTGTTTCAGAGCATAGAAAGCCAACTAGGGTGGTCTTTCTTCCTTTGGGAAGGCGTGCAGGTTCACATATACTGCCGACTCCTTTTTGCGAGTTTCTCCAAGAATCCCAAACAGGGCTACATGAGATATGCACTATTGGGTTCTTCCTTTTGGCTAAACATTCGTCTGGGTCATAACTCCACTTATCATCAATAACCACCAGACCTAGTTGAACCATCTTTGAGGTGAGTACACCTTTGACTTCACATCTTTTGACAACAACAATAGGTCCAATTATTGAGTTGTCCTTAAAAATGTCAACCCCATGCTTTCCTGATCCTATGTGTTATTAAATAATGACCAGTTGCTTGAACATTTCTAAAGCCAAAGCGCGATCCGAGATGGATTGTGGGAGACGAAAGGATTCTTCAGTGAACACTTGAGTCCTGACAAAAGAAAAATATGACCCCAGATACCAATCACATGGGAGAAAATTGAATGTCATCCAGGTGATTTATAAATATGAAAAGTGTGTGATCGAATTTGTATCTTTCTTACTCAAATATTGCATTGTCGGAGCCAAGAAGGCATCCGAAAATGCATAAGCATCATATATGGTAGACAACAAGTGAGTCCACACAATTAACAGATTCTTCTTATTTCTATTAGCATACATTGCAAGCTCCATATTTTCTTTAAAGAATTCAGGATTCTTGTGTAGAAACATATGGACAAGAAAAGAGGTGTACCTAAACCTATGATGACTTTTGAAATTTTCTAGCTATTCTACTGTCTCCCACACCAAAATATTTGCAAAGTCAAAACAAAAAACTTTTCTCTGCTTACTGAATTTGAACATGAAACCCATTTGAAATGGGTAAATGTTTTGATAACTATCCAAACCGAAAATCTATGCTAGTATGGAGGTAACATCTTTTACATCTTGCTGATGGAATGCACCATAAGCTATCAAGAACCAAGGAATCTCGGTGTTCTCCTTTCTCCTATTCATCAAATCATTGCAGAAGCTAACAACGGTGTCTCGATCCCTCCAATAACCCTCTGAGCTCTTTTTCTTAAAAACCTCTGCATGGCTATCAATATGGGGAATACACAACATATCTCTGATGGATTCAACACTTATCACCACCTTTAGTTTTTCTCCTTCAATTGTTGGAGGTTCTAGGGTAAACTTTGCAGCACACTCGCTAATGAAATCAAGGCAACAAGGAACCAAATGAACCATATATTGCAGAAGACTAGAGTGCCAAAGCTAAAAAGAAGGCCTACCTGAACCCTTTTTCCATATTTGATAAGAAGCTTCTCGAAGGTTTTTTGGTTTAACGTGGAAATCTAGGTCAAAAATATCGTCGAATCTATCTATGACCACGACTGTGTCTTTAACATCCTCTTTTCTTTTAGTTTTGTTAAATGATGAACATGCTTAGGAGGCATAACATGAGAAGAAAAATATGCCTCTTGGAGAATATCCATATATTGACTATTGAAAACAGTTCCAGAAACTCCTGCAGATGATGCCATTTTTCTCTTTCTTAGGGTCTGCACTTAGAGGCTAAAAAAAACTTGTTCTTATTCCACTTCACTATTGCATGCACTCTATCTTTAATAAAACCACTTTCATGAATCTGGAGTCCTTGAAAATCACGTTGCACGATAAGTTAGCTGAGAGTTAACTTCATGGAAAGGCAAAATCACACATACATGCGAGATTAATTAGCATACTGTGTGCCTTACTGCCAACTAATTGAAGAGAAATATAATCATGCCTTTTAACATCGACATTTAAAATCTTTTTGCACCGGCCCATACAATTTCTTAGACTAAGGACTTCCCGCTTTATGTCACATTTACAAAATCCTGTCTCACATACCAACGTGAGATATTACATAAGATTTGCTTCAAAAGGAAATATTTCAGCCAAACACGTGGCAGTAGCTCGTTAATCATGCACTCTCCGAAAAGACTATGTAGGTGGGATGATTAAGGCTGATCTGTGTGGAAATTAACTTCATTAATCACCAACTTGTGCTAATGCAAGAGTCCTTGAAGATTTTTTTAGCCTAATCTTTTTTATAAATACCACTTAGAGAAGGCAACTTCAATCATACAGAGAATTTATCCTTAGCAGTTTTAGGACAAGCTCGGGTAGCTTCTTAGGATAGGAGTAATGGATACACCTATTAGGCTAGTAAATACGAGCAATCAAGTTGCTTTTTTAGGAACTATCTCATACCATCACCTACAGAAGATGATGAACCATACTAATCCTATCATCATTGCAACTATCAAGTGGGTTCTGGGAGAGGACTTCATAGGATGCAAGGACCATTATCGTGTAAACACAGATATTACCTCAAGATTTGTAGCTTCCCTTATTGACATCTCTTTGCCTAAGTACCTTGTTTTGCAACTCACTGAAGATAATTTTCATGAAATATACTTAGGTGGTATGGAGGAGGTATTTCATTATGCCGAGCCTAGCTGGGGTATTTCCACTGCTTCAGATTTGAGGCAATTCATTGATGGGGATGAGGTGGTTCCATGGCCACCTTTAATTTCTGGTTTTAAAACCATGTCCATAATGACACACCACTGTCGAGTACAGTGGGAAGATGAATTCTTGTTGAAGGTACATATGTTGGTTGAAGTGACTGGAGTGGCTTGGTACTCTGCTTTTTGAGATTACATCTTCCCGAGGATTCTTACTCCTGAAAAGCCTCCCATCATTTAGGTGGTTATGTGCTTCTTGGATTTGGATTCAGACCTGTATCTTGACCTGGGGGAGGAAGATAATGACGAAGATGATGATGATGATGATGTCGATTATGATGAACATGAGGTTGACTCCTAGGAGGAAGACTAGACCAGCCCTTTGGTTGCAAACCCTCTTCTTTTCTTTACATCCTTTTGCATTTTTTCAAGAATATATGAAGGTCTAAGAGCCTATTTTGCATTGTAAATATGTAAAGAAACCTCTATAATATAAAGACAACTTCTCTTTTTGACTTAATCATGGCTTCTTTGGACTAAAATGCTTGTTATTTCTTTCCCTTGCTTTGCTTTTTCTTGGTTCAAAGATAACTTAAAAAGGGGCAAAGAACTAAGACAAAAGACCTTTGAAGAACATAAAACACACTATTTACATATAATACAAGGATAAGCTTTAATAAAATGCCTTGAGGTGGATCCCATTAATTGGGATCCCTAATAGCCCACCTTGCGAATACTCTAACACAAAAGCGTTAAAACCCCTACATTCAACAATGTGGAATGGGCCTTCCCATAGACTATCGAATTTGGCATGATGCCCCGGCTGAGCATCGTGGTCATTGTATTTTTGGATGAGATCGCTTGGTTTAAACCTAGGGTCTGAAATTTTTCTATCAAACCGATGGTTTGCTAGTGATTTTGGAGTGACTCGAAGGCCGCCTCCCTTTCTTCTTGAATCTCCATGAGCTCTGCCAACCTCACCTCCATGGGCTCATTCCCTTCTAGTTTGAAAGACTTCAGAAGTTGTAGCGCTAGAATCTCTAATGAGATTGGGAAATGCGCCTTCCCATATACAAGCTTGTAAGGGGAATTTTTTAGCACCTGTTTGGGGATGACTCTATCTTCCCAAAGTGCACTTTTGAGTTGACAATGATATTCTCTTTTATGTTTTTCTCCAATCCTCTTGATAAGTCAAATTATATTTTTGTTGGTAGACTCAGCCAAACTATTCCCTTGTGGGTAATAATTTGATGAGGTCTTTAAATAGATTTTTTGGTCAAGGGTGATTTGGGTAACTTTGGACCCAATGAATTCTCTAGCATTATCGGATATAATGGTTCTAGGCGAACCAAAATGCGTAACTACCCCTTCAAGGAAACTAACAATTTCTATTTCAATGGAATTTTTAAGGGGCATCGCCTCTATCCAGTGAGTGAAGTAATCTATGGTTGTAAGGATCCATTTATGATCTGCAGAGGATATTGGATTAATCATTCCTATGAAATCCAACCCCATTGAGATAAAGGTTCATCTACCACTATAGGTATAAGTGGCATTGCCACATTTTTGTGCTTTCCATCGTAGAATTGGTATTCTTTGCATCCTCAAATCAAAGTGTACGCATATTTAAACAATGAGGGCCAATAATAGCTCATGCGGACGATCTTCATGAAAGTGGTTTGAGTTGAAAAGTGGCCTCCCGCAAGTCCACTATGAAACTCTCACATAATTTTATCAACTTGTTTTCTATCAACACAACAGAGTAAGATTCCATCAAAAATTTTCTTGAATAGATCACCATCCAGCAACTGATAGCCACTATTTTGGAGCCTGTAAAATCTTTTCTTCTTCGTGGGGAGATTTGGAGGGAAAGATCTGGTTTGCATGAAATGTTGGCGATTGGCCATCCAACTCTCTTCCTCTGCTCCTGTATGCATTAGCATTGTTTCATATTGAGATTTTTCTAGTTCTTTTGGCTTAGATCACTTTGGTAGGCCTGACATATATGTTGTACTCAATGATCTTAGTGATCCAATTTGCCCTTTTCTTTGTGATCTCCCCTTCCATGATATATTCACAGATCGCAAGGTGAGCTACATAGACTATCATTTTGTTGCAAGCGATAAAATGTCTAAATTTCTTCAGACCTTTTACAATGGAGAAGGCTTGATTTTCCACAAAATTGTACTTGATCTCATATGCTTTGTATTTTTTTGAGTGGAAAGCGATCAGGTGTTCGCTTTTGGACTTTGCATCTTTCTGAGTTAGTACAACAACAATGCTGAAATCGTTGGCAAAGACACACATCATAAAATCCCGAGACATGTCCGGGTTAGCTAGGACAAGAGCAGATGAGATAGCCTCTTTGAATTTTTCAAACACTTCTTTGGCTTCAAGGGTTCACTTAAAATGCATATCTTTTTTTAGCATAAGCGTGATAGGCCTTACCATACCGGCGAAATCTGAAATGAACCTGCTAACAAAGTTGAATTTTCCTAGAAAGGACTAGACACCCTTTTTGTTCACTGGCAAGGGAATCTCCTTGATGGCTTTCATGTGATTTGGGTCAATTGATACTCCTTCTTTGGATACCACATGTCCCATCAACTTTCCTTGTGGTACCCCAAAGATGCACTTGAATGGATTCAAGGAGACACCAAATTCTAAGAATTTCTAGAAAACCAGTTCCAGGTGGTCAAAGTGATCTTCTTTGTGTTCCAAAAACACAGTTAGATCATCTAAATAAATCAGGATAATTTTGTTGATTAGTTCATGGAAAGCTATGTCCATGGCCCTTTGAAAGGTAGCACTAGCATTAGATAACCTGAAAGGCATCTTCTGGTAGGCGAATGTTCCCGACTTGGTGGTGAATGTGGTTTTGTGCTTGTCTTCTAGCTTGACGAGGACCTGATTATAACCTGAAAACCCATCGAGCATAGAAAACATTTTAGGCTCGTCCATCATATGTAGGATCTTCTCTATCAAAGGCAAAGGACAATGATCTTTCAGGGAGGCTTTATTCAAATCCTGGAAGTCCACACAAAGGCGGATATCTTCGTTCTTCTTTCTAACCGACACCAAGTTGGAAACCCAGGTGTTGTGTTTAATGGGATATATAATCTTGGAATCAATTAGCTTTCGCAGCTCCTATGACATGAGGGACTCAATATTTGGGTTGATTGGACGTTGTTTTTGTTGGATGGTTTTTGCTCCTTTCTCCAGTTCGATTGTATGTTGTTGGATAACCTTTGGATTGTAACCCCTCAGCTCATCATATGACCATGCGATTACCCCTACGTATTCATCACATAAGTGGATGAGCCTTTCCTTTTCATTTTGAGGAACATCATTTCCCACTTTGAGTTTCCAACCATCTTCAACTTGGAGTTCGGTGTAATCCCCTTCGTCAGCGGTGAATTTCCTATTGTCATTTCTGGAATCTTCACAATCAAAGAGGTTCTCGAGAGTGATCAACCCCTTGGGAAGTTTTTTTTTTTTCATCTTAATTACTTGATCGTCATATACCTTAGACACTTTAGGCTATAATTGGTCTGCAAACTCCCCAGATTGTTGAATGAACATATCTATATGTTCATTGGTCTCAAAAAATTGCCAATGGATATCATTGTCAGGCATGGCGGGTCTCACAAGTACCCGGACTGAAGGCTCATTTTCCAGTAATTGGGTTGTAGGATCAAAGTGGGATCCTATGATTGCCATGCAATCATTCAATTCATTTTTTGTGTGGGGAATTCTTTGAATATTGAAGGCTCTGAAGCTCTCAATCAAGTCCCAGACCCTGTGTCGGTATGACCGCATGTGGACGTGCTTAGCAACTAAAATCCCTCTGACTTGATGGAACACGAACTCTGAATCTCCTAGCACTACCAGTTACTTGACTCTGAGGTGCTTTGTAAGGCTTAGACCATGGACCAAGCCCTCATACTCCACCTCATTGTTAGAACAAGAAAACCGGAGGCAAAAAGACCTCAAGGTTTGTTCACCGGAAGGTGAAGTAAATACCCGCTCCAAATCTCATTTTTATTTGGGCTCCATCAAAATGGAGAGTACATAGTGTAGATGTTTGGTCTTCCTCTTCTTGTTTTACATCCCGCAGGTCCTTTGACACCTTAGGAATAGGTTGGTCTTCATAAAAAAATACATAGGTCGCAAGTTTGGTGGCATGGTAATTACCATAGGGGTCTGCATCTATAACTTCATTCAGGAAGACTTCTTGATCCAGGGATCGGTCTCCAGTTACTTCTCATCCTCTAGTAGCTCTAGACACTTCATTTCTTGTCCTGAGATGGACATGTGGGCAACTTCAAATTTTATCATAGCTTCACAGTGATATGTTATGAATGGAGGGGCTCTAGAAATATTTTTAACTTGGCTCTATCCCTAGTTTTGATTATAAGGTGAGACTAGTCTAAGGATAGATACCCCCGCACCTTGGCCATGAAATCTTGGGATAAACAGAGGCCAAAAACAGGTGGAATATCGATGATTGCTACCTCTTGAGTCATTGTAATGCTAGGAAAGGAAAACAAGGTGAGTGGAAGGCTTTTTATAATACCTACAGTCTAGACTCTATTCCCATCTAATTGCATTACTCCTCTATTCACAGGCTCATATTTCAAATTTAGAACCTCCACAATTTGTTTAGGCATTACAGTAGTGCTAGCACCAGAATCTATCATAGAATTATGGAACAACTTATTCTCCACAATGAGAGTCAAAAAGAAAGGGTTGGGTTTTGGTTTACCTTCTCTCATGTCACTAGTGCTTTTGAGCCCCTCATTGGTAAGAATGATAGGGATTCATGACTAGCCTCCTAAAATAGGACCATGGTTCTTCGCAAGTTCTCTGGCTATTGCTTGCTCTATGAATATACTTTTGTCTCCATCGAGTGCTTCCCACATACAATCTTTCTACTCTGGGATCGTGAGGATGTCCCATAGGGATACATTCGTGAGAGCTCCTTTCAATTGCTCCAATATATCAAGAATTGTGGGGATGGAAGCCTTTGGATATTTGGCCCTGCATGGTACAAAACCTTTCACGTTTTGAGAGTTGGTGACCATGATATGTTGTTCTTTTGGCCTCTTCACATTTGTTTTTGGTTGTTGGACCATGGGTTCCCCTGTAGACTGATTCTTGGAGAAAAGGTTATAATCAAATTGCACTTGTACCATCTTGGTACATGATATGGAAGCATTGTTCATGAGAACTACATCTTCGTCCTCCATCCAAAAAAAGAGAGTGTGGTATGGGGTAGTCTTTGATGAATACTAAGAGGGGGGGGGGGGGGTGAATTAGTATATTAGAAAATACTGAACTTAAACACTTTAACAATTTAGCAGTAAACCGATATAACAGTTTAACTAACAAACTGGTTAACATAAATGCAAACCAAACAACAAATAAGGCATTCACACACAGAAGCAAAATCACCATAACACAAGAGATTTTGATGTGGAAACCCAAATGGGAAAAACCACAGTGAGATGAAACTCACAAGTAACTATCTGCAGAATAGTAACCAGACCAGTTAAGCTCAGACTGGTTAAGGTCATACAATGTTCTTCACCAGAACAGTTCCTATTAGGAATCTCAATCTCTATTAGGAGATAAGTTTGATCAAAGACTACCTTGTGAGAGGATTTCAGATCCACAGATGTGAACCACCTTGTTAGAGGATTTACAAAGGCTTTTCTAGGCCTACCCAGTTAAGGGTTTCAAACTTGTCAAAGATGTGATTAATCAATAAGTGAAAGACCTAGCAAATAGCACAGTCTGCTTGGTTAGATCCATGATAGCTCATTGCTAATGCATTTCAGCATTACTTCAGTCTTTAGTAAATCCACATTTTGTTATAGCACATAGACTTGATCTTCTCTGTTAAGATCTCACATACAAAACCTCACCAACCACCACAAACCCTAACAGCTGCCACTTCTAAAACCCTAGAGATGATGTCCTTAAAAGAGGAATCTAATTTCATGTCAGTCCAATAGGATTATATTGCAAGTGCCTAGGTTCATTGCATCTAGACACATTTGATAACACGACACAAATCACCATCAAAGTGTCTATGGATGGTAACTCATCACAAAGTATTACCGGTTATACAATTTTATCGATTACCGGTTGGCCAAAAATGAAAACTGGGAAAATGATAACTGTCACTTCAATTTCTTCACTCTGCTTGAGATCCTCGAACCGCTTGAGGTCTCCATACCGCTTGAGATCGGTAAAACACTTTTTGCAAAACACCGATAGCCTATAGACTATAATGCAATACCGGTTTGGAACAAATACTAGTTGAGCATAACTTATACATACAAAAAGTGATCTCAAAGGAAGTGTGTGTCCATTAGTGACAATCACAACATAAACATCAAAAATGCCAACAATCTCCCCCTTTGGCATTGATGGCAACACTTAGGAAAATTTTGACATCTAAGTGTTTTACAACAAAAATATGCCATAATCAAAACTATTCCCCGTAAGCATATACACTATCCCTTTTGCAGAAAATACAATGTATACTACTCCCTTATAGAGATAAACATGAAAGTATACATAGCATGCATAATTATTTTGAAAACAAAATACTACTCCCCCTTTGCCAACAATGACAAAGTGCAGCTGAATAACCCCTATGTCCATTAACATTAAAATAATAAGAGTTTATGACAATAAAGAGTGAAACTTGTCAAAAACTGATTTAAAGTCTTGCATAAATGTCTTCATGGATATAGACCATGACTCAAGTAATGAGGTAGCAACCTCACTCTCCGTTTGCATCTAGGATACCTATTCCTCCATGGCATCCAAGGTACTCATCTCTTGAGTAACCGTCAAGGCATCCAGATTGAGATAGCATTTCTGAAGTATTTGTAGTCTTGGTAGTAGAACCAATTGTAGTTCCTGAAAATCCCTAGTCTGGTTTCTGATCTCCAACTCAATTCTTGAAACGGTGAACAGTTTGCCCATAAGTAGTAAAGGAATCATATGGTTTCTTGAAGATGCTTATGAATGTCTACAAATCAGTTTGCAGTTTGTCTTTCTAAGAAAGCACATCATCAAAAAATAGATGGGGTTGACATATCTTGTTGAGTAGTAGATTCCCCTCATCCAAAACATCTTTAATGTCATTTTGTGCCTTCTGTAGATCAGACCGGAGCTCATTAAACTTCTTCACCAAGGCAGTGTTTAGAGCCTTTTGATGCTTCTTTTTTGCATTGGCTTCGGAAATATCTTCCAGACATTGCACTTGGTCCTCTACAACTATGCATAAGAACTTCAATTGAGCTAGAGTTGAATCGGTACTTGGGAGACTGGTACCGGGAATCAAACTAGTGAGAGTTTCCACCACAGCTTGAACCACATCTTCCTCCTTTTTCCTCCTTAGTGCATCCAATCGCTCTTGAGCACGCTTAATGATTTTTAGTAGCTTCATTTCATTTGCAAACTGGAGGTCAATGGGACTAGTGATGTCAGCCAGTTTGGCTTTACCACCAGTTGCCTTTGGGGTCTCTATATGAGCACTCTTTGCCACTTTCTCCTTTTCTTTGGCTTTCTACTTATCTTCTTCTGGCTTCTTCTTCTCTTCAACTTCTTTCTTTCTTTTCTCTTCTTCCTTCTTCCTTTCTTCTTCTTTCCGCTTCTCTTCTTCTTTCCTTTCCTCTTCCTTCTTCTTCTTCTCTGCTTCCTATTTCCGCTTTTCTTCCTTCTTCTTCTCTGCTTCCTGTTTCTTCTCTTCTTCCTTTCTCTTCTCCTCTTCCTTTCTCTTCTCATCCTATTTCTCTTGTCCTACCATTTCTGATGGTGTATCAGGGGTAACATCTTCACCATTCAGGGCATCAACATCAATGGGGTCCATTTGCTCAGTGACCTGTTCTCCCTCACTGTTATACACCTCATCCGGTTTTGGAATTTCCGGTTCTTGTTCATCCTTCTTGTTAGATTTGGATACTTGATGCAATTTCAGAGCAACTTGAGCATGAGAGTGGGTATATTTTACCACCTCAAGGACTTTTCCTTCTAGCAACAAGAGTCTCCTTCTTTGCATAAAGAAGAGGCCTTTATATTTTTCCATAACTTCATAGAGTTCAGAATTGGACACATCAGGAAAGTATTGTGCAAATATTTCCTCTCTTATTTCCTATTCTTTTTCTATGGAAATGCACCATTTGTTGTCCAAAGAATTATATAAATAATTTGGTGTCACATATTTAATTTCTGATGGGGACCGGTCATTAATACATAAATACTGAATGACTTCTTGTTCTACTTCCTCCTTCTCATTATCATTTAAATCATCAAAATAATCTACTAAGTCACTCAACACTTTCCTCTTAATATTCTTAATGGTTCTTTGATAATGTGTCAAAGGTTTGGAAGAGGAGATATCAATATTTACCAGTGCTGATGATGTCGGTTCACTGCTGGTTGCCTTTGTCTTCTTCCTCGTTTGCCTAGTCTTCTTAGGTGGTTCTTCAGATATAGTGTCTTTTGAGTTTGGTGTGTTGCTTTTTGTTTTCCACTTTGTCTCAAAGACTTTGGCAGGAGCGACTTTTGGTTTCTTCTTTTCTGGTGACTGCTTGGTCACTTTAGGACTTGCTGGAGTAACCGGTGCTGATACAAAGGGCACTACCTTTCCTTTCTTCACTAAGGGCTCCTCAACAGGTGTAACCCTTTCCAGATAAGTGCCAATTCTCTTCTTTTTTGGATCAAGCGGTGAGGAAAGTAGGGTAGAAGCATACCCATCTAGCATGTCATACATTACCTCATAACCCATAGGCTCCACTTCTTCCTTTCTGGGCTCAACAACCTCCATTATGCACTCATCTACTTTGATGATAAAGCAGATGTCCTCTTCATATTTCTTGACAATATCATTGGATATTCTCACCCTTTGTCTCATCTTGCGTCTGAAGTCATCAAAGTATTTGTTCAAAACTTCAAGGTAACCATTTCCAACTGCTTGTAGACTTCCCTAATTTGCTTTGAAACCGGTTGGTCAACAAACCACTGAATATCACCGACTCCTGGAAAGTAGCCTTGGAAGTAGAAGAACAATCTGACCAATAGTTGTCCAAATTTAAATCTCAAGGCATTGTCCTATTTTATTGACTTCAGGTTCACCAGGAGTTGCCTTTGCCTATAGGTGCATAAATCAAATGAGGCATCTTCCATAATCATCATGTACCTAGCATTTACCACTGTAGTAGAGACAAAGTTGATCCTGCTTGCATAGAATATCCGGTAACCTATCACCATGTAGACATATTTGACCAGATCATCCTTGATGGTATTGATGGTCATTCCCTGTTGGTCATTCATAGAGTCGGTGAGGTTGGTCATATCGGTCTTGCTAGTCTTCCTTAGGGTTGGCACTTCTCCAATGTTACAAAAACCGGTGACAGTATGAATTGCTTCCGATGTGATGTCATGTGTCCACTCCAAATATATTTTGTCACCATGCACTCTACTTAGAATGATGCAGATGTGATCATCTATGAATTCTTCAAGGAAATTGACCGCATTGTGAAGCTTCTTCTTTTCCAAGATGCTAAATTCCAGTTTGATCTTCTTGTCCTTCCCACAGAACAAACTCAATTGAGAATGGATCACTAGAGATCCTAGGTCTTCAATTTTATAGTCAATGTAATCTGAAATACCTTTTTCCACTATAACACCAGTGGGTATTTGGGATAGGGCATTATATTTTGCCTTCTGTTGTATGAAATCAACTGAATCAACGGGTGCACTAGAACTAGAGTGCGATGTTGAAGCCATGATAAATAGAGAAAATTGAAAAATACCTTTGAAAGTCAAGATTTAGGGCTTGCAAATTCTGCTTCGTCACTCACTACTTCAGCTGCTAGATTACTGCTTTGAGTTCCACACTTGACCGATTGATGAAATCTTCAGATTCTTCTTTAGGGTTTTGAAATATCTCCGAATTGCAAGACAAATTGCCTTTTATCGCTCTGCACTTGAAAAATCCTTCACTCAAAAACTGATAAGTGAATATGACTTGAAAATCCCTTTTTAAATGAATTCTTCACCTACCACAATAAATGCTCCACTATTAGGGCGTAAACCCTAATTTGCCTTTTACCATTTCTGGTCTTCTGCCAATTGACAGGTGTCACATACTGGTTAAGGTCTTTTATAGGTGTAAAATGGGGGTTAAAAACATTTCACCGATTTGTTCCCCCTAAGCCTTTCTGTAGCTTAGTTTGCCGGTTCAACGACTTCCACACTAGGTGCAGAAACTGGTTCTTCTTGAGACATTTCTTCTAGCTTCTTCTTCCAGTTTTCTTCATATCTATTTGAACAGTTTCAACATCAATCTTTCCTTCCGGAGTGACCGGTATATCATCCGATATATTCTTTCTTGTTGTGCAGAATCTTGCTATATGACCTGGTTTGTTGCAATGATAGCAAATCATTCCAGGTGCTCTCCAAGGTCCATTATTCATGTTTCCATTCTTCCTTCTGCATGTTGCAACAATGTGACCACTACTATGACAAATCAAACAAGTTGCTCTCCATCCGGTTGCCGCTTGATAGCCATCGCTTCCTGACTGATAATTGTAGGTATTAAACCGGTTAGGATTAGAGGGTTCAGGAAAAACTCCTTGACTCCTTTGAGGATACCTTCTGGTGTTGTGCATGACAGACCTGCATTTAGATGCTCTATACCCAAACTTGTTGCATGCATAACAATTTCCATTGAATCTATTGGATCTAGGCTTATTGTTTAAAAAGTAAGGAAAATTATTGTAAGCCTTGTTTCTACATACATTGGCAGTGTGTCCTTCCTCGAGGCAATTAAAGTAAACAAGTTTGAACTTTTTCTTACCTTTATCCTTTGATGACGATTGCTTCTTTGATGCTACATCTTTTTCTCCAGAGGTCTCACCTTCTTCATACTCAGAGAAACCAAGTCCAGTGGTACTCTTTACTAGTTTTGCTGATTCAAGCTTTTGTTCTAACTTAATAGTGCTCTTATTGAATTTGGCAAGTATTTCCTTTGACTCAGTGAGTTCTTTGGTAATAGCAGCATTTGACTCCTTCAAGGTTGCATTCCCAAAAATAGCCAAGTTTAGTTCACCTTGAATTTCTTCTTTTTCCACTTTGCTTTCCTTGAGATGAGCAGTAAGTACACTGATTTCTTGCTTCAGCTTGGAGATCTCATGATCTTTGTCTTTTACCAGATCTTCAACTTTCCTCTGGTTCTCAAGCTCTTGACACATCCTGATAGTTAGCCCTTCCAATTCCCTTCTTAGGTTGGCATTAGACTCATTCAGTTTTTCAACTTCTCCAACTAGGGCATCAATATCCACTTCATCAAAGGAGTTGTTTTTAGTTAGCTCCATCAGTTTCTCAACATGCTCTCTCCTTTTTGCCAAAGAGGCCTTATACTTGACTTTGAGTTCATCATAGGCTTTCTCAGACTGAGTGAGCTGATGAGTAAGTTCCCTCACAGTGTATTCCCCCATATCTCTTTCCAAGTGGTTAAACTTATAGAAAGTTTGGCTCTAATACCAATTGATGAATACTAAGAGGGGGGGTGAATTAGTATATCAGAAAATACTGAACTTAAACACTTTAATAGTTTAGTAGTAAACCAGTATAACAGTTTAACTAACAAACCGGTTAACATAAATGCAAACCAAACAACAAATAAGACATTCACCCACAGAAGCACAATCACCATAACAAAGAAATTTTGATGTGGAAACCCAAATGGGAAAAACCACGATGAGATGAAACTCACAAGTAACTATCTACAGAATGGTAACCACACCAGTTAAGGTCAGATTGGTTAAGGTCATACAATGTTCTTCACTAGAAAAAATCCTGTTAGGAATCTCAATCTCTTTTAGGAGATAAGTCTGATCAAAGACTACCTTGTGAGAGGATTTCAGATCCACAGATGTGAACCACCTTGTTAGAGGATTTACAAAGGCTTTTCTGGGCCTACCCGGTTAAGGGTTTTAGACTTGTCAAAGATGTGAGTAATCAACAAGTGAATGATCTAGCAAATAGCATAGTCTTCTTGGTTAGATCCATGATAGCTCATTGCTAATGCATTTCAGCATTACCTCAGTATTTAGTAAATCCACACTCTATTACAACACATAGACTTGATCTTCTCTATTAAGATCGCACATACAAAAACTCACCAACCACCACAAACCCTAACAACTGCCACTTCTAAAACCCTAGACATGATGTCCTTAAAAAAAGAATCTGGTTTCATTTTGGTCCAATAGGATTATATTGCAAGTTCCTAGGTTCATTGCATCTAGACACATTTGATAACATGACACAAATCACCATCAAAGTGTCGGTGGATGGTAACTCATCACATAAATACCGATTGGTAACTCATCACAGAGTATTACCAGTTCATACAATTTTACTGATTACCGGTTGGCCAAAAATGAAGACTGGGAAAATAATAACTGTCACTTCATTTTCTTTGCTCCGCTTGAGATCCTCGAACCGCTTGAGATTGGTAAAACACTTTTTGCAAAACGCCAATAGCCTATAGACTATAATGCAATACCGGTTTGGAACAAATACCGGTTGAGCATAACTTATACATACAAAAAGTGATCTCAAAGCAAGTGTGTGTCCATCAATGACAATCACAACATAAACATAAAAAAATGCCAACAATCTTAGCCTCTTTTTCTATTGACATACCTTGCATTTAAGCAGTTAGTGAAGCATTATCCATACCAGGGGAAGCTTACACTCCATAATCAAGATTCATTCCCTGGCTCCTCTGCTCCGCAAATTTCTATTGTAGATTTCTTCTCGAGCAATTTCATGGCATGTGAGCATCGTTACAAGGGAAACAATAACAGTTGGTGTCCTCTGCTAGGTTATTCTATCCTACGATCATCTCTTTATTGTGGTTAGGAGGGACAACTTATAGAGGAGTTGGCACTGGCACCAACTGGTTATTGGGCTAAGCATGATTGGCTCTTGCACCACTTTGGTACTGGTTTTTGCAGTAAGGGGGCCTCCTACCTTGATAATTTTGAAAAGGGGGTCTGGTAGGAGTCTATTGCCTCTTGAGGTTGATGATCTCCTTTGAAAAAGTTCAAAGCAAATTCTTCATGTCATTTACCTCTTTGGCTAGAGGAGAAGAAGTGGAAGTGCTTGCTTGCTGAGTGTTTGGGTAAATATACATAGATTGAGGGGTAGAGGCACTTGAAGATGGTGACTCGGGTGTCTGGCTTGTCAACTCTGGGAAAACCAGCGTGGGTGGTCTCGGGGGAACTTTCCTTGCATCAATTAAGTTATTTTCTCCCCAAAAAACTAGCTCATAGGCATTCGGAAGTGTGCTCCCTCCTAAAGACTAGATCATGACAGATATGTCAGAATTGAAATCTTTTAAGTAGAATACAAAAGCCATTTCTACAAGAGGTCAAGCAGACAAAGGAATCCTCTGTCAAGTCTTCTAGAATCTAGTGTAGAAATTGGTGACAGCCTCTTGTAGAGCTCTCCTTATTGTTATCAACTATTGCATAAGGGAGGACCAATCTCCCTTCTCGGTGAACCGCTCAAAGAGATGATCTCCCAGCTGGTCCCAACTTCCTATTGAGTTTGGTGTGAGAGATCTGTATAAGTCTTGTGCTTTCCCCTTAAAAGAAGTTGCAAGAAATCACAAAGATACATTTTGTTCCATGACATTATGTATAGTGCACACATCAGCCATGTCTTGCAAATGCTCCTCGGGGGTCTTGGGACCATCTCCTATGAATTTTGATAATGATTTTAAGGCAGAAGTAGGGATAGAACCCCATTGAGCAAGAGGGGTTGGTGCAATAAGAGGGCTTCCTCTTTCCTAAGTGACAGTTTCTAGGAGGCTGGATTGGCATCAGCACGTGAGCTCCCTGGATAGAGATTTGCATTCTGATGCCTGATACTGCTTGAACAATGACTAGGGGTAGTAATAGCAAGCTTGGATTGGTTCTAGATTGACTCCTAGTGACTCTCATGTGGTTCATGCACCCTCTTTAAACTAAGACAAAATGGTCCCACCGGGCATGCCAGAAAAAGAACTGATGATCAATAAAAATGCTTTTATGAATATAGCCTTATGGGAAACTCAGTGATGGGGACCTATGCAGGCTCACTGAGTGACCTTCAAGATTTTAGAAGCCAACTCATCATATATGGGGAGTGAAAAGGGATAGAAGGAATAACTGAAAGCAAAACTACACTATAGTGATGAGCTGAGATAAGTTTAGAACTAAGAGACAAAGATAACTTCATAAACATGCATCTCTCAGGCCCATTCAGCAATCTACATACCCAAAAATTTGAAAATGAAACATAGACAAGAACTCAATTGACATAAAGCGATATATAACATTCATCCACTAGATAACAAGTTCATATAAAAATAGTTCAATTTGTACAATCTTATGGCATATATTTCTAAAGTCATATAGAATTACAAAATTGCACAGAAACAAGTCTTTGTACAGAATCACAATTATCATAAAAGGCCAAAGGCACAATTTGATTAGAGTCCCCAATGCACAACTACAAATTAAAGGCATAATTATTCTAGTCAATTGTCTATCTTCTTCCTTCTAATTTTTTGAACCCTTACAACAACAAAAAGCATCCCTTAAATAATCCCAAGCTAACGGCTTGGTGGAGAAAATAGAGAGAGTGCTTAAAACCGCAAGAATTGTTGGCAATGTTGTTAGCAACTGTGAAACGACGTCCCACAAGCTAAAATGGAAAAGATTTGGCCTATCACATAGCCATTATCAGATCTTCTAACAATGGATCAAAACAAAGGAATCTGCAACCACCATCGAAACCACAAGATATTGATGACCAAAACCATCTCCTCTAGGCAGTAAACAACAACGCTTGACGGTTGCATCAATTCCAATGTGGCAGTAGGAGGGAGTGTCCTGAGGGCACAAGAAAAAGGCATAGAGTACCTTGAGGGGAACTACCACATGGCATGGGTGAAAACTTACAAACACATGGGCTTGAAGATGCAAGACCACCAAACAACAAAAATAGCAATACTGCCACACATCAACACCGCTCGGCTTCCTGGCAAAGGGAAAGGAAAGAATCAAACATTACAAGTCGTGCTGCCACATGGACACAGGGAGGCAAACAAAACTTTGAGCCAAAAAGAACTAAGGCTCGGCAACATAAAAGAAGCTAACTCCCTGAAAAGTGGCATGGGAGACTTAGAGTCTACACTTTGTACTTTGTGTCTCAGTTTCATCTTTGTATTCTTTTTTATCGCAGTTTACCTAGTCATTTCCTTCATCTCTCTATCTTAGTTTATCATCATTGGACATTTAACTCATTTCCATTTAATAGCAACAAAATAATAGAAACCCTAAGAGTATTCCTTGACTCTCTTTTAAGAGAGTAGTCAAAGTGAATCACTTCCTTAGGCTCTTTCATATTCCAATGTGTGGAGGAAAGTGAGGTTAGGTCCTAATGTTGGTATTATGGATGACTTCGTCATGTGTTGCATTGGTTTTGTCATTGATGTCAACACTTGTCTTCTTGGAAGTTTACATTATGTTCACCGGTATGGTTAGTGCTTATGCACAGTCACTGGTATGTGTTCATCGACAACGATGATGATTTGTTATCATTTGGAGATCATTTGGTTATGTCTAAGACATGGAATGGAAGTTTGGATTTGGTGTTTTTCTTATTGGTCTAATCGGGTTGACAAATTTTCCTTTACCGATAGATAGGTCTAGGTTATGGACCAGTACATGTTATTTACTCCAGATCAGCACGACATGTTATGGAGATTGTTTATTGATTGGATAATATGGTAAATGTATTGAGCCAACATGTTGTATCGCATCAAGACTTATTTGTAATTGATTTGAATATCTTTAGTAAGCTGACCTATACATTTGGTTTTAGGTTTTGTATATATGATTGTAAGATCTTATTGAAGATCAAGGTATAGGATTATGGTATGAGTGTGTTTGAATATTGAAGAGTGAAAATAAGCATATCCTTGTGTGAATCACGCAGACATTATTTGAAGGTTGAAGGAAGGTTATGAAGGTTTTTAGACACTTATGTTTAGAGCTTAAACCAATACTGAATCGAGCATTACAGATGCTATTTTGAGTAGTACATTATCATTGAATTAAATCATCCAATTGTGTAGTCAGTGTGACTCCTATTTTATGATTGAGCAGTGAGCTCTAGGCAGTTGGCCTTTCTGCATGTGTAGACCCCATTTGTATACACTTACTATCTGTAGTAGTATCATCTGATTGTGGGTAAAATTTACCACCGTGTTTTTTCCCTTACCAGGTTTCCACATCAAAATATCAGTGTCATGTGTTGTGGATGTTGTTTCTCTTTCTATTTTATGCATTAAGTTAAACCGGTATTGCTATAACTGTTAATCTATTTTACTGGCACTTAGGTTTGGTTTACTGACATTAATTTGGATTATAATTTTTTGAAAACTGGTTCACAACTGATTCACCCCCCCTCTCAGTTGTCCTTCCCGGGTCCTAACACCTAAACTACCCCATCCAATTTTTTACCATCATAGATACAATTTGTTGTTGAAGGACTCACTTCCAATAAACAATGAAGGAGATAAATGAATTGAAACTGAGAAGGATTCTCCTAAACATGAAATTTTAATTGAACAATTGGATCAAGAAACCAACATCATGGAAAACATCTCTGATAAATACTACTATTACAACAATTTGTCTTACTGAATATATCACCTTCAAAGCTCTTCTCAATTTGACTTTCACACATTCACAAACTCAAATCTTCTTCCATATCATTTGCATACACTTCTCATAAATTCACACACAATACCCACACTCAACTCATTCATATGCACTTCTTAAATATGAGATAAATCATTGAAACCTAATTGATGGTTGGGCAAAACAAAATAAGCAATATTGCATAAAATAAGCCACCTGAACCAAATAATACTCAGATCGGTCCACTCCAGGAGAAAGAGGGAACCAAAAAATATTACAATACATCCTTCCAAGATTAATCCAAGATCCACACACACTAATACATTCTCCAAAGTTGTTACCAAATGTAACGTGTAGATATAGAAATTAGTTAGTCATAGAACATCTTCCGATGCAAAATACTTCATGCAGAACCAAAATAGTATCTCATTACAACTTCCAACTCATATCCACACCAAAAGAATATGATCCAATCAAGATGACTTAATTGGACACACCGAGTCATAACATAACTGAATATCGTGTACACAAATCAATAAAGCTCTCTTGCAGAACAAAGAAACCATTTGGGAAACATACTGATAATACTAAACATGCAATGAAACCACATCCACTAAACTGCAACATAATATGCAACATATCCAAAGGGCATCAAAGGCTTCTTGGACCATTCTGATAGACACACTTCCTGCCAAAGAATAGAGATAACTATCCAAAACAAAATGCCACAACCAACACCAAAAATACCGAATTCAATCTTTACCACAAAACACAACTGCAACAACCAAGAGCATATTTGGACCAACATGCATCTAGATAACCAAGGTTTGACATCAATGAGAACCATATAAGCTCATTCTTTTAACATATATTGGACTACTTGTAGGGATTTGACCTCAAAAAGACTATGCCACCAACCTCAAAAGCTTTCTTAATGTGATTTTTGTTATTTTGGATCTATTGCAAGTTTTACTTCAAGAATCTCTTGATATCTTGACTCTGATATAGTAATTCCTTTACATTTGGGACCTTGTTGCCTCCAAACATTGAGTTGATGAATTTGGGTGGCTCATGACCATACAAAGCCATAAATGGTGATATCTTAACTTACATGTGGTATGTCATGTTGTAACAATACTCATCGAGGTGAAGCCATATTACCCATGCCTTCTGGTGTCCTAAAATGTGTTTTTTAAGGTATCCTTCCACCCACTTGTTAATAAATTTTAGTCTATATAGCTATCTGTGGGTGATAAATTGTGCTAGGAGTGAGTTGACTCCCACTCAACCTAGAGACTTTTTTAACATTGAAAAAAGTGAAAAATTGTTGTCCAAGTGTTACTCACTATGTTCTTGGGTAAGTCATGTAGCCTGAAAATATCTCTAAAATAAAAATTTGTCACCTTAGCTACCATATACAATACTAAAATAGAAAAAAGGGTAGATTTGGTTAGCCTATCCACCACAACGTTGATGCTATCCTTTGATTGCACCTTGGGTAACACTATGATGAAGTTAATCGAAATAATTTCCCATATTTTATTGGGAATATGTAGGGGCTTCGGTGGATCAACATGATATGTATTCTCAAATTTATTTTGTTGACATGCAGGGAACTCTTAACACCTAAGAACTCCATTCTTGAGTCTATTCCCGATGAATATTAAGAGGGGGGATGAATTAGTATACCAAAAAATACTGCAATCAATCTTTTAAACAGTTTAGTAGATAACCGGTGCAACGGATTCACTAATAAACTGGTTAAGATAAGTGCAAACCAAATAGCAAACAAAGCATTCACCCACAAAAGCAAAATCACCATAACACAAGATATTTGACGTGGAAACCCAAATGGGAAAAACCATGGTGAGCAGAAACTCACAAGTAACTATCTGCAGAATAGTAACTAGACTGGTTAAGGTCAGACCGGTTAAGGTCATACAATGTTCTTCACCAGAATAGATCCTGTTAGGAATCTAGATCTCTGTTAGGAGATAAGTCCTGTTAAAGACTACCTTGTTAAAGGATTTCAGATCCACAGTTGTGAACCACCTTGTTAGAGGATTTACAAAGGCTTTGCTCGGCCTACCTGGTTAAGGGTTTCAGACTTGTCGAAGATATTAGTAATCAACAAGTGAATGATCTAGATGCTAGCACAATATGCTTAATTAGATCCTTGACAACTCCTTGTTAATGCATTTCAGCATTACTTCAGTCTTCAATATCTCCACACTCTATCTCTTCACACAAGCCTAATCTTCTCTTCAATGATCGCACATAACCTTTTCTATTCTATATCTCATATGCAAACCCTAGACATGATGTCCTTATAAAGGAATCTGGTTTCATGTCAATCCAATCGAATTAGACTACAAGTTCCTAGGTACAGTGCATCTAGACACATTTGGTAACACAACACAAAAACACCACCAAAGTGTCAGTGGATGATAACTCATCACACATTACAGTAATACTAGTTGGTAACTCATCACAGATATATACCAGTTAATACAATATACCAATTACCGGCTATCAAAAATGAATACTGGAAGATCATAGTATTCTGATCAAAAGTTAACTACCGCTTGGGTCCTTCCTACCACTTGAGATCCTTGAACTACTTGGGGTCTTCATACCGCTTGAGATCTTCAGTCAATCTATGACCGGTAAACCACCTTCTGCAAAATACCGATAGTCTAAAGACTATTCATTCAATAATACACAATACTGGTTGGAACAATTACCGGTTGAGCATAACTCAAAAATGAAGAAAGTATGTGTCCATCAATGACAATCAAAACATCATCAAAATGCCAACAATCTCCCCCTTTGGCATTGATGGCAACACTTAGGAAAATTTTGACATCTAAGTGTTTTTGCAACAATAACAAAAATGATGCTACAATCAAAATTACTCCCCCTAAACATATATACTCCTACCTTTGCAAAAATTACAAGTGCATGAAATGGTAACATTCCCCAAAATTTTAATGTACACTACTCCCCCTTTTCCAACAATGACAAAGTATGAAAAGTAACCCCTTTTTCCTTATACAATAAAATAGAGTAGATGTTCATGACAATAAGGAATGAAATTTCTCAAAAATAGATTTAAAGTTATGCACAAAAGTTTTCATGTCCAATGTCCATGACTCAAGTAATGAGGTAGCAACCTCACTTTTAGTCTTCATCTGGAATGCCAGTTCTTCCTTTGCATCGATGGTACTCATCTCTTGAGTTACAGTGATAGCTTCTAAGTTGAGAAAACATTTTTGAAGAACTTGCAGTTTTGGCAATAGGAGCAGTTGAAGCTCCTGCAAATCTTGAGTCCGGTTGCTGATCTCTAAGTCCATCTTGGCAATCTGATGCTGAAAATGATGAACAATTTGTCCATAGGCAGTGAATAAATCATAGGGCGTCTTGAAGTTTCTGATATATTCCTGTAACTCTAATTGGAGTTGAGCTTTCTGTTTGAGCATATCTTCACAAAACATATGGGGTTGGTAGATTTTACTCAAAAGTAATTTACTCTCACCCATAGTAACACTAATATCATTCTGCTGCTTCAATAGTTGTGTCCTAAGTTCATTCATTTGCTTGACTAAGGTGATATTGAGTGCCTTTTCCTGGTTCTTTTTTGCAGTTGCTTGAGCAACATCTTCCAAGCATTGTACCTGGTCCTCTACTATGGTACAAAGAAGTTTGAGCTTGGATAGAGAGGAATCAGTACTGGGAAGGTTAGTACCGGGAATTAGACTGGTAAGGGTGTCAACTGCAATTTGTATGACATCCTGTTCTTTCTTCTTCTACAATTCTTCCAGTCTCTCCTATGCAAGTTTGATGCCTCGAAGTAGCTCAGACTCATATGCTGATTGAGTTAGACATGCAAGAGTTAGATCAATAGGACTGGTGGAGTCAACCTACTTGGTTTGATCACCTGTTTCCTTAGGAGTCTTCCCTCCTTCTTTGGTCTTGATCTCCACTTGTTTTCTCTTCTCTGCTTCCTTCTCCTCTTCCACTCTTTTCTTTTCTTCTTCTTTCTTCTTCTCCGACTCTTTCTTTTTCTCCTCTTCTTGTTTCTACTCCATTTCTTCCTTCTTCTTATCCTCTTCCTACTTTTTCTTCTCTTCCTCCTTCTTCCTTTCTTCTTCCTTTCTCTTGTCTTCTTCTTTCTTCTTTTCTTCTTCTTTTCTCTTCTCTTCTTCTCTCTTCTTCTCTTCTTCTTTTCTCTTATCTTCTTCTCTCTTCTTCTCTTCTTCTTTTCTCTTATCTTGTTCTTCTTTTCTGTTATCTTCTTTTTGCCTTGCTTTTTCCTCTTGATCTTTCTCTACTTTCTCTTTGTCTAGTTTCTCTTTCTTAGATTTTTCTTTGTCAAGAGTGACATCCTCATTATCTAATGCATCAACATCAATAGGGTCAATTTGTTCTGTCACTCTTTCACCTTGACTATCAAATACCTCATCCGATTTTCTTGAGGATAGGTCAGGTTCTTGATCAACCTTCCTAGTGGCTTCAGATACTTGGTGTATTTCAACAATAGCATTAACATGTATGTGTGTATCCTTTTCTACTTCAGAAGTTTTACCTTCTAGTAACCTGAGTCACCTCCTTCTCATAAAGAAGATGCCTTTGTTCTTATCCCTAATTTCAAATAACTTAGAATTTGAAGCATCAAGAAAGTACTGTGCAAAACTTTTCTCCCTGATCTCTTGTTCTCTCTCAATGGAAATGCACCATTTGTTATCGAAAGAATTGTACAGAGGATTTGGAGTAACAAATTTAATCTTAGAAAGCAACCGATCATTAAAACAAATATTTAATGACCTCCTGTTCTACCTCCTATTTCTCACTATCATTAAAGTCATCAAAATGTTCCTTTAAGTAATCAATCAATTTCCTCCTAAGATTTTTTATTGTTCTTTGACAGTGTGTCATTGGTTTATAAGAGGTAATATCTATAATTACCGGTACAGAAGTTGCTTGTACATTACCGGTAGACTTTGGCTTTTTACTTGTTTGCCTTGACTTCTTTATTTCAACCTTAGGTTTAGTGTCCTCTGACTCCAGTGAGTGAGTCCTGGATTTCTGCTTCCTCTCAAATACTTTTGCCGGAATAATCTCAGGTTTCTTTTTGGCTGGTGACCGCTTGGTCACTTTCGGACTGGCAAATGTAACTGGTGCAGATACCGATGGCACTGCTTTGCCCTTTTTCTGGTTTGGTTCCTCAATCGGTGTGACCCTCTCCAAGTAGGTACCGGTTCTTTTCTTCTTTGCATCCAGTGGTGAGGCAAGTAGGGTAGAGGCATACCCAATCAATATGCCATTCACCACTTCATACCCCATAGGGCCAACTACTTCCTTTCTAGGTTCCACAACTTCCATTATGTAGTCATCTATCCTTATTGTGAAGCAGATGTCATCTTCATACTTCTTCACTATATCACCAGATATCCTCATTCTCTGGTTCATCTTTCATTTGAATTCATCAAAATACTTACCTAGAACCTCAGGATATACAGTTCCCACTGCTTGTAGACTCTCCTTAATCTATCTGGAAACTGGTAGGTTAGTAGACTATTGAACATCACCTACTCTAGGGAAATAACCTTGAAAATAGAAGAATAGACTGACCAGAAGTTGGCCAAACTTGAACCTCAGTGATTTTTCCTGTTTGATGGATTTCAGATTCACCAACAATTGTTGTTGTAAGTAGGTACATAGGTCATATTAGTATCTTCCTTAATCATCCTATAAGCAGCATTCACTAAAACAATAGGAACAAAATTCATTCTGCTGGCATAAAATATTCTGTAACCAATCACCATGCAAGCGTATTTTACCAGATCATCAAAAATGGTGTTGATGGTCATTGCCCATTGGTCACTCATAGAATCGATGAGATGTGTCATTTTAGTTTTTGTGACCTTCAGTAGAACTGGTACTTCTCCAACATTGCAGAATCTGGTGACGACATGAATCGCTTTTGGTGTAATGTCATGGGTTCACTCGAGATACATCTTGTCACCATGCACTCTGCTGAGGATAATGCGAATATGTTCTTCTGTAAATTCTTCCAAAAAGTATATTGCATTGTGTAGTTTCATCTTCTCAAGGATGTTATACTCTGGTTTGATTTTCTTGTCATCTCCATAGGACAAAATTAGCTGAGAGTGAATCACTAGGGATCCTAGGTCTTCCAACTTACAGTCTATATACCCTGAAATATCTCCCTCAACAATAACTCTGACAGGAATTTGAGATAGGGCATTGTATCTCATTTTTTTTTGAAGAAACTCTGGTGTATCTTCAGGTGCACTAGAACTAGAATGCGATGCAGAAGCCATAACCAAATGATAAGAAATAATTTTCAGAAAATACCTTCACAATATGAAATTTAGGTTTTCCAATATCGCGCACAGTACACCACTTCGGTTGCTAGTTCACCACTTAGTGTTCTTCACTGATTGCTTGAAGATGATTGCAGGATTTTGCACATGATTTCTACAAATGCCAAACAAATTTCTTTGGTTGCTCTGCTCTTGAAGATTCTTCTTTCACAAATAGATAAGTGAAAATGACAATGAAAACCCTTTTAAACAAACTCTCACTGACCATAATAAATGCATTACTGCTAGGGTACAAACCCTAATTTTGCCTTTTACCGGTTCAGATCTTCTACCAAGTGACAGGTAACATATACCAATAAAGGTATTTACTGATATAAACTGAGGGTACTAAATATTTCACCGATATGTTCCCCCTAAGATTTTCTAAAGCTTAGTTTGTCAGTTCAGAGACTTCCACACTAGGTGCAGAAGAAGGTTCATCCTGTGACTCTTCTTCTGATTTCTTTCTCCAAGTTTTATTCATTTCCACCTAAATAGTTTCAACATCAATCTTCCCTTTTGGAGTGATCGGTATATCACTTGATAGGTTCTTTCTCAGTTTGCAAGTTTTGGTAGTGTGTCCCAATTTGTTGCAATGATAGCATACCATTCCAGGGGTTCTCCAAGGTCCTTTATTCATACTTCCATTCTTCCTTCTACATGTTGCAGCAGTGTGACCACTACCACGATAGATCAAACAAGTTGCTTTCCAGCTAGTTGCCACTTGATAACCAACTAACCGATGGTCATGGGTATTGTACCGGTTGGGATTCTGGTTCACAGGAAGTTCCAAAATAACTCCTTGAGTCCTTGGAGGTTATCTCCCAGTGTTGTGCAAAACCGACCTGCATTCAAATTCTCTATGCCCAAACTTGTTGCATGCATAACAATCTCCATTGAATCTATTGGATCTAGGCATATTATTTTGAAAATAAGGAAAATTGTTGTAGGCCTTGCTTCCACACACATTGGTAATATGTCCTTCTTTGAGACAATTAAAGAAAATAGGCTTAAATTTTTTTTTACCTTTATCCTTGGATTTTGGTTGCTTCTTTGATGCTTTAGCTTTTGTTCCAAAGGTTTCACCTTCCTCATACCTAGAGAAACCAAGTCCAGTGGTATTCTTTACTGGCTTTTCCGATTCCAACTTTTGCTCTAGGTTAGCAGTACTCTGATTGAATTTGGCAAGTATCTCCTTTGACTCAGTAAGTTCCTTGGAAATAGCAGTATTGGATTCCATCAAGGTTGCATTCTCAAAAATGGCCATGTTTAGCTCTCCTTGAATCTATTCTTTTTCCACTTTACTCTCTTGGAGATGAGCGGTAAGGGTACTTATTTCTTGCTTCAGCTTGGAAATCTCATGATCTTTGTCTTTTACCAAATCTTTAGCTTTCCTTCTATTCTCAAGCTCTTGACACATTCTGATAGTCAGTCCTTCCAACTCCTTTCTCAGATTGACTTTAGATTCATTTAGTTTTTCAACTTCTTCAACTAGGGCATCCATGTCAGCTTCATCAAAAGAGCTATTTTCAGTGAGTTCCATTAGTTTCTCAGCATGCTCTCTTCTCTTGGCCAAGGAGGCTTTATACTTGACTTTGATTTTATCATAGGCTCTCTCAATCTGAGTGAGACGATGAGTAAGTTCCCTCACACTATATTCCTCCATATCTCCTTCCAAGTGGTTAGACTTAGAGAAAGATTGGCTCTGATACCAATTGATGAATACTAAGAGGGGGGGGGGGGTGAATTAGTATACCAAAAAATACTGTAATCAATCTTTTAAACAATTTAGCAGATAACCGGTGCAACATATTCACTAATAAACCGGCTAAGATAAGTGCAAACCAAATAGAAAACAAAGCATTCACCCACAAAAGCACAATCACCATAACACAAGATATTTGACTTGAAAACCCAAATGGGAAAAACCATGGTGAGCAGAAACTCACAAGTAACTATCTACAGAATAGTAACCAGACCGATTAAGGTCAAACCGGTTAAGGTCATACAATGTTCTTCACCAGAACAGATCCTGTTAGGAATCTAGATCTTTGTTAGGAGATAAGTCCTGTTAAAGACTACCTTGTTAAAGAATTTCAGATCCACAGTAGTGAACCACTTTGTTAGAGGATTTACAAAGGCTTTACTGGACTTACCTGGTTAAGGGTTTCAGTCTTGTCAAAGATATTAGTAATCAACAAGGGTTTCAATCTTGTTAAGGGTTTCAGTCTTGTCAAACATTACTTCAATCTTCAATATCTCCACACTCTATCTCTTCACACAAACCTAATCTTTTCTTCAATGATCGCACATAACCTTTTCTATTCAATATCTCATATGAAAACCCTAGACATGATGTCCTTATAAAGGAATCTGATTTCATGTCGGTCCAATAGAATTAGACTACAAGTTCCTAGGTAGAATGCATCTAGACACATTTGGTAACACGACACAAACACACTGCCAAAGTGTCGGTGGATGATAACTCATCACACATTATAGTAATACCTGTTGGTAACTCATCATAGATATATACTGGTTAATAAAATATACCAATTACCGGTTGTCAAAAATGAAGACTGGAAGATCGTAGTGTTCTGATCGAAAGTCAATTACCGCTTGAGATCCTCGAACCGCTGGGGGCCTTCATACTGCTTGGGATCTTCAGTCAATCTGTGACTGGTAAACCATCTTCTACAAAATACCAATAGTCTAAAGACTATTCGGTCAATAATACACAATACCGGTTCTAACAATTACTAGTTGAGCATAACTCATACATCAAGAAGGTGTGTATCCATCAATGACAATCAAAACATCATCAAAATGCCAACAATTCCATGTAAAATTCTCCTACATTTGCTTGTATGTCTTGAAAAAACCTTGGTAACTAGACATAGAAGTATCATGAAAAGAGCTTATAGTTGCCATCTTAAACTATGAAGTGGGTACTAATAATATTCTACCTCTATAAATAATGAGATCATATGAATTGCATACTTGTCATCCTATGTAATACCCTCTAGAATGTTGAAAGCACAAAAGTCCTTGGTATATTTTGGTATAATTTTCCCTCTCCAATCTATTATAATCTCAACCAAAGAGCATAAATGTGGCCTCTTGGAAAGGGAATTGACCACTATGTTCCTTTTCATCTTGAGATAAGCAATGTTAAAATTATAAGCTTGGATTTTTCTTACCCATTTCTATTTCTGATAATTCAAGTCTTGTTGATTTAGTAAGTACTTGAGGCAATCTTGATTAGCTTTGATAGTGAACTTTCCTTTGATAAGATAAGATATAAACATGGCCAATGTATGCATGATGGTCAACATCTTTTTGTCATATATAGAATAACCCCTTTCAAAAAATCTTAACATTTTGTTCTCAAAATCTATAGGATGCTTATCCTACATTAAAATTTCACCTATACCTTGTCTTGAAGCATCATGTAGTGTCCCTCCTCAGTTTATCTTTTGATCTATGGGTCGATACACTTATCTAGACTCATTTATGATGTTTTGGTTTATGATTGTGACTCTATTTATGTTTGAGATGTATGACGATGCTAGACATTATATGGACATATGATACTTATGATTTATGTGGTTGATGGCATTTATTATTTATGATCATGCTATATGATGGACATATGGTGATGGATCTTATATGTTTTGCTATTCTGGATGGATTATACTGATGACGGATTTGATGGCACATTGGTTATACTAACCCTATTTCATGATTATATGTTATCACTGCTTACATGGACTATATGATTTATGACGATACTAACCCTATTCTATGTTTATAATTTTAGGTGATGTTTATGATCTATTGTGTGACTATCTTCATGAGTAGAGACGATGCCATATCACTCATTGCAAGCGAGATATGTCATTGTGATTGTCTATCACTTGCCTATCTATGATATATTTGTATATGTTGTATCGTGGCTTTGTGGATGCAAGATTTGCAGGTACCAGACATCAAATCCACTTGGCTCCACAAGTCTGAGCGTGTCTTTAAATCCCAATGGCAAGTTGTTGGAGATGGCATGAGTTCCCTTCATATACTCTAGGCTTAAGATGTCTACCTTGGGTTGTTAGTTGTCGTGGAATGATTCACCATGTTAGTCAGTGAGGTGTGGTTCTTGTTGGCTTGTGAGTATGTAGTTGTTAATTAATTGATTTAATAAATTAATGTGTGGTTTATATAGTTTATTAATGATTGATTTAATTGTTGGATTATTATAGTATAATTTGATTATTTATTTAATTGATATTTAATATTTATTTATTTATTTATTGTTGATTTATTGTTTAATTGATATTTATGGCTTATTGTTTAATTATTATTTATTTATTTATTGTTTAATAGTGCTTTTATATTTGAAAGATTGATTAATATTTATTGGTGGCTTTTATTTTCTTAGCCCTTGGATATTTGTATTTAGTTCTTCATTTTTTTTACTTGGCTTTATTTGTTCATTGGTAATAATACTTTATTTTATTTTATTAAATATCCTCTTGTTACAAGGATAAATGAGTTTTATATTATTCCTAACTACCGTTATTTGTCATTGGCTAAATTTGAATTAGGGAAATAAAATATATTATAATGTTGGGTAGGTAAGATATATTGGTTTTTGGATTATTTTCATAGGTTGGTTTGGGGGCTAGGGTTTTTTATGAATTTTTTTTATTTAACAACTTGAGGTTTGTGTCGAGTTATCGTTCTTGAGGATTTTTTTTCTATAACTTGTTTTGGAGCTTGGATTATAGCTTGGAGTTTGTTTGGATTTTTGTGGGCAATTCTTCATATTTCCTTACCATCACTTCAAATCCGAGGTTGGAGGATATCTCTCTTTACATATTTATTTTACTTCCATGTCTTCTATGTGTTTGTAGAATAGTCTATGTGTGGTGTTTGGGAAAAGAATTTATAAAGTTTTCTATAGTTTTGGAAATAGTTATTTCATGGAAATTATATATTATATAGTTTTCTCTATAGTTTTTGGGGAAATTTTCTATTATTTTGGGAAAATAGTGTTGTCATGAGCGTACGACTTTGTGAAATTTATTTGTCTGATATTTCTCTAGTCCTTCGGTGCTTGACCTCATGTATGTTGCTATTTTTTATGATTTGGACTTGCATTGGTAAAGATCCTTATTGTTTGATTTTGGGATCTAGATTGTTTGGGAGTTCTCAAAGAACTCTTCCTGTCTAGCACTACCATAAGGAAGATTTCCTCTAAGAATCTCCATTGTTGTGCAATATGTATTGTCTATGCTTATATTTTATCTCCCTCAAGTTTTATTGAACCTATGATGATGTTTGTATGAGTTATCAGTCGTATGAGATTCTCTGTGTTTGAGTTTTTGGTTTTATAGCCATGATGTTTGTTTTGTGTTTTCTTTCCCTATTGTTTATGGTTTAGATATTTGATTTTGTCATCCTTTTCATTTGTTCTAGGTGTCTCTTTTGAGCCCTTATTTGGGAAATTTTGTTACTTATATAATTTTATATTCTTGTCGCAAATTTTTTGTCTGGAAGTCTGTTTTTGTATATGTGCAAAAACAACAAGTGCACTAAAACTTTTAACATATGCGCTGCAGAATGTTACAAATGCGCTGCAGAAAAGTGTATATGCACTGTAGAAATATGCAAATGCACTAAACTGCCTTTTTATGAGTTTTTCTTAGTTTTGACTATTTGTGATGTATTTTCTCGATTTGTCCTTGTACCAGAGGCTTTGTTTGAGGTCTGTTGATGTTTTCCAGCTTTGTGATTTATCTGATTGGATGTTATTCGATGATTTTTAAGCTTCAATATGTTGATAAGCCATACAGTAGAGGTTTTGTGCATCTCCAACTTGTTGATAAGCCATGTTGTGAGGATTGACTTGTTTCTCTTGGACCAGTAAGTTGATGTGCCTTACTATTGATGTTCATTTCATGATTATGGTGGATTTTATTGACTCTGATATGGCTTTTGATGCACTATTTTGATATGAGGTTCATTGTTGGTTTATTGATGTTGTTGGCATTGGATTGTTATGGATGCTTCATGATTATGTGATGTTGTTTATGGATCATTCTTGAATGTTGAATTAGAGCCTCCTTGTTATTATTGTTGTTTTGGAACATGCTAGGGGGAGTGGGCTTGCATGTGATGACCGGGATCATGAGAGATAGGTGGTGAGTTGATAAGCCTCTTGTCTATATTGTCGGGGCACATTGGAAGTTTTCCTTATTTATAAACAAGTGATAACATTAAAAATGAATTAGATGGGCTACGTAATTAGGATTCACCTATTCAAGATAATTAATAGTTGAGCCCCAAGACTTGAGCCTAGGGAGGATGTTTTAGGATAAGCTTGGGAAGGCCATTGTGGTGGCAAGTCAATCTCCCTTAATTCTATATAGGTTGAGATGACTCCACATGTCTATCAGGGTTATGCCTTGAAGGGTTGTGTTTCTATATTTGGAGATTAGCATGTGATGACACTCCACTCCTACATGTGTCCTTTGCTTGATTTTTATTTATGCCTTGATTATTGTTACGCCTCTGGGAGTTTCTATTTGAGGTTATCATGTGATTGGTTTTTGTGTTTGTGTAGTTGTGCTACTTGATTTGTGAGTCTCTTTGGTAGTTTGGTATCAACTTAGGTCTAGAGTGTGTGTTGGGACCTTGTGTCATCTCCTAGCATAGGGAGTGGTTCCTTTTGTTCCACATGGTCAGGCGGTTGGTGTCATTCTACCATTGGGATATATTCTTGGATTCTTCATGTGTGGATGTGTATTCTTCTTCATTGCATCTTATGGATGATTATTGTAGCAGATGAATGTGATTGATATCATGGGTTATGTAATGTAGTCATATTGTAGAATTTGTAGATGAGACTACGTATTAGGAGATCTATGCTCTATTTGAAATGATCATGTAATTATATAATAGATGATGTTTAGGAAATGGGCCTATGATTCGTAAGATGGATATTGAGATGTATTGAAATGTAATTATCTTTGAAATGTAACGCAATTGATGTTAATAGATATGTTGTAGATTATCTTGTAATGGTTTGTAAAGGGATTGATGAGTTTTGATATCAAGGCCATGCAATAGGAATTTATGTTCTTGTTTAAGATAGAAAAGAATGGGAAATCTAATATGGTAATTAAGATGATAATGTAAATGTAGCTATGTAACTTGCATTTAGTGGATATAAGTATTAGGACTTGTAGTAGGATGAAATCTTTATATGTTGTAATGGATTACAATAATTATGTTGTAATAGGATGATATTTGAGTGTGGATGTATATGAAAATATTGAATGAATGTTCTTATTGAAAGGTTGATATTCTTGATAAATGGATACTTCTAGATTGTAAGAATGAATGGGAAGTTGGTAAGATGAATAGTTAACTTTAAGGGAATGATATAGGTTATTTGAGTTAATGTGAAATGAGGTTATGAATCTAGTAGTAGAATAAGACATGGGTACATCTCAAAGTATTTGAATATTGCTTAATTATTGGAAAAATGTAATTGGATTTGTTGTTATGTGTTTATCATTACATGCATGTTATGATTGTTAGATGAGCCTGTAGATTAAAAGTAAGAAAAGAACCTATGTAAGTGTTGGCAAATTGGAGGAATTGATTATGTGTTGCATTGATGTTTGTCATTGATGTCAACACTAGCTTCTTTGGTTGTCTACCAGATTCCGATAGAGTGGTTGGACTTTGATGATGATCAGGGGATTAGTCTCTGGTATATTCTGATTAGTGGAATTGGTTTGGTTTGGTCATTCATGTTATTCATATGTGTCTCATATTTAGTTGGTTTGGGATTTGGTGATTCGGAAGCTATCATATGTTCTAGTAAGCCTTTTTGTTATCGGTAAGGGTTCTACCAACAGAGCTTTGTTGAAGATCTTTTGATGAATTCATTAAGTGGTGTTGATGCGGCTTCTAGAAGGTTTTTCAGGATGCTGATTGTTATCATGTTTGTGTTCTAGTTGATTGGTGGTATTTCATTTGGCTTATGGCTACCTATTTTAGGTCTAGTCTTATTTTGCTAGGTTATGGACCAGTTTATGTAATGTGTTGGTGGATACTCCCGATGCATTACCAGTTGGATTTATTGTTTGGTTAATGTTGTTTTGGTCTTAGGTCCACTTGGATTATCATTGGTTTGCAGGTTTATGTAATGGATTTATTGTATTATCTTTTCGGTGGTCGACCTGATTGTTTAGGGCTTAGGTTGGTATAAATACAATGTAAGATCGCTTTGTAGATCATGGTCTGGGATTATGGTTATGGGACTATCTATGTGCGAATAAATTTGTAATCATATGTAGAGGTTTTGGTCGATCATAGGTGATTGAATTGGGTTTGTGTAAGAGGTTTAATACCTTTGTAATTGAGATTAACCTAGATTGTACTCAGGCATAGGAGATGATATTCTTGTAGTTCATTCTTATTTTCGGATTGTAGTCTGGATATGTTTTGTACTTAGCGAGGCTCCTTTTGTAATGAGTAGTGCACTCTAGGCTGTTGGCCTTCCTGCATATACAGGCCTCATATTGTAATCACATACTTACTGCAGAAGTATCATCTGACTATGGGTAGGCTTCCCAACGTGGTTTTTCCCTTTACTAGGTTTTTCACTTACAAATATTCGTGTTATGTGTTCTGGATGCATGGTATTTGGGTTATGATTTATGTTTATGCTTAATTGATATATCTGCTATTTTGGTATTTGGTTTATGCATTCCGATAAAAGGTTTTGTGTGCTTAAAAGTTTCATATCCTGTTAGCAACTGATTCACCCCCCTCCCCCTCTTAGTTGTTCACCATTTATCCTAACAATTGGTATCAGAGCTTGGTCCTCTCTGCAAAAGCTTAACCGCTTGAGGAAGATCCTATGATGAGTAATAATTCAACTTCAATTGCTTCCTGAAAAGACAATCCTAGGCTTGAAGGAACAAATTATAGAGTATGGAAGCTTCAGATGGAGACTCATCTGATATGTCTTAGCAAGGAGATTTGGGAGATCACTGAGAAAGGTTATACCCCTTATGATCTAACATCTAGCAACCCTCCTCTAGTAGAGTTGGATAAGAACATTGAAAATGACTATAGAGCGAGAGAAGCCCTTTTGAGCACCCTTTCAGATCAATAAGTAATGGGATTAACAAGTAAATCATGTGCAAAAGCTATATGGGATAAGTTGGAGACTCTGAATGAAGGTGACCCTACTGTTAAAATTGCTAAACTTGATGGTTATCGAGTAAGGCATGAGAACCTGAGAATGGAGGAAGATGAAAGAATTACTGCTTTTATGGAAAGAGTCAACGAAATTGTTTTGGGAATTCAATGTTGTGGTGGATCTCTAAGAAAAGATGGGATTGTTTCTAAAGTATTAAGAGCTTTACCATCTACTTACAAGATGAAGGCTACTGAAATCAATGAGTTGAGAACAATGTCAAACACTTTTTTTGATAGGGATACTTTGGTTGGAAAGTTATGTGCTTTTGAGCTTGAAGAATTCGGTCCTCAAGGAGCTGGAAAGACAAATTCTGCATTCAAGGCATCTACATCATCAATCAGCAAGAGTGATTGGAAAAAATTATATGTGAAGGAGTTGGAGGATATGAGGAAACAAGATGAAGAGCTTGAGGAACTTGAAGCCCTATTTTCTAGAAGAGTACCTAAAGGTCCGATAGGGAGTAAGTATGAAGGAAAATCACCTTCCAAATGTTTTGCATGTAATAAGATAGGTCATTTTGCATCTATATATCCTAAGAGGAATTCAAGATTTGAGGAGAAAGCTAGAAGATATTTTAAGCCTAACCATGAATATAAGAACAAGCATAAGTACAAGAGGAACAAAGACAAAACATGCTACTATGCTGGTTAGGAAGGTGTAACTGATGATCGTGATGATGAACTGACAAAAGATTCAACTAGTGGATCCAATAATGGAAAGGAATGGGTATTCTAAGGTATCAAGGAAGATGCTCTTAAACCTATCATTCATAATGAAGAAAAGGACCTTGTTGCTAAAGTTGATGACAAGGATGAATGGGTAATAGATAGTGAATGTTCACATCATATGACTAGAGATAAAAGGAAGTTTTTATCTTTGCAAGAATTTGATGATGGTTTGGTTAGATAAGAAAAGACAAAGCATGCATGATCAGAGGAAGAGGAACTATATCATTGGATGGTAAGAATAACACTGATAATGTTTACTATATTGAAGGTTTAAGGAATAATATTTTGAGTGTAGGATAGTCAGTGGATAAAAGATTTCAATTATAGTTCAAGGATGGAAAATGCAAAATCATCAACAGATCCGAATTGGAGATTGCAACTAGTACTCAGACTAGAGGTAACATATTTCATTTGAACTCTGGTGAGAAGACATGTTTGATTACACATATTGATGAGAGTTGACTATGGCATAAGAGATTGTGTCATGTTAATTTTGATTGCATTGTAAATATTAGTTCAACTAAGGCAGTTAGAGATATACCTAAGATTGTGAAACCTCATAATCTGGTATGTAAGGAATGTCAAATGGGAAAGAAAGTCAAAACTTATTTTAAGAGTATATAAGAGTATACAAGACAAATCTAATGATGTTCTTGATCTTGTTTATACTGATTTATGTGGTCTTGCTAGAATAAAAAGTTTTCAGGGTGACAGGTATTTCATGCTAATCATTGATGACTATTCTAGAATGATGTGGTTTACTTTTCTAAGGGAGAAATTTGAAGCCTTTGAAAAATTCAAGAACTTAAAAGCTTTGGTTGAGACAGAGACAAGATTGAAGATCAATTTATTAAGATCTGATTAGGGTGGTGAATTCACATTCAGTGAATTTAACAGTTATTGTGAGAAACAAGGGATAAGGAGACAATTGTCTACACCCCAGACACCTCATCAGAATGGTGTTGTGGAAACAAAGAACATAACTATCCTAGATGTTTGTAGATCTATGATGATGGAAGATAATTTGCCACATATCTATAGGAGAGAAGCTGTGAGCATGGTGGTGTACACATTCAATAGAGTTCATATCAAAGGAGACACTGGTAAGACACCTTATGAGTTATGGTTTGGTCATACACCTACAATTAAGTATTTCAGAATATTTGGTAGTAAATGCTACATCAAAAGAGATGATTCCATTGGAAAGTTTGATCCTAGATGTGATAAAGGAATATTTCTTGGTTATTCCAATGAAAGCAAAGCATATAGATGTTATAACAAAATATTGCAGAGAATTGTAGAAAGCGCTAATGTCAAGGTGGATGAGCAATATAGAGGTCAAATTAGAACTTATGAGAGAGAACCGAAAGTGGAAATGTTCATAATGAAATTGGTAACACCTAGGTACCAGTACATAATGTTGAACCAGTTACTTCGGCAGTATCAAAAAATTCAACAGTAACTGAAGATCAGAGCAGAGAAATAGAAAGTTAGAAAACTCCTAAGTATGTAAGGTTGAATCATTCAGAAAATCAGATCATTGGAGACAAGAACAAAGGAGTAATGACAATGAGAAGTTTAGTAGCTGAAGAGGTATGTTTAATTTTTCAAATTGAACTGACATTAGTAGATGAAGCATGTAAGGATGAATTTTGGATGAAAGCTATGGAAGAGGAATTGGATCAGATAGAAAAGAACAACACATGGACTTTAGTTCCCCGACCTAAAAATAAGAATATTATTAGAACTAAATGGGTTTTTACGAATAAATTGAATGAAGATGGACAAGTTGTGAGGAACAAGACTAGATTGGTATGTAAAGGATATTCTCAGAAGGAAGGAATTGATTTTGATGAAACTTTTGCTCCGATAGCTAGGATTGAAGCTGTGAGATTATTTCTTGCTTATGTTGCCCATAAGAAATACAAGGTTTATCAGATGGATGTTAAGTGTGCATTCCTAAATGGAGATCTTGAAGAGGAAGTCTACATTGAGAAACCTGATGGATTTTCACTTTCAGATGATAATAATAAGGTTTACAGGTTAAGGAAAGCTTTATATGGATTGAAGAAAGAACCTAGAGCTTGGTATGCTAGATTGGACAAATATCTTTTGAAGCTTGGTTTCACTAAAGGTAATGCTGACAGTAACTTATAAAGGTTTTTGTGGATGATATAATTTTTGGAGGTGAGGAAAAGTTATGTATGGAATTCTCTGATAAGAAGAATGAATTTGAGATGTCTATGATTGGGGAAATGAGATTTTTATTAGGTTTGCAGATTAATCAAACTAGTAAAGGTATTTTCATCTGTCAAACTAAGTATGCTAGAGAGTTGTTGAAGACATTTGGTATGGAAAATTATAAACTAGTTGGTACTCCTATGGTTACAAGTGAGAAATTGACAAAGAAAGATGTATCAGCTCCGATAAATCCTACAAAGTATAAATCTATGATTGGAGGTTTGTTATATGACTTAGACTAGACTAGATATAATGAATGTTGTTTGTATTGTATCAAGATATTAGAGTGATCCTAGAGAGAATCATGAGAGTGTAGTGAAAGGGATTTTCAAATATTTACAAGGAACAACTGAATATGGTTTGTGGTATCCTAAAAATGATGGCTTTACATTATGTGCATATATAGATGCAGATTGGGCTAGAGATATAGATGACTAAAAAAGCACATCCGGTGGAGCTTTCTTTCTTGGAAAGAAACTTGTTTCATGGGTCAATAAGAAATAGTCATGTACTTCTTTATCTACTACTGAAGCTCAGTATGTTGTTGTTCCTACTAGTTGTACACAAGTTCTATGGATGAAGCAAATGTTGAAGGATATAAGGGTAGATTGGAATGAACCGATAGTTACTCACTATGATAACTCTGTTGCTATTGACATATCAAAGAATCCAGTATTTTCATTCTAATACAAAGTACATATCAATCAAGTATAACTTTCTGAAGGAAAAGGTGGAAGGAAATGAAGTCAAGCTGGTTTATGTCAACAAAAAAAAGAAGATTGAAGATATCTTCACTAAACCTTTGCACAAGGAATCATTTGAGTACTTCAGCGACATATTGGGGGTCTCTGCCCCTCTGGTTGAGACTTGAGTGATGCTGATTGGCATCAGTCTGGTATGCATTATCAGAACTATCATTCATTCTGGATTGATGAGTTGGTGCTACCACTCAGGGGGAGTAGTCACCTACGTGGTTCAGAGGATCTATGATTTTTCTTTGATGTTTATGTCAGATTTCTGGCATTGATGTCAAAGGGGGAGATATATGTATGTGAAAAACAAAGCTTAATAGAGATATCAGTCAAAGGGGGACTTTGGTCTATGGTTTGGTTATTTGGTTCAGAACTACATTGTTATATCATTTGATTGGATGTCTTCCATTAGGGGAGACTTGTTTGACACTTCTTGGCACTTGGATGTTTTTCACATCTAGTGTTGCCATCAATGCCAAAGGGGGAGATTGTTGGAAATTTCGATGAATTTATTATATTTTGCATTGATGTTTGTCATTGATGTCAACACTAGCTTCTTTGGTTGTCTACCAGATTCCAATAGAGTGGTTGGACTTTGATGATAATTAGGAGATTTGTTTCTAGTATATTCTGATTGCTGAAATTGGTTTGGTTTGGTCATTCATGTTATTCATATGTGTGTCACATTCAGTTGGTTTGGTATTTGGTGATCTATAAGCTATCATATGTTCAAGTAAGCCTTTTTGTTACTAGTAAGGGTTCTACTGATAGAGCTTTGTTGAAGATCTTCTGATGAATTCATTAAGTGGTGTTGGTGTGCCTTCTAGAAGGTTTTTAGGATGCTAATGGTTAGTTTTCGTGTTCTAGTTGATTGGTGGTATTTCATTTGGCTTATGGCGACCTATTTTAGGTTTGATCTTATTCTGCTAGGTTATGGACCGATTTATGTAACGTGTTGGTGGATGCTCCCGATGCGTTACCAATTGGATTTATTGCTTGGTTAATGTTGTTTTGGTCTTAGGTCGACATGGATTATCATTGGTTTATGGGTTTATGTAATGGATTTATTGTATTATCTTTTAGATGGCCAACCTAATTATTTAGGTCCCAGGTTGGTATAATTATGATGTAAGATCTCTTTGTAGATTGTGGTCTGGGATTATGGTTATGGGATTATCTGTGTGCGAATAAAGTTGTAATCATATGTAGAGGTTTTGGTCAATCATAGGTGATCTAATTGGGTTTGTGTAAGAGGTTTAATACCTCCGACATTGAGCTTAATCGGAACTCTACTTAGGCATAGGAGATGCTATTCTTCCAGTTCATTCTTATTTCCAGATTTTAGTCTAGATATCTATTGTAGTCAATGAGGCTCCTTTTGTAATGAGAACTGCGCTCTAGGTTGTTGGCCTTCTTGCATGTGCAGGCCCCTTATTGTAATCACATACTTACTGCAAAAGTATCAACTGACTATGGGTAGGATTATTGCTATGGTTTTTCCCTTTACTGGGTTTTCCACGTACAAATCTTGGTGTTATGTGTTGTGGATGCATGGTATTTGGTTTATGATTTATGTTTTTGCTTAATTGATATATTTTCTATTCCGGTATTTGGTTTATGCATTCGGGTAAAAGGTTTTGTGTGCTTAAAAGTTTCATAACCTATTAACAACTGATTCACCCCCCCCACTCTTAGTTGTTCATCAGTTATCCTAATAGTAAGTAGGATTGTTGTAGTGTAGGAATTTTAGTTGATAAATGATTTGTGTATGTGTTAATGGCATTTATATTTATGGTTGTGTTAGAAGGAAATAACCTTTAATAGCATTTAACAAGTTTAATGAAAGACATTATGGTTATTGCATTATGCACTTAGGAATCATGTAAAGGAAAATGATCATGTTAGAATTATGAAATCATGAGTAGATATGGGAGTATTAGATAAGAAAGGAAAATTATGTATATGCATTATCATTGTAGGTGATTAGAGATCATGTTAATAGAAAATGATTAGAGGTTTTAGGAACATTTGGGTTATGGTGATTAAAATGTATCTTAAGGAGGAAAGGTTCAATGATGCATTTAAAAGAAAAGGGTATCATATTGGGTTAAAGATAAGTAGATTGCATATCATGAAAGATAAGACCTAAGTGTATTGCATATGTGCATGATTAATGATTAAGGATGTTAAGTGTCATAATGGAAGTGGTTAAATTATTATTGCTTATGATGGTAGTAAGTAGTGACATTGAGATACCTTAGGGAGTGTTGGTATTATTGGCATTAAGTTGTCATTGATGTCAACTGGTTTGGAAAGGTCACCGATAAGTAAGAAGTGGTGACTAGTATAAGAAAAGTAAGACATATGATGTCAATCCATATGTGAGTAAGCCGATAAAAAGAAGGTTACCGGTACACATGAATTGTGTCATCTTTCGGTAAATTAGGCTTACCGATATCAAGGTTGGTTTTTTATTTTTGATGAAGAGGGAGCATGTTAAATGAATCACAACAACACCCGGTGAGAAGAACAGAAAAAATGGCATGAAGACATACCAGAAGGCAAGATAAATTGTCTGGAGGATGTGTTGTTGATAAAGAGGATGTTTGTTGGTTATATCAGTAAGTTGATTTGAACCAGTAGTCAATCTTGGTCAACAAAGAATGTCAAACCGACATAGAAAACCAAGCAAAGGTGAATGTCAACAAAGATGACAACTAGAAGCCAGGTGGTGATATTTAGAATTATGAAATCATGAGTAGATATGGGAGTATTAGATAAGAAAGGAAAATTATGTATATGCATTATCATTGTAGGTGATTAGAGATCATGTTAATAGAAAATGATTAGAGGTTTTAGGAACATTTGGGTTATGGTGATTAAAATGTATCTTAAGGAGGAAAGGTTCAATGATGCATTTAAAAGAAAAGGGTATCATATTGGGTTAAAGATAAGTAGATTGCATATCATGAAAGATAAGACCTAAGTGTATTGCATATGTGCATGATTAATGATTAAGGATGTTAAGTGTCATAATGGAAGTGGTTAAATTATTATTGCTTATGATGGTAGTAAGTAGTGACATTGAGATACCTTAGGGAGTGTTGGTATTATTGGCATTAAGTTGTCATTGATGTCAACTGGTTTGGAAAGGTCACCGATAAGTAAGAAGTGGTGACTAGTATAAGAAAAGTAAGACATATGATGTCAATCCATATGTGAGTAAGCCGATAAAAAGAAGGTTACCGATACACATGAATTGTGTCATCTTTCGGTAAATTAGGCTTACCGATATCAAGGTTGGTTTTTTATTTTTGATGAAGAGGGAGCATGTTAAATGAATCACAACAACACCTGGTGAGAAGAACAGAAAAAATGGCATGAAGACATACCAGAAGGCAAGATAAATTGTCTGGAGGATGTGTTGTTGATAAAGAGGATGTTTGTTGGTTATATCAGTAAGTTGATTTGAACCAGTAGTCAATCTTGGTCAACAAAGAATGTCAAACCGACATAGAAAACCAAGCAAAGGTGAATGTCAACAAAGATGACAACTAGAAGCCAGGTGGTGATATTGCACAGGTTGGTGAACTGTGCATCGATGTAACAAGTCAACAAGCAAGTCAACTTTAAGAAGAACTTGCAAGTCACGAAGGATGTCAGAGGATTGTGGCACGAGGAAGACAAGTCGGCAAGCAACTGAACTGATCCTGCTAGAAGATTTGATCTTCCTATTTGCTGAAGGAAACAACCGAGACACTAATGGTGTATGATAGAGAAAAGCATAAAAGCATGGTGCAGACCTCCAGATTTAGAAAACACACATTAGAATGTGAGTCATTGGTGGTGCTGATCGATGACATGAAGATCATCTCCCTAGAAAAGTAGATCGAATAAAATCAGATATGGATCGAGCTGGTGAAGGCAAAACCTAACACAACATTGTTTGAATGAGGTTTTTGGTGGGAACCTTAGATGATAAATATGTGAGCTCGAGACATAAATTGATGATGGTTGATGTGAAGAAGGATATTGAAGAGAGCTTGTGAAAAGAAAAAGATCATCTTCCTTAGAATTTATTCTAAGAAAGTTGCAGAGTGAGATAGTACACAAACCGATAGAGATAGAGTACCAGTAAAACTGTTGCAGGTCTAACAATTAAGCTAACAGGTGAGGTGCGATTGATCATGAAGGCATCCAAGTGTGACATAGTGTGTTGTGAGGCTAAGAGAGAAATAAGAGAGGCCAAGAACTAAAGAGAGTAATCTGATAACTGATAGTGTGAGATCTAGTGAAGAAGAGAAGGTTGTTAATAGGAATAAATCTATTGATCAAGTGTTCCAGAACTCATTTGCAAACAGATGCTATAACTGTATCAAAATTGTATTTCATTATACATCACCAAGTTGGAGCTTGGTGCCCTAAATTAGTAGGGGTTGGTGCTCCTTGGGATGGTGCCCAAAATCTTTGTAATTCATTGTTTCACTTGTGAGGCTAGATTGGAGCAGTAGACTCCAACAACATTTCTCACCGAGGTTTTTCCCTTATTGGGTTTTCCTCGTACGTCTAGTGTTGTGGGTTGCATTTATGTGTTTGTCTCTTTTGATATCTACATCTATCTTACCGGTTTGATTGTTTAGTTCTTAGGGTGATAACCGATATTCTAAGGTTGTTGCAAAAAGGAAAAGAAATTAGGAACCATTGATTCACCCCCCTCTCAATGGTACATTGTGTTCAACAATTGGTATCAGAGCATAAGTTCCCAGTTGATTAAATCTTGTGTATATTTTGGTCTTAGAACACAATGGAAAGAAATGAGTCTGCCTCCTCAAAATCCCCCATGTTTGATGGATCTAACTATGCCATCTGGAGCAGAAGAATGGAGACCTATATTTCCTCCCTTGGCTTTGATGTGTGGATGTCTTTCAAGAATGGGTATACTATCCCTAGTGTTCCTCAGAGTGACTCAGATGCCAAGAAGGAGTATGAGAATAATGCAAAGGATAAACATGCTATCTTAAGTAGGTTTTCTGATAATGAGTTTGCTAAGGTCATGCACTATGCATCAGCCAAGGAGACTTGGGATAAAATACAGAGGTTATTTGAAGGAGATGCAAAAGTCAAAGAGGCCAAGTTGCAAGCACTAAGGGGTCAACTTGAAGGCATCAAGATGAAGGATGAAGAAAATATTGCAAACTACCCTCACGGATTTTATGAAACTATGAACACCATCAGAGGACTTAGATCTCTCACACCTAAGTATGATACTAAGGTTTCTGCCATAGAAGAAGCCAAGGATCTGAAGATCTTCACAAGGGATGACCTATTTGGCTCACTAACAACTTATGAAATAGAACAACCAGTGATACATCCTTAAGGAAAGAGGATGTGTTCAACTCCATCAAGAAGGGAAAAGAAGAGGTTTCTCATAAAGGATCCAGTGAAGACTCTGATGTAGAGGTAGAAAACTTTGTTAGAAAACTCAAAAGAGGATATGACAAGTATAAAGGAAAATTACCACTCAAATTTTTTAACTGGGGTAAAGTTGGACACTTTGCTGCAAATTGTCCCTATAATGAAACCAGTGGAGATGAGTCAAGAAGCTTTAGCAGATTTGCTGGTAAAGACAAAGAAATAATTGTCTACCGGCAAGGAAGAAGAGGCTACCGGAAGTAGAACAACCTATATACTATTAAGGATGATGCCACAAAAAAATAAAGTGCATCAAAAGTTGACTACCCTAAGAATGACAGAGAAGTTAATCTCTTTATGGTACTTGATGAACTGGTTGGTGAAGATTAGGAAGAAGAAGACATTGAAGCCGAAGTGGATCTAGAAGGTGATCTCATAAGTGCTCTTGAGGATCTGAGTAAAACAAGAAGAGAACTCAAGAAGTTCAAGCTTACTAGAGTAGATGAACAAGGTCTCCTTAAGCAATCCCTGGATGATTCCAATCAAGTTATATCTGACTTGAAACTCCAGCTGGAAGAAGCCAAGAGGATAAATGATGTTGCATCCTCTAATCTGATGAAGAAGGAAAAGGAGCATCAATATCTGGAAGCAGAACTAGTGAAGCTTAGAAAGGATCTTGAAAAAAGTAAGGAAGAAATGAAAGTGAGAAGCAAATATGAAGGCAACACCGAATCCTTAGACAAGATGTTGAGAAAACATAAGCCATCTAAAGATATCGATGCCTTAGGATTTGAAGAGGGTCAAAGTTCAAACAACAAAGACACATCCGGTAAAGAGACACAGTTCACTTCTTCAAATGAAGGTGAAGAGAAGAAGGAATTCACGGTAAGAAAGGATACCGGTAAAAAGACATGTCGATGTTGTTAGAAACCGCCACACAAACTAGTATACACAATCAATGAATCAGAGGCCATACTCAATGTACCAACATGCAGATCCAAGGAGAAATGCAAGAGTTGATCATGAAGGATTCACCAGAGTCAGTAGCATGAAAGGAAGACCCCCGATGAGGCATTCATTTGCAGCACCAAGGCAACCTAACCGGTATGTTCCAAACTTTCATGGTTATTGTTACCGGTGTAACAAATTTGGACATAAATTAGCTGGTTCTAGATTAACCAATAAGCTCACTACAAGTTATGAAATTAGAAATCCATTTAATGCACACTAGGATATGAATTTTGTTTGTTATCAATGCAATGGATTTGGTCATAAGAGTTTTAAATGTAGGAAGAGTAAACCGGTGTCCTACAATAGTTTCAAAGATTCATCTTTAAATGAAAATATGAAATGCTATAACTGTCAAGAGTTAGGACATATAGAAATATTTTGTAAAAATAGGAAAATCAAGCAGAAGAGGATAGATCTTGATCAAGAACCAGTAGCTAAACCAGAGCACATAATAGCAGTTGACAGGAAGAAGGAAACCAAACCGGTATGGGTTGAGAAAGAAAAGGACAAGGTAGAATCAAGTCTGATAGTGCAGACTGCCTTACATGCTGAAAGGAAAAATCTATCGGTTGTAGCTAGTGGTTGTTCCAACCACATGACCATTTATTAAAATAAATTTATCAAGCTTGAATATTGGAATGGTGGTTTAGTAAGATTCAGAGACAACTCATCCATCAAAATAAAGGGAAAAGGTACTCTAAATATTGATGGAAAACTGAAGGCACATGATGTGTATTATATGGAAGGCCTAAAGCACAACTTGTTGAGTGTGAGTAAGATGTGTGACAAAGGTTACAGATTCACCTTTGATTCTACCAATTGTTAGATAAAGAAAGAGTGTACCAGCCAACCTGTAGCCAAAGGAAAGAGGACATATGGTAATGTATATAATTTGAAAGAATGTTTTGAATCCTAATGTATGTTGGGACAAGTGGATGAAAGTTGGTTGTGGCACAGAAGATTAGACCACATAAACGTTGATAACTTAGTTATAGTAAGAAAAAAGGGGTGTGTAAGAAATATTCCACCCATCGTCAAATAGGTAAGCACATTTTGTGATGAATGTGTGAAAGGGAAGCAGACTAAGGTGAGCTTCAGAACAAAAGAACACAACACCTCAAGACCACTTGAAATTGTACGTACAAATCTCTGTAGTCCAACTAGGACAAGAGCTCTTGTCGATGAAAGATATGTAATGCTCTTCATTGATGACTATTCAAGAATGACATGGGTCACTTTCCTGCAAGATAAATCACAAGCATTTGATAGATTCAAGATCTTTAGGAAGATGTAGAGAAGGAAAGTGGGTGCAAGCTAAAATGTCTAAGATCAAACCGGGGTGGAGAGTTCACATCAAATGAGTTTGAAGATTACTATGAAATACATGGAATTAAAAGGCAATACTCAGCCCCTAGGACTCCACAACAAAATGGTGTTGTAGAAAGGAAGAACCAAACAGTCAAGGAGATGGCCAGAACCATGTTAAATGAGGCTAGTCTGCAGACACATATTGGAAGGAAGTGGTCCATACTGCTGCATATACCTTGAACCAGGTTTCACTAAGAACAAACAATAGGATGACACCTTATGAGTTGTGGTATGACCGAAAACCATCAGCCAAATACTTCAAGGTATTTGGAAGCAAGTGTTTTATCAAGAGAGATATGAATCATCTAGGTAGTTTTGATTCCAGGAGTGATGAAGGAATCTTCCTTGGTTACTCATCTAACAGTAAGGCCTATAAATACTTCAACAAAAGACTAAGAAGAGTCATTGAGAGTGTGCATGTAAGAGTTGTTGAGGATATGCACAAAGGAAGTCAATCAGAGGTAAACCGGAATGATGATTCTGGTGGTGAAGGTGAGGAAGCTCATTCAGATAATGAACAATAAGAAGCATTAAAAAAGGCTCCTAATTGGTATGAGCAGATGAACCACCTAGAAGAGTGGATTCTAGGTAATAAGAGTGATGGTGTGCAGACTAGGAGAAGGCTTTCCCAGAATGATGAACAAGTCAACTTCTGCCTCATGACTGAAGTATAACCTAAAACATTCAATGAGGCCAGCAAAAGATAGGAATGGATGGATGCCATGGAAGAAGAACTAGAACAGATTGAGAAGAGCAGGACTTGGGAGTTAGTCCCTAGACTGGAAGACAAGAACATCATTGGCACTAAATGGGTCTACCAGAATAAGATGAATGAAGAAGGTAAGATTGTTAGGCATAAATCCATACTTGTGTGCAAAGGATACTCTCAAGTAGAGGGCATTGATTTTGAAGAAACATTTGCACCGATAGCTAGATTAGAAGCAATTAGAATGTTTCTAGCGTTTTCTACCTACAAGAGTTATAAAGTATATCAAATCAATGTAAAATCTATCTTCCTAAATGGAAATTTGGAAGAAGAAGTGTACATGGAGCAACCGAAATGGTTTTTGCTACATGATGATGAAATCTTTGTGTGTTGGTTGAAGAAACCCCTATATGGTTTAAAGCAAGCTCCTAGAGTATGGTATTCAAGGCTAGATCAGTACCTGAAGGAGAAAGGATTCAAAAAGGGAAGTGATGACAACAATTTATACATAAAGAAATATGGAAACCACATGATCATTGTGGTTGTGTATGTATATGACATTATTTTTGGAGGAAATAAGGACACCCTTTGCAAAGAATTTGTTGATCAGATGGAGTCAGAATTTGAGATGTCAATGCTTGGAGAATTGAAATACTTCCTTGGTTTGTAGATATCATAGGAAGATAAGGGAATCTTTATCTCATAAACCAGTATGCAAAGGATATGTTGAAGAAATTTCAAATGGAGGACTCCAAACCGGTAAGTACTCCCATGGTGACTGGAAATAAATTAAGCAGGAGTGATGAATCATCGGTGGTGGATCAGACATTGTATAGATCCATGATAGGTAGTCTATTGTATCTTACTGCTTCTAGACCGACTATTGTGCAAGCAGTGTGCATGGTGGCTAGATTTTAAGTTGCACCTAAGCAGTCACATATGAATGTCGTAAGCAGAATTTTTAGGTACTTGCAATGAACACTCAGTTATGGATTGTGGTACCCTAAACAAGAGGAATTCCTCTTAGAAGCATATATTGATGTTGATTGGGTAGGTTTCATTGATGAACGAAAGAGCACAAGTGGTGGTGCATTCTTCCTAGGTGACCGATTGGTCTCATTGCATAGCAAGAAGCGGGATTTAGTCTCCCTATCATCTGTTGAAGAAGAATACATTGTTGCTGCTACATGTTGCTCTCAGGTACTTTGAATGAAGCAAACCCTCAAGGACATATAGGTGGACATCACTGATCCTATTCTCACCCGGTTTGATAATTCAAGTTCCATCAACATATCAAGGAATCTAGTGATGCATTCCAAGACAAAGCATATAGCCATCAAGTATAATTTCCTTAGAGAGAAAGTTGAAAGACATGAAGTAAAGATGGACCATGTCCCTACAGGAGAACAAGTAGAAAACATTTTCACCAAACCATTGCTGGTAAGCACTTTTGAGTACATAAGATAGAAGTTGGGAGTTGTGTCACCTACCTTATGCACTTAAATTAGTAAGCAATTATATGGTTAAGGGGGAGTTCATAGCAGCATCTATAACTCTTGAACCACATGCTGGTCATAGGGAAAATTCAAGGCTGTATGTATCAGTACCGACTGTAATAACTGGTATCAGCCTAAGGGGGAGATAGGTATGAATCAAAGGGGGAGTGTATAGTACCCTTTGTCATTGTGTCAAAGGGGGAGAAATATACCGATATGAAGTCTTGCAATAAGTTGACATCAATGCCAATATTGTTGGCATTATTGGCATTAAGTTGTCATTGATGTCAACCGGTTTGGCAAGATCACCGATAAGTAAGAAGTGGTGACCGGTATAAGAAAAGTAAGACATATGATGTCAATCCATATGTGAGTAAGACGACAGAAGGAAGGTTACCGGTACACATAAATTGTGTCATCTGCTGGTAAAGAAGGCTTACCGATAAGGCATAAATCGGTATAAAGGCTGGCTTTTTATTTGTGATGAAGAGGCAGAATGCTAAATGAATCACAACAACACCCACTGAGAAGAACATAAAGAATGGCATGAAGACATATCAGAAGGAAAGATGAATTGTCAGAAGGATTTGCTGTCAGTAAAGAGAATGTTTGTTGGTTATACCAATACAGTGATTTGAACCGATAGTCAATCTTGGTCAACGAAGAATGTCAAACTGACATTGTAAACCAAGTAGAGGTGGATGTCAACAAAGATGATAGCTGGAAGCCAGGTGAAGATATTGCATAGGTCAGTGAAGTGTGCATCGATGTAACAAGTCAGCAAGTAGGTCGACTTTTAAGAAGAACCTGCAAGTCACGAAGGATGCTAGAGGATTGCGGCTCGAGGAAGACAAGTTGGCAAGTGATTGAACTAATTTTTGCTATAAGATTTGATCTTCATACCTATTTGTTGAAGGAAATGGTCAAGCCATTAATGGCATATGACAGAGAAAAGAAAAAAAACATGGTGAAGACCTCCAAATTTAGAAAACACACATTGGAATGTGAGGTGTTGGTGGTGCTGATCGATGACATGAAGATCATCTCCCTGAAAAAGTAGATCAAATCAAATCAGATATGGATCAACTTGGTGAATGTAAAACCTAACACAACATTTTTTGAATGCGATTTTTGGAAGGAACCTTAGATGATAAATATGTGAGCTCGAGACAAAAATCAATGATGCTTGATGTGAAGGAGATTGAAGAGAGCTGGACCAAAGAAAAAGATCATCTTCCTTAGAATTTATCCTAAGAAAGTTGTAGAGTGATTTAGCAGGCAAACCGGTGAGAGGGTTTAATTGGCAGAGACAGAGTATGGTAAAACTGTTGCAGGTCTAATAGTTAAGCTAACTGGTGAGGTGTGATTGATCAAGAGGGCATCCAAGTGTGAAATAGTGTGTTGTGAGGCTAAGAGAGAAAGAAGAGAGGCCAAGAATGAGAGAGAGTAATCTGATAACCAGTAGTGTGAGATCCAGTGAAAAAGAGAAGGTTGTTAACTGACATAAATCTATTGATCAAGTGTTGTAGAACTCATTTGCAACTAGATGCTTTAACTGTATCAAAATTGTATTTTATTATACATCACAAAGTTGGAGCTTGGTGCCCTAAATCAGTAGGGGTTGGTGCTCATTGGGATGGTCCCCAAAATATTTGTAATTCATTGTTTTACTTGTGAGGATGGATTAGAGAAGTAGACTCTATCAACATTTCTCACTGAGGTTTTTCCCTTATTGGGGTTTCCTCGTTCATCTGGTGTTGTGGGTTTCATTTGTGTGTTTGTCTCTTTTTATATCCACATCTGTCTTATCGGTCTGATTGTTTAGTGCTTAGGGTGATAACCAGTATTCTAAGGTTGTTGTAGAAAGGAGAAGAATTTAGGAACCACTGATTCACCCCCCTCTCAGTGGTACATTGTGTTCACCAGGGAGATGGTATTAATGACTTGTTATGTTTAAATTTCACTTGCATAATTGGTTTATGAGTGTATGTGATAAGTTTCATGTGCATAAAGATTATGTGTTAATGGATGATTAATATATATTGCATAGTTGCTAATATGTGTTGGATTAGATGTTACTTAAAATTTTTGTCTCCATTAGTATGTTAGTTTGCTTTATTTTCTCTAGGGTATTTTGGTAGGCATTAAACATCACACTAAAGCACAAAAGGTGTGGAAAAACCAGAAATGACCAAAATTGTGAATGAATTCATGATTTGTTTTAACTAATCAAAATATTGTTGTGTTATAATAGAATAATGAAAATCTCCCTTTTTGGTTAAATCAATAAGTGGGATAGCTTTCTATGAGAACCCTTTCACAAACCTCTTCTAGAACCAACGTAAACAAAAAAAAAAACCTTAAGTTGTGAAAGATTTGTAGGAGGAGGCCAATGAATAATTTCTCTATTTTTTTTGGATCTACACACACACACACACACATACACACACCCTTAGAGCATATTATGTGACCAAAAGAAATAAACTCTATCAACCCAAACTCACATTTGGAATCTTTAGAAAATGAAGACTTTCTCCCAAGAATGCTTAGCACTTATTCAATGTGCCTCATAAGATCTTCCCATGTTTTGCTAAATATCAATATATTATCAAAAAATATGAGAACAAAAAAAGAGTTATGGATCTAATAAATGATAACCCTATTCATGCAATATTGGAAGATGGCTAGTGCATCGGTTAAGCCAAAAGGCATAAACAAAAAAATGTAATACCCAAAGTGACATTGAAAAGAAATCTTCTCTACATCCTCCTTTATGACTCTAATCTAATGATAACCCAATATCAAATCAATTTTGGATTAGTAAGCACCATGCAACTCATCAATTTGTGGGATTGGATACTTTTTCTTAATGATTTTCTTATCAAGATCCCAATATTTAATACACATTCTCATTGTTCCATCCCTCTTTTTAATCAAGAAAACTAAAGATGTAAAAGGAATCTTACAAGGCCCAATATCTACCATCTCTAACAACTCCTTGATGGCCTTTTCTATTTCATCTGTGTGTTTTTTGGAAAGCCTATATCGTGTAGCGATAATTTGTTAAGCACCTTCCTCAAGCTCTAAGATATGCTCAATCCCACAATTAGGAATCCCAAGAGGTACGCTACTAAATAGTTTGTTGTGCTTAGACAACACAGCTTCAAACATTAGGATGGTAACTCCTCTTCTACTATTCCATATCTATAGACATAATAATGCATTATGCTACCCACTCTACATGGTTACGCTTGATAAGTTTTTAAATCCTCTTAAAGGATACTATCTGTAGACTAGCATTATACATGCCTCTAAGTAAAATTTTCTTACCTCTTGATTCAAATTTCATCTCCATGGTTTGAAAGTTCATATATAACTCTATAATAGATCTAAGCCACTCCACACCCAGAAATACATATGTATCTCCTATCCTCACCACATATAAATCATCTTTTAGCTTATATTCACCCAAATAAATGCATAAGTTTGAAATCTTCCTAGAACAAGTGAGAGTGAATCATTCTACAAACATAACTTTGAATCCATAACAATCCTCTATTTTGAGTCCCCTTCTAGCCACCACTCCCTCATCTATAAAATTGTGTGTAGTACTTGTATCAACGAGTGTGACAATTAATTGTCCATACTAGACTCCTCTAAATTTGAAATACCCACTTTTTTGGAAACTAGATAACTAATTTTTAGTCTTCTCTGTAGAGTTATCCTCTTCACTACTCTTTGAATCAACTTGTTGATTTGATTTTTTTGAGGTTGCTTCATCAATTGTAAAGTACTTAATCTAGTTAGCCTTGGCCTTAATTGCACACTTATGAGATGGGTCCCAAGGTTGTCTAAACTAGAAGCATAATTTATTCTTTCTAATATCATTGAGCTAGTCCCCATCCAATATTGTGTACACCTTATTCTAATTTTAGTATTTATCCCCATCTTTGTTCCTTAGAAATCCCTTTCATTGGAATTTATTTTTTGTTGTAGATGACTCCATGTCCCTTTCCCTTTTAATAGAAACCTACACTATGGGTAGGTTAAGGGATTTAATCCAACCTCTAAAAGGTTCAAACAACCCATTGATAAATAGAAAAACTAATCTCCTCTAAAATATATCGTTGACTATCACTGAAAATATCTAAAAATATACAATGTATGTGTCCACTGAATTCCTTTGTTTTAATTGTGTCAACTCTTTGAAGTGTAATTCAGGGTCCTTGTTAAATCCAACTATGTGCCTCTCTATAAATATGCATAGGTGGCTACTTGATAATGGTCCAAGGTAATTGATGAACACACCACAAGACTCAGAGGGGGGGTTGAATTAATCCAAACCTTCAAACATTTAAATACTGATCTTAAAAATTTAAACCACAAGCATATAATCCTAGTAGAAACAAATTGTGAAATAAGGAAGCACAACAAAAAAATGAACACTAGATTTACATGGAAAAACTAATCAAGGAAAAACTATAGAGAGAATCAAACTCATAATATAAATATAATTTATTACAATGTTGCCTCAGAAACACTTTTCTCCTGAGAGGACTTGCAAAACTAAGTCACACAACCTTAGGGCAAGATATAAATGATTTGCAAGGTTGAAACTCGCTATTTTAGGGCAAGATACAGAAAAGTTGCCAAGAGACTCATTGTCTTTTGATAGAGAAAGGAATAGCTGAATTAGAATGAACAAGATCTCTTGATCATGAAATTGACCTTCAACAATTATGTCAAGCAATCAATATCATACCAAACTCTTTTGATTTCAAAACTTAATCTCTGAATTTTGTCACACTGAGAATGTCATCATCAAATCTCTTCACAATAGTCTTTCACACATCTCCAATACCAAAGTTTCTTGTACATATTTCACATATTTGGTAAATCAATTCACACCCATTCCACACACTCACTAATACATCCACACTCCTTTATATACAAGATTAATCATCAAAACCCTTAACTAGGCCAACCAAAGAACCTATACCTAATATATCAAAATTTTGTTCACTCCAGGAGATAGAGAGGATTGAAAAATATTACAATACAATATTTCCAAATGATTCCAACAAACTGCACACACTAACACGTCCTCCAAGGTCAACATTAAATGAAATGTGTAGATGAAAAATGAAGCACACCAACCAATTGGACTAAAAGCATTCTCCAATGAATGAAACTCAATGAGGATCTACACATGCCACAATGCGACTCATATCAATATCTATACTCAACCACCAAGGCATATCTGGACCAAAAGAATATGATCCAAGTATAATGCAACATCATAGTCAGTCAGAGAATAGAATAGCTGACACATAGAACTCTAAACATCATAACTCACTTGTCGATCAAGTTGTCACTTGAAAACTAAACTAGAACACTGCATAGATCACATGAACAATTAATCCAAACTACAACACCTAAGTACACATATCTAGAAGCCACTAGACATACTTTGGACTTGTTTTGATAGATGACCTTACTATCAGAAGCAAAAATAACCAACCCTACTAATTGAGAAGTAGAGAACCTGTAAAAAAATAGTGCAATATACATAGAGAATAGACATCATATGAAGAACCATAGCATAAATATTCACATTCTAGAGGAATAAAAGACATTTTTCCACTAAAATATTAGATATTGTTTCCTACATATTGAGACTTTTACTATACCACCCTTTTGTAAATACACCATCATCCGCACCAAATAATTCAACGGTATCAGAACATATAAATAGTCTTTCCTACATATTGGAACTTCCACTATGTCATCCTTACTTCAACATCTATGACAACTTAAGACAGGTTGAAATGAATGACAACATAACATGGGTCAACATCAATAACACCACAACCCCACAACTCAAGTTTCCAACATTCTTCATCTTTGTCATTGACAAAAACACATGTGTACTACCAATAGTAAAGCCAACTAAACTCAACTTGTATATCTCTCCCCCTTTTAGCTCAAGGACAAGGGGAACTATACTTAATATTCTCCCCCTTTGACATCAAGGACAACAAATCATAATCTTGAACAGCTCTACTCAGCAACACATCAAACAATGATATGAAAAATATTACAAGAGACTACAATACTCCCCTTGATAGAGATGTACAATAGCTTATACCTTTGTTGTCATCAAAACTCCTGTAGATTCCTATGAACATTATCTTTAGTGGTTTTCTTCCTTTGTCATACCCACATTGACTTTTGGACAAGCTCTAGCTCAAAAAATCAAATAAATTATCCATCTATATGTATGAACAATTCTTTGTATACTTTTGAAACCTCACAAATGAAGAGGTAAACACAAGAATCTCTGTCTCTGCCATGTTGAAAACATCTTCAACAATAATTTGCAAGAGGGGCTGTAATATTTCTATTTTTCTCGCCCCCTCAGACAATGCATACTATCTAATTACTGAAAAAAGAATTAGAACCACCAAAAGGTGCAGACCCATCCTCACATTTTTCCTCCACCTTTTCTTCAAATTCCTTCACCCACATCTTTTGCATCTTTTCCTTTTCTATATTGATATCAATCTTCTTTACAAGACCATTCTCCCCATTTCTTTCTTTGTAGAATTTGGCAATGCGTCCAAGTTTTTTATAGTTGTAACATACCAAACTTTGGTGGTAAACACTTCTATTTTTTCTAACATTTCTCTCTCTTCTAATGCTTCCACATCTTTTGATAATTCTTCTACACTCAATAGCTTTATGACCCAAATTGTTGCAAGTATAATAATATCCATTGAAAGTCTGAACATTTCTATTATTTTGATTCCATAGCATTCCACTTTTGCACTTATTAGGCCTTATGACTATTTTTTTTAGAAATGTAGCATTGACTGTTAAATAGTTGAGATTTGATTTGATTTATGCATTCGCAAGCTCTATGTCCAAGCATACTGAATTGAAAAAAGTTACCATTGAAATTTGATGAGTACCCGATTTGAGTATGAGACCTCTAAGACACATTATTGTTTCGTATTAAAGGGGAAACATTTTGACTAGAGTTCCTTGCTTTATTCATGATCTTTTCTCTACTAGCTTAATTTTGTTTGAACTTCTAGTTTTCTTCAACCAAATTCTTTTCAACAGGGTTATGCATTGGTTCCACTATCCTGCTTTCCTCTGTTTGATTCAATTCTTATTCTAGCATATTTTCCCAACTTTTATCTTGCAATATATTTATTTTTATTATAGTAATAGGGGTATCCATAGTCATTTCTACATCCTTAGTCTGATTACAAACTTGTGCTAGAAAACAATCACCTCCATTATTGTCCTTTACATAGTAAACATTGTTATTAGTTCTTGTACCTTATATGCAACCAATCTTCTAGAGCTTCCCTTTATAATTTCACATCTCATCCCATGAAATATGACCTTATACCATTTTCTATATATTTGAATCACACTTAGTAGGTTATGTCTTTGAATTTCAACATAATAAACATTGTCTATTTTGTGCTTACCATTAATTGAAATGGTTGCTTTTCCATAGATAGGTGAAACTTCCTCTCCTATACACTTAATTGATCCACCATCATATTTTTCAACATTAATAAACATGTCTCTATTATCGTTCATGTGGTTTGAACATCCAAATTCTGTGATCAATGCCTTTGGTTCCACTTTAGGATGTAGAGAAAATTTGTCTTCTAAAATTTTAGACCGTCACTCTTTACTTTATTCTAAATCCAAGAGCAAGTATTCTTCATTAAATTCATCTTATTCTTCAAATGAGTAGGCCTTCATTGAGTAAAAGCTCCTCTTCTACTCGTCTTTGTCATCTCTTCTGATATCCCTATTAATCCCTCTATAGTTTTCCTTTCCTTTGTTATCATCTTTAGGTCTTCCACCATAATATTCCTTATACATACATCTAGAAGCATAATGTCCTATTCTTCCACAATTGAAACATTTTAGGAGTACTTACCTCTGTACTTGCTAGTTTCTCTCCTCAATCTTCTTACAAATTTTTCTTCAATCTCATCCAAGTCTTCATTCTCTTATGGTTCTTCTTTAGGCTTCAAAGTGACTTTTAATGTTTCTTCCTTCCTTTCCTTCTCGTTGTCATCTAATTTTGTAATCTCAAAGGCAACAAGTGACCTGAGGAGCTGATTTACAGTGTATTTATTCATGCCATGGCTTTCCTCAATGACATACTTCTTTTGTTTATTGCTTTTGGGTAATGTTCCCATTATCTTCCTTACAAATTCACTTTCTTCTATTGATCCACCAACACTTCTAAGAGTATTTACTATTTCATTCACTTGATGAATGTATCCATCAATGTTTTCATCATCAAACATTCTCACATTCTTGAACTTGTGCTTTAGATTTGTAATCCTAGCTTGCCTTGTCTTCCTATCTCCTTCAAATACATTCTTTAGCTTGTCCAAAATTTCTTTAGCTGACTTAGCCCCTATGCTTTTTCTTAATATTGCAACAACAGCCTTTGAATTACTCTTATAGGATTTGATTTCATCTAGAGTTCTAGGAACATTATGTGGAGTAGTATAACCTTTCTTAATGATTTCCCAAATCTCAACTAGCATAGTAGCCAAATGATACTCCATGCTTTCTCTCCAATAAGCATAATTTTTGCCATGAAACTTCGAAGCCTTGAATGTATAGTCTTGTGTCAGCCTGGATCTTCCTCAAGTGGTTAAGCTTCAAAAGAGGAACCTTGCTCTGATACCAATCGTTGAAAACACCACAAGAATTTTTTTTTTTTTGGGGGGGGTATGAATTGGTTTGAACCTTCGAACACTTAAATAACGTTCTTTAAACTTTAAACCACAAGCATTAAAAAAATCATGAAAGAAAGAAGCACAACAAACACATGAACACTAGATTTACATGGAAAACACAATGAGGGAAAAACCATGGCGAGAATCAAACTCACAATATAAATATAATATTTTACAATGTTGCCTCCGAAACACTCTACTCCTAAGAGGACTTGCAAAACTAAGACACGCAACCTTATAGTCGGATACAAATGCCTTGCAAGGTTGAAACTCACTATTTAAGGGAAAGATATAGAAATATGCCAAGAGACTCATTGTCTTCTAGTAGACAATGAGATAGCTAAATTGGAATGAACAAGATATTCTAATCCTGAAATTGACCTTGAACCATTGTGTCAAGCGATCAATATCATAACAAACTATTCTGATTTCAAATCACAATCTCTAAATTTTGTCATACTAGGAATATCATCATCAAAGCTCTTCACAAAAGTCTTTTACACATCTCCAATACCAAATCTGCTTGTAGGTAATTCACATTTTTTGAAAAAAAAATCACACCCATTCCACACACTCACTAATACATCTACACTCCTTTATATACAAGATTAATCATCAAAACCCTTCATTAGGCTAGGCACATATAACATATACATTATTACATAAATACGACCACCCAAACCTAAAATATCAAATGCAATCCACTCCAAAAGATAGAAAGGACCCAAAAATATTGTAATACAAAAATTTAAAATGATTCCAATGAGCCACACACACTAGCACATCCTCCAAGGTGGTCAATAAATGAAATGTGTAGATGAACAATGAAGCACACCAACTAGTCAACCTAATAACATTCTCCAATGCATGAAACTCAATGCAGATCTACACACGCCATGCTGAGACCCATATCAACATCCAAACTCAACCACCAAGGCATATTTGGACCAAAATAGTATGATCCAAATAGAATGCAACATCACGATTAGTCAGAGATGAGAATACTTGGCACATTGAATTTAAAATATCACAACTCCACTTGTCGATCAAGTTGCCACCTGAAAGAAATGGAACACTGCATAGATCACATGAACAAATTCTCTAAGCTGCAACACCTGAATCCACATATCTAGAAGCCACCAAACATACTCTAGACCTATTCTAATAGACAACCTTACTGTCAGAAGCAACAACAAACAACTCTGCCAATTGAGTAGTAGAGAACCTGTAAAATAGATAGTGCAATATACATAGAACATAGACATCATATGTAGAACCATAATATATAATCTTCACATGTCAAAGGAATACAAGACATTCTTCCACTGAGATATTAAATATCATTTCCTACATATTAAGACTTTTGTTGTACCACCCTTTTGGAAATACATCATCATCATCTGCACTAGATACTTCAATACTACCAAAACACTTTAATAGTATTTCATGCATATTAGAACTTTCACTATGTAATCATTACTTCATCATCATACTAGAACCCAGAAGTACTTTTTCTTACATATTGTAACTTCCACTATACCATCCTTACTTCAACATCTATGATAAATTAAGACAAGTTGACGTCAATGAAAACACAAGACAGGTTGACATCAATGACAACACAACGCCACAACTCAAGTTCCAACAGTAATAAGCCCATGGTGCCACCTAAGAACATACCTCTAAATTCAAGGCTGCATACTTAGCGGCCTTCATCTTTAGCCATGGTATTGAGATAAAAGCATGTGTTAAACTTCTATACCCAACCTCTTGCAGTTGTTTTCTTGGAACCATCAAAGTATGGAATAGTCAGCTTAACCACTTTCTTGTGCAACTCTTGATTGTGTGGTCTACCACCTCCACTTCTTCACTAGTTCTCTCTGAAGGCCAAGTACTTAGAAAATGACAAATATTGTAGTCTTAAATTCATCATCCACCCCATTCCAATCTTTCCAAACCTACACATGATATTCCATTTCTTTTGTTTCATTTTTTATTAGAATCTTATTTATTTGTTTAGTATTTGGGCCCTAAAGTTGGCTATCCCACTAAAGGTATGATATTGGTTATCCCTATTGTTTATTGATTTTTTCCCATTAGTGCCATTGTTTCTCTATTGTTTTACTCAAATGTGTTATTGTCTCAATTATTGTTGTTATTATCCATCACCTATTGTTTCGTTAAATCTATCTTGAATCATCTATACTCTATTGAATATCCCATTATCCTCCAACAATATCATTAAGAATATACCTCATGTTGGGATCTATGTGGTCTATATGATCTATTTCACCCTTATTCACTTCACCTATATCCATACTTTGGTTAACCTCTTGTTGATTTCCAAAGTTTTTATTGGATTTGTTTCTCTTGAGATAATAGTTTTAGTGCTAGGATGTGTTACTCATCCCAATAGGCTCTAGAAATTTTTATTGTGCTCTATACCACTAAAGTATTCAACCCCAATTTTTTTTTTTAAAAAAAATTCTTACAAATGTGTAGACAGTTTCTTGCCAATTTTTTGAATATGTTTATTGTAGATTGAAGTTTTTTTAGTTTCAATTATTGTGCCATTAAATTGCATAAAGTAAGGACATCAAATCACATTGATTACAATTTGAAGGAAATAAATATTCAATGAACTCTATGATAGTTCTGATACTAAAAGTAAAGTACAGATGCCAATAGCTAACAAGATGAGAGGGGGGGGTGAATCATACAAACTTAAACTTCCATAAAATCAACAGATTCAATCTCGGTAACTTATACTTCAGCAACTTAACCAAAAACTGCTAAACATGCAAACTCATGAACACATAATCATCATAACACTCATAACACCATATTTAACGTGGAAACCCAAATAGGGAAAAACCACTGTGGGATTTTAGACCCACTAAGAAATATACTCTTCTAGAGTATGCTCGGCTAAAAGCAAATCTTGTTAAAGATTACAAACACATTGCTAGATGTGACCCGGTTAAGGGATTTCCCTCAGATCTGTTAGGATCTTCACCTTGTTATAAGTGACCTTGTCAAAGGATTTCAAACACTCATTTAGAATGTTACCTTGCTAGAGGGTTTAAAAATAAGACTGTTAAGTCCACTCGGTTAAGAGATTTTCTGTCACTTACAAAATAACAGTAATAAAAATCTATCTGCAACTTCACATCTAAAATGCTAAAGCAAATTCTTATTTGCTCAGAACAATCTAGTCATAGGACTTATCTTGTCCCTCTGCTGGGCTCTCTACTCTGTTATTCAAACAAGTCTTCAAGCTTTTGTGCTCGGTAATCACTATGTTGCATTCCTGTGCTTACACTTGCCCGCATTCATTGTTTATTAACAATTCCTTATTTATAAACAATTGCTAACTGCTTAATCTCCTTGATCATATTTCTCATGATCAATCTTAGCCATCAGATCTTCAAACTTGACCAGGTTCAATTTATCCTTCCGATCTGAAAACGTTTTACCTTGCCTAGGGACTTGCATTCCCTTCTTGGAACTTGCACAAGGTTATTGCGCTTCAATCTACGCTGTAGATGTTCCTGCCGATTTTCCTTTGCCATAGATCCTTAACAAACTTCATGCATGGCATACTAATCATTTATACATCTCCAGCTAATCATTGTCCTTCATTAAATAATGCTTTTATCCATCCAATGCGCGTTGTCATAACTCGGTTGCAACTTGGTAAATACTAAACTTGGTAGACATTTCACCTTCATTAACCGCTATCGATAACCTTAGGGTTTACCAACTAGGTTCTTTACTTGGTGACATAGTATAGTATTAACCTTACAATCAACAACATATGTAGGATATCAAAACAATCTAAACATCATGATCTCATCATTGTCTAACTCGGTAATAGTTGCCCATTGAATAACTTATTTCTCCCCTTATTCATCACATTCTTTCTGTGTCTTTTACCGACATCTTAATTCTCTTCAAATCAATCTTCTCAAGATATGGCAACATCATACTGAATCAGATAATCAATTTCTTGACATCAATGACAAAATAATGTTATAAAGATAGTTATCATCCTTCTTCAGTTATATCAATAATCTTCAACAACCTTCTCATTATCCTTATTGAATATCAACAATCTTTCTTACTACTGAAATGCCAACAATCTCCCCCTTTGGCATTGATGGCAAAACCAACAATTAAATGGTAATACCAACAAGATATTCAAATTGATTAGGATTCAGATTGCTGTTAGACTTCTCCTATTATCCTTGAGTTGTTAAAATCTTCTGAACTCTTCTCCCTTTGTTATTAGGTTTCTGAGTTGTTGACTTGCATTTAGTCTTCTCCGTTTTTCAATCTTCTCCCCCTGTCCTTAATCTTCTGTTATTTCAATCATTCAGGGCTTTACCATTCAGTTAACCATTTAGCCTTCCAACCATTTAGTCTTCGCCCCCTTTGACAACAATGCCAAAAAGTAAAAGAACTAAATCATGATTTCTTCCTTTGTGAAGTGATTTGCCTTGTTGTGTATCATCTCAGTCTTGGTCAGATCAACTTGTCTCTATTCACTATTTTCAGCACACCTTTACAAAACCTTCTAAAGTGCATAAATTAGCATCAATCCACACATAATATTCTATATATTTATCGAATTGATTCTTTCACCGAACTCGGTCAGTGAGTAGAAGATAGGGGTAGGACCCCTAACTTGCTTCTAAGATACTCAAAAGTGTCCCTTGGCAATGGCTTTGTGAAGATGTCTGCTAATTGCTCCTTTGAATTGATATATTCTAGCACAACTTTCTTCTCTTGAACTTCTTCTCTGAGATAGTGATACTTTATAGATATATGCTTTGTCTTAGAGTGCATTACTAGATTCTTTGAAATGCTAATGGCACTAGTATTATCACATAATATAGTTACTGGCTCGGTAACTTTCTCATTTATACCTTCCAACAATTGTTTGATCCATGCTATATTGGTACAATTTAATGCTGCAACAACATATTCAGCTTCTGCTATAGACTGTGAAATACATCCTTGTTTCTTGCTAAGCCAACTTACTAGTCTTTCTCCCAAAAACAAAGCTCCACCACTTGTTCTTTTCCTGTCATCTATGTTGCCTGCCCAATCAGCATCAGTATAAACTTTTAAATCAAAATTATTCCTCTTTTCATATACTAAGCCATAATCTTCTGTGCCTCTCAGGTATCTGAAAATTCTCTTGATTGCTATCATATGGGTTTCCTTGGGATCTGTAGAGAATCTTGCTACAATACCCACTGCATGTACTATATCCGGTCTACTATGCATAACATATTGCAACTTTCCAATCATAGATCGGTAAAGTATCTCATCAACAGATGCAGATTCATCATTCTTTGATAATTTACAGTTAGTAGTCATAGGAGTACTTACTAGTTTAGCATCCTCCATTCCAAATTTCTTCAAGATTTCCTTTATGTACTTGGATTGAGTAATAAAAACATCATCTTTCATTTGTAGTATCTATAAACCTATAAATACTTTATCTCACCAATTAGTGACATCTCAAATTCTTTGCTCATTTCATTTCCAAAATTTTTGCATAAGGAGTCATTTCCACAAAATATAATGTCATCAACAAATATGACTAAGATCAGTATTCCATTGTCCTCATCTTTCTTCATGTACATATTGTTGTTTTCACTTGTCCTTATAAAACCAATCTTGATTAAGTAAGAGTGCAGTCTCTCATACCATGCTCTAGGTGCTTGCTTTAGACCATATAAGGCTTTGTTTAGTTTGCATACCTGATCTTTACTTCTGTCTTCAACAAATATTTCAGGTTGTTCAATGTAAACTTCTTCTTCTAGTATACCATTCAAAAATGCAGATTTGACATCCATTTGATATACCTTAAATTTTTTGAAAGTAGCATATGCCAACAATGTTCTTACTCCCTCAAGTCTAGCCACAGGTGCAAAAGTTTCACCATAATCTATTCCTTCTTCTTGAGCATAACCTTTGCAAACTAGTCTTGCTTTGTTGTGAATGACCTCACCTTTTTCATTTAGCTTGCTTTTGAAAATCCACTTAGTACCGATTACATTTTTTTCCTTTGGTCTTGGGATTAGTGTCCATGTGTCATTCTTCTTGATTTGATCAATCTCTTCTGTTATAGCATTTACCCAATCTTCACTGTTAAATGCCTCTTTTACTATTCTCGGTTCAAATTCATAAATCAGACATGTGTTTTGTCTCAGTTTGTTTCTTGTCATCACTGGATTGTCCTTATCTCATATAATTTGACTTGATGCATGATGTCTTCTGACATATTTGGCTAATATAGGCTCGGTAGGTTCTATATGATCTTCTTCATCACTTGGTAACTGGACATTATCTTCATTTTCTTTAGTAGCTTTCTCGGTAGGACTTCTCAGTTGAACATAAACAAATTCTTCATAATCTTCTAGTTCCTTGGAATTTCCTTCATCATTTCTTTCTGCAAATTCATCAATTTTCACATTTGCGCTTTCCACTATTTTGTTAGATGATTTGATCAGACATTTAAATGCTTTACTTCTAGAAGAATAACCAAGAAATGTTCCTTCTTCACTTTTCTGATCAAACTTTCCATTTCTGTCATCTTTGTGAATATAGCATCTACTTCCAAATATTTTAAAGTAACTTACATTAGGTTTCTTGTCATACCAGATCTCATATGGTGTCTTCATAGTTCCTTTCTTCAGTTGAACTCGGTTCAGGGTGTAAACTACAGTGCTGATTGCTTCTCTCCAAAATGTTTGAGGTACCCTCTTTTCTATCATCAGGGTTCTTGCACAATCCACAATTGATCTGTTTCTTCTCTCGGCTATCCCATTTTGTTGAGGTGTTCTCGGTGCAGATACTTGCCTCTTTATACCATGATCATTGTAGAATAAGTTAAATTCATCAGAAGTGAACTCTCCTCCTCTATCAGATCTAAGACATTTCAGTTGTCTTCTTGTTTCATTTTCAACTCTTGCCTTGTACCATTTAAACATTTGAAAAGCTTCTGATTTTTCTTTTAAAAACATGACTTACATCATCCTTGAGTAATCATCCACAAATAATATGAAATATTTATCACCATAATAACTTTGAACTTTCATAAGACCACAAAGATCAGTGTGTACTAGATCTAAAATTCCTCTAGAAATGTAGGACTTACTTGTAAAGCTTGATCTTGTCATCTTACCCATCTGGCATCCTCAGCACATAGCATTCTCAGGTTTTTCAAGACTCGGTAGACCTCTCACTCGATGCTTCTTACTTATTTTGATTAGATTATCAAAATTTACATGACAAAACCTTTTATGCCATAACCAGGCACCATCTATCTTTGCATAAAGACACTTGTTCCGAGTTGAGTCAAGATGAAATGTATTACCTTTTGTTTGTGTCTCGGTAGCAACTAACTTTCCATGCTTGTCATGAACTTTGACAATTCCTTTCTGAAATTCTATTCGGTATCCTATATTGTTTAGTTGTGCTACACTCAACAAATTATATTTCAAACCTTCAACCCAGTATACATCATCACATTTAGCATTGTCAAGAAGTGTTATAGATCCTTTACCTTTTACTGGACATGGTGCATCATTACCAAATCTTACATAGCCTCCATCATAGTTTTCTAATTTAGCAAACTTGTGTTTATCACCTGTCATGTGATGTGAGAATCCACTGTCTATGATCCAAGAGTCATTATTATTTGTGTGAGATATTAGGGATTTTTCTTCATAACTTTCTTCATCAGATCCATCTTTAATAGCCACATAAACAACTTCCTCAGTACCAGTTTCATCAGATTTATCATCATTGGATTCCTCATCTGCTACTAGACATGTCTTTCTATCTCTCCTTCTGAAGTCTCTGTGTCCTCTGTATTGGTTATCTTTCTGTCGGTATTCACATGTTTCACTAGATTCTTTGTTAGGGCAGTTAGAAGCCATATGTCCTATTTTATCACAATTGAAACACTTTAAAGGTAGCTTCCCTTTATACTTACCATTGCCTCTTGGTAACCTTCGGGCTAATAATGCTTCAAATTCTTCTTGCTTCTTGATTTCTTCATACAGTTTGTGCACTTTTTCCATGTTCTTGCAAAATCTTTCACTTGCTCCACTATGATCCCCTTCAGAGTACTTACTCATTCTATCATTGTAATCATCAGATTCACCAATATGAAAAGAACTGAATGCATATTCTACTTTACTTACCGAAGACCCACTGTTATCAAAATTACTTAACTCAAATGCATGTAGCTTACCAATAGTAGCATCCAAAGAAACTGGCATGTTAGGTACAGACCTCAATTCATTGATTGCAGAGACTCAAATAGCATAAGCTGGTAGAAGGGTTCTCAACAACTTACTTGTTATATCCTTTTCTTCAATAGTTCCACCTACTCCTTTAATTTGATTGACAATCTCCTTTAGTCTTGTACTGTATTGGGTTATGTTCTCACCTTCATTCATTCTCATGGATTCAAGTTGTCCTCTTAGACTATCTACTTTAGCTCTTTGAACATGTTCATCACCTCCATACATAGATATGAGCTTAGTTCACATTGCTTTTGCATCATTACAGCCTTCTAGATCATAAAACTCTGAGTTGGTCAATACTGATGTTATTTCAATCATAGCTTGAATATGTTCTTTCTTTGCCTTTATCTCTTCCAAGATCATAGGGATGGTGCTCAGTGCAATGTGATCATTCTCCGGATAATATGTTGCATATTCTCCAATTCCTGATAAATGCAGCTTCATCCTTTTCTACCATGTGGAGAAACTTGACTTGTTTAGCTTCGGTGCATCCCTTTTATACATCTTCGGATCTTTGCCTCAAGTACCTTTAAACTTTTTCTTCCGAAGTCCAAAGCTCTGATACCAATTGATAGTTATGATACTAAAAGTAAAGTACAAATGCCAATAGCTAACAATATGAGAGGGGGGGGGGTTAATCATACAAACTTAAACTTCCATAAAATCAACAAATTCAACCTCGGTAACTTATACTTCAGCAACTTAACCAAAAAATGCTAAACATGCAAACTCATGAACACATAATCATTATAACACTCATAGAACCAGATTTAACATGGAAACCCAAATAGGGAAAACCAATGTGGGATTTCGGACCCACTAAGAAATATACTCTTCTAGAGTATGCTCGGTTAAAAGCAAATCATGTTAAAGATTACAAACACATTGCTAGATGTGACCCGGTTAAGGGATTTCCCTCAGATCTGTTAGGATCTTCACCTTGTTATAAGTGACCTTGTCAAAGGATTTCAAACACTCATTTAGAATGTTACCTTGCTAGAGGGTTTACAAATAAGACTGTTAAGTCCACTCGGTTAAGAGATTTTCTATCACTTACAAAATAACAGTAATAAAAATCTATCTGCAACTTCACATCTAAAATGCTAAAGCAGATTCTTATTTGCTCAGAACAATCTAGTCATAGGACTTATCTTGTCCCTCTACTGGGCTCTCTACTCTAATATTCAAATAGGTCTTCAAGCTTCTGTGCTCAGTAATCACTATGTAGCATTCTTGTGCTTACACTTGCCCGCATTCATTGTTTATTAACAATTCCTTATTTATAAACAATTGCTAACCATTTAATCTCCTTGATCATATTTCTCATGATCAATCTTAGCCATCAGATCTTCAAACTTGACCAGGTTCAATTTATCCTTTCGATCTGAAAACGTTTTACCTTGCCTAGGGACTTGCATTCGCACAAGGTTATTGCGGTTCAATCTGCACTGTAGATCTTCTTGCCAATTTTCCTTTGCCATAGATCCTTAACAAACTTCATTCATGGCATACCAATCATTTATACATCTCTAGCTAATCATTGTCCTTCATTAAATAATGCTTTTATCCATCCAATGCGCACTATCATAACTCGGTTGCAACTCGGTAAATACTAAACTTTACTCAGTAGACATTTTGCCTTTATTAACCGATATCGATAACCTTAGGGTTTACCAACTAGGTTCTTTACTCGGTGGCATAGTATAGTATTAACCTTACAATCAACAACATATGTAGGATATCAAAATAATCTAAACATCATGATCTCATCATTTTCTAACTCGGTAATAGTTGCCCATTAATAACTTATTTCTCCCCTTATTCATCACATTCTTTCTGTGTCTTTTACCGACATCTTAATTCTCTTCAAATCAATCTTCTCAAGATATGGCAACATCATACTGAATTAGATAATCAATTTCTTGACATCAATGATAAAATAATGTTATAAAGATAGTTATCATCCTTCTTCAGTTATATCAATAATCTTCAACAACCTTCTCATTATCCTTATTGAATATCAACAATCTTTCTTACTACTGAAACACCAACACTCTAAGATCAGAAAATGCCTTATTTTTAGAGCTTCCAAATTACTAGCAAGATTGATTACAATGCATTAATTTGAGAAGTCAACTACAATAGATAATTTAAAACATTGACCTTAGAGGAGGCCCTTTTAGTTCTTTCCCTACTCACTATCCATAGGAATTCCACTCAGAAAACTTTCCAATACTCAACAATGCTAAATTGACTTCGTTGAAGATAATTTCTTGACTCAAAGTTTTTGCTTTTATTATTTTCCCCAATATGTGTAAATCAACACATTTAATAACTTAAGCCTAAGGAATGGCTGCAAGGAACATATGCAAATGCATAAGAAATCCTTTTTCAGATTTAATCCAAACAATCACTCTTTTTGAAAGCTCAAAATCAACAACCAATGCGAAAATTCCCTACATATATAAACACAACTTCCAGTAGTACTAAATATAATAAAACATTTAACACAACTTCCAGTAGTACTAAATATGACAAAACATTTAACACAACTTCCAGAAAACCCTATGCAACAACAATTAATGGTGTACAACCTTTAAAAATCATAACTAGCATATTTCATTACTAAAATATATTAAAAGGAAGCACCCAGATAAGAAGTGTAGAATGGATGAATAACCATAAATTTGCTACTACAATATATTCAAGTCAACCCCAATATTGAAACCTATAAGGGCAATTTCTTTATAAAAAAAATTCTACTTTGAAAATTTATCATGGTTGCTTAGAGCTTAGTGCCTAGGGTAGGAAAGCTTTTTAAATCAATATCCAAAACTATATATTCCACCATATGCCTAATCAACCATTTTTAATGATTTTTTTGTCTTTATTTGATGGCTACTCAAACTAGAACGACATCTAAAAGGGTAAAACAAAATATAATTTTTTTTATAAAAACCTTATAATATGAACACAATAGTACACTTGATTCAACAAGTCATTTGTCAATGCCACATAATCAACTGCACAACCCTAATGACCCTTTCTACTCCCATAAAATCTACACTAATAATGAGAACACACATGGGAGGTCAAACCATATTAACCCTCTAAATTGTTATCTCTCGAAAAGCATGGATGGTAATAGTTTGACAACATGTGAGAGATAGGGGCACTAGAGCTGGATGGTGGAGTTGCTACACCATTGTGTGAGGTAGGAGGTTGAGATTAGTGTGTGCCATGTTGGATGACTATTTTAGTCAAGCTAGCAACTACATGGAGATTATATATGTCCATAGTCTCCTTGAGGGCTACTGGAACTATGACATGTTTTGAACAGGTTTTGATACTAATGGTCTTCAACTTTGACAGTTATCTACATACTGAGCTCCTAGTCTATGTTGGGTAGAGCCTCCACCTCTACCCTAGAACTTACCCATATAAAAATAATTGGCAATTTGATAAAGGATAAACTCACAGTGTAGTTTTCTAAGGAAATAGAGTGACACCTCACAATTATTTCAAGGAGGTTGGTCAAAGACCATCTACCACCTATCCCAAAATTTATTTCTTATAGCATGATGATTAAACCAATGTATTGGAAACCTCTTTGATTTTGTGGGAAGAAGTTCATTGGTTATAGGATTAGTGAAAAGAGCACATATTTTCGCTTTGATTATCTCTTCACTTTTTACTGCATCGTATGACATTCCCATTGCATAATATTCAAGTCATGAATCTTTATAAGTTTTTCATTGAGTTATTTGATCAATAATTATGTCAACACTCATTTTCATTGCTTCTAATGTTGATGCAAGGGAAACATGATGTTGATTTGATGTTGCTGCCCTCAGTCTTTAAACTAATTCAAAAATTGTGGCATTTTTTTTTAGATGCCCTAACAAATCATCTTTGCTAAATTGTTTAGGGTTTCTTTAAAGGGTTGGAGGGTTGGCCATCCAACGGTTTTTCCTTAGCATATTATCATTCAAATTTTGTTGAGGCTTAGGGTTTACATGATTTGCTATCAAATGTTTAAGAAAAAAATAAAAATTAATCAATGACGATCTTTTTTTTTTTAAATACAAATGAAATTTCAATCTAATGAACAAAAAAATGTGACTTGCCTCTTCTATAGTGTGGCATTTGGATGAGGAGTTACAAATATTTGAAACATGCTTGTGTTTTTTAAATAATTGGGAGGGAAAACAATTGCTAAAATCGTGGCCCATGGGTTAAAAAAAGACCCAATCATTTTTTATTATATAACTTTACATTAGAAAAATAGGTACCTAGTTTTTATTATAAAAACATGTACATGGTTTTAATTAAAAAAGAACGTAGTATTGAGGCTTATTTTTAGAGCTTCAATATGTACATGGTTTTTGAATTTATTAACCCCACATACATGTTTTGTTCATTTTAGGCATTTTTTTGCTATTGGCCACTAATTTTTTTAGCTATTGGCCACTAATTTTTTTAGCATCTTGGTGCACTTACCCATACACAAAACCTTAAATTCTATACACAACCCTAAACCTTCTACCCTTAACCATAAACCCTATTCCTCAAACCTAGGATATAAAGTTTATAGGCTAAATCCTCAACCCTAAATGGGTTATCCCTCAACCCTAGGCCTTAAAGCCTATATGATAAGACCTCAACAAAGTACTATAAAACATAAACCCTATACCCACAATCCTAAACCCTATACACTCATTCCTTAACCTTGTCCCTCATCCCTAGGCCCTAAATTCTTAAAAAATAACTCTATACACTCAACCTAAACCATATACACACAACTAGGTTGTACCCTATACCCTTGCCCCTAAAACTTATACCCTATACCATCAACCTTAAACATTGTGGGCCCCCATGCAAGGTGGGTGGGAGGAGGAGATTATATAGGCCATTGATTAAAACCCTTGATGCTCGACCCTCCATCATAAAACATCAACCTAAACCATAAATACTACACCCTAAACCATTAATAATTTATAGATAAAAGGAGAGAGGGAAGAGATAAATGGAGAGAGATAGAGGGGGGGGGGGGGGTAGGGAGGGAGAGTTGGGTAGGGAATAATGATGGGAGAGGTAGCAAGTGGACAGATAGAAAGTTGCATCGATGAGAGAGATAGGCCAGATAGAGAGATAGAGAGGCGAGAGAGATGCGAGATATAAAAAAGTACTGAGAGGGGGCAGGGATATGTAGAGAGGGGAGAGATGTATGATACAAATATATAGGTATATAGACGCTCAACCCTTCATCATCAATCATAACCCCTACATCGTAAACCCTAAATACTAGGAGATGCACCTTTAACCCTATATAGTAAATCCTAAAACTAAAATTAATAATTTAACAATAAAACCTCAACCTCCACCCTCAACCCTAGATAGTATACCCTCAACGTTTGACCCTAGAACCTATGTCGTCAACCCTAAACCATATATATTCTCAACTCTAATTTATACACTATTAAACCTGAACCTTGAATGTTACTCTAAACCATGAACCTTAAATGCTAGATACTATCAAACCTTAATACTAAAAATATACTCTTAACCCCCAACCATGTATGCTATAATTTCAAAACTTAACCCTAAATCCTATACTATCAACCCCCAACTTAAATAATAGATGTTTTCAATTCTTAACCCTAAATACTATACTCTCAACCCTCAACCATAAACCCTTGGTCTAGAGAGAGGTAACTATTTAAAGAGGAACTAAAAGAGAGGGAGGTTGGATGGAGAGAAAGGAAGGGAAAAAGAGATATAAAGAGAGGATGAAGGGAATGAAAGAGAGAGAATATTTATTTTCACAAAAACATGAGTGCATTAGATAGAGATTGTATATTTCTCTTCACAAATATACAAGTGGATTAGAGAGAGGGAGGAGAGATAGTGAGAGAAAGTGATGAAGATAAAGATGAAGATAGATAGATAGAGGGGATGTTTATATTCATAGGAACATGAATACATTATAATGAAACAATTTCATTCTTTTGAAGATGGATTTTTGGGCATCGAAAACACTTTTTGTTCCCACAAATGTGAATGCATTAAAATACACTCGCATTATATCTTGCTTTTAGAAAATCAAAACCTTAACTTTGGATTTTCCTTGGGAATCCAACCTAAAGGCTTGGATTTACTTATCAACAACCAAACATATTTTTTTGAGAAATTTTAGAAAAATGGCACAATGTCAAGTGGGCAATCCTTCATGTTTGCATGTTTTCAAATGCAAAGTTAAAATATACAACAACTTAACATTAATCTCTCTCTTAGCTTCCTAAACATGTAATTTTTTTCTTATTTTGAGTATGTTAAGGTTTTCATCTCTAATTTTATTTCTTAGTGTATGCATTTTAAAAAACCAATGTGCCATATTTTTTACTTCATCTTGTAACCATTTGTAAAAATTGCAAATAAATTACATTCTAGAAACTAGAGTCAATTCTATACACAAAAGATATTGAATTTTGATTAGTTTTCATAAAATATAGGTGTTTTCATGCTGAATTTTTATTTTCTTAGGATGTGTCCACTTTTAAAATTAGTTAAAAATTATATATTCATTAAAAAATTAGTAGAAAAGTTGAGCATAAACTACATGGTGGTAGCTAATTTTTTTAGTGAAGAGTTTTTTGAAGAAATTATAAAATGTTAACATTTTATTGGGGTCACACTAGAAACTATGTTATATTTTTCTTTTTTAAATACAATCATTGGCTCTCCTTTTCGAACCCTTTAATTCACACCACTTTAAAAAAAAATTAGTAGCTTAGAAAGTATATTTGGAGTACTATCTCTTGTTTTTATTGCATCTTCAAATTTTGAGCATTAGTATCTTCAATTTCTCATCCAAGATAAGTGTTTCCTAATTTCATAATAAAGTGGCCACTTGCAACCCCCATTTGGTCCCCAATTTCAAAGCACTTACCATATTATGATGTATAAAGTTAGATGGAGCTAAATTAGCAATTAAAGAGTTTTACGATGACATTTACATAGCATGTACAAGTAGTATGGTCCTAGATAAAAATATCCTGAGGATGGGATATTATTGTCTCGCCATAGAAAATGATGCTTTTGTACATGTTAGAAAGTGTATAAGCTATCAAAAATATGGATATTTTCTACATGCACCATCTTAATCTTTAAGACTGATCACCACTTTGTAGTCTTTTTCTACATAGGGACTTGATCTCAAAAAAAAATCCCTAATCACATTATCATTGTAACAAGATAGTTTCCTAAGGGGATTGAAATAATCTCACATATGTCACTAGGTAGAAAATATCTAAGCTCATCCTAAACCATATAATTTTTCATTAGAAAATACTTGCTACAATTATTATAGATAATGGAACAAGTCCTAAGAAACCATGAATTTTAAATCCTTTATGAAAAATTCCACATAAAACCCAAGGCATTTAACAATCCATTCACCAAACTCCTTAATATAATTGTGAATGGTGTGTCATAATTGGAACCTTTATCTCCATCCTACCTTATGGGCTCATTGTACTAGCATCCTTACACACACATGATATACGATTTCCTTGTCTTTGATGTTAAATCTATATTTCCAATTGATTTAAAAAGTTATCATCCTTATGCATTTCCTTGCAATATCTTATTCGTGATGAAAAGTATCAAGTTGCATGTCTTCATGAACTAGATCTCCTTGGTGAGAAAATAATAAATGCACTAAACAATTTGAAGGCTTTACAAGAATTGGTTACATCATAGCTATAATAAGCATGTCAAGACTAGGAAAATTGATATTGGTGACCTTGTCCTAAGGGAAAATAAGAAGAATGTAATTTGCGACCATAAAAACAATGGGGAGTCCAAGACAAATTGGTTGGGCTCTTATATTGTCATTGTTACGTAATGGTTAAGAGAATACAAGTTGGCTACACTAGATGGCCATTAATTAGAATATCCAACATATATAACTGTAATGATTGTAAATGTAGAATTAGGGTTTCAACAAATAAAACCACTAATTAGCCAAATTAACCATACATTGTAAGGAGGAAAATCCAATAGATCTAGCCACAATTTGACTAGAAAAGGGATGAGAATACTGATCAAATCTACCAATTGTCGTTGTGTGTGTGAGTCTTCTTCTTCCTAAGTTGAATTTGTAATGTAATTATGAAATTGGGGCAAAACCATGAATAATTAAAGTAATTTGATAGAAATGGTAAGCTACAAATGTCCCATGGAGCCACAAACTGGGATCTAGAAAAATAAAGATGTTTAGAACCTATCCTCAGAAGTTTGGTCTGATTATTTGGGACTAGTTAGCACAGATCTGCCTCGATACTTTGAATTTTCCATCATTGCAAGCTAAACTTGTTCATCATTGTCGACATTGTCGGATTTCTTGAGTATAGATCTTGAACCTATTCCTACACAGAGAAAGAAAGGGAAAGATATTGGAGATAGGGGTTCGCTAACATCAAACCCTAGTTTTGGAATTAACCATGAATGAAGTAATGTAAATACTAAAATAAATGTTAGGAAGATATACCTCAGATTTGCAATTGTTGTTGATGATGCAATGTTCTTTGAATTTAATCACAAATGTTGAATGTAATGGCATGTCAAACACATGGACATGAAAAACCCTAATCACACACACATTCTTGCATGAAGATTGATGTAACTTTGCTCCACAATGGTTGATGATGAATATGAAGCCTTGAGTCTCTGAAATTTCTTAATGATGAATGCTTCACAGATGCACAAATACTTTAGGGATATAATTAATCTTCTAGGTCTAAAATAAATTGATAGGATAACTTTGTATAGGGTTCCCTAGGTAAATTACCAATTAGGCTGACCTCCAATGGTCATGTTTATCCCTAAGAATTAAATGTTATCAATGAGATATAGCACCTACCCCATTTCAAATTGGGGCCCATTTGAGAGGGACCAGAGCATTTTGGGGTGCCCCGATCCTTCTACAAATAGGAGAAAATTAAGAAGCTAGCGGGGAGGAGATCCAATGATAGGATCCACCAAAGGGTGTTCATGACATAAAAGTTGGAGAATAGGATCAAATTGAACCTAAAGAGGGGATAGGAAAGGCTAAAATGGGAGCACAAACATGAGGTGTAAATTGGACTGATTGCAATTCATGATACTACATTTATCCCCACTTTAATGGGAGTATGAACCTGTGCAAATACTCGTGGTAAAGTAGAAACATAAGAGATCAAAGCAATTAGGAGAAAGATCACAAGGAGATAAGACATCACAAATTTTGAGGAACAAAGTCACTAATCTTAGGATCTTAACTCACACAACCTTATGCAAGGACACACAAAACAAGACAGGAAAGAAAGGCAAACAAACACAAAAGACACCAATAATCAAATGTATCAACCACTAAAATTGTCGAAATGTTATCACAAGAACATTAGTGATCAAATAAAAAGAGCAAGAGCATGCATCAAAATGAAGAACCATCATCCGCCAATAGCAAAGCTATGAGCTCATGGAGAAAAAAAAAGAGAGAGGATATGGATTCTATGGGCTAGCAAATTGTGTTATGCTACTTGTGATCCATGTTGGGTAGGAGAGTCAGAATAGTCTAGTTGTGTTTAGCTAGTTCCACTCATCCTGTTGCATAAGTTGTTGTCTAGTTTTAGGAGTTAAGCATCTTGTATAATACTTTGTTTTGTCTTGTTTTGAGCATGCAACAACCTATATAAGACATGAAATGAAAATGAATATGCGTCTGGTTTCAGGCATGAAGCATCTCGTATTGGATTTTGTGTTGTTTGGTTTCAAATTTGAACACCCCATAGAAGACAAATATATGTCTAGTTCTGGGAACATCTCATATAAGACTTTGTTTTGTTTGGTTTTGATAATGTATATGTAGGTCCCAGGGACAACTGAGAGGGGGGGGGGGGGTGAATCAGTTGTCTAATAAATTCAAACCAAAATCTTATTAACCAAAATATTGCTTAATACCGGTAAGACAATTAATTGTGTTGGTAAACAATGTTAACAGGAAAAAGTTGTACCGGTAAGAATTAATGCATGAAACATAAGCACAGAGTCAACCACAACACATGACACAAATATTTGTACGTGGAAACCCTGTAAGGGGAAAAACCATGGTGGGAAAGCTTACCCACAATCAGATGATACTACTATAGATAGTAAGTGTACAAAGAGGGGTCTGCACATGTAGAAAGGCCAATAGCCTAGAGCTCACTACTCAAACACAAATGGGAGTCACACTGACTATAGTTGGATGGTTAAATCCAATGAGAATGTACTGCACAAAATAGCATCTTCATATGCTGGATTCAGTACCGGTGTAATGTTGATATGCTTCTACAAAAACCTAGCTTCACCTCCAAATGATGTCTTCATGTATACCTCTGCTTAATCTCGCATATACCTTCTGATGCTCTGCAAAAAGGATTAGAAAATCTGTTTGATGGCAACACACACAAGAGCACAAGAAACAAACGTTAGTGTTAGCAACAAAAGATTATCCTAAACAGGCATATCAAGAGAGATATTAAGCATGAAATAGAAAGCATATAAACATAAAATGAAATAGCTAATCAAGATGCTCATAGTTGCTCCTCCCTTGTTCCTCTCCTCTCCAAGTCCCAAACGAGTGTAGCTCTCAGCTTTTAGCACTAGCCATGGATGCCATATGGAGATTCAAGATGGTTGAATATGATAAGAAAATACTATGCAAGAGTAGATAGTGATGCTATGAAAAAGCTCTATGCTAATGCCAGTATAACAACAATACTCTAAAATGCTTCCTCTTTGCTTGAGGAGAAGGGTTCTATTTATAGAAGAAATGGGGAAATGAAGGGTTAAGATTGAATGGTTTAATCAAGGGCCAAGTTTGAAAGTTGGGGATCCATGTGCACAATTGGCACCAATAAAATGGTGACAAGTGTCAACATAGGATTGGGTTGAGAGAAGAGGTTGGAGGCATTAAAGGCCTGAGAAGACCTCATGGTTATCTAGAAGGTAAGGGTCAAGTCTAAATTAGGATTACCCACTGGATTAGGATTTAATGCAAGGATAAACCTTTGTGCAAATGATTAAGAGATAATCATGGTCAAAGCATTAAAGGCTTGATGAGACCCTTGGGTTGGGTAGAGGTTGAGTCAAAACAAATGTTTTAACCATGTGGGAGGGTTGAATTAACCATTAATGGTTATTGGAGACTTTTGGGGATTAAGTGGTTGAAGGTTGAAAGCTTTCAAAGGTTATCCAAGACTTTGAGGGTTAATTTGTTGAACACACAAAGCATTAATTGCTTTTCAAAGACTTTGGAGTCTTTGAGAAGTGACTCCAATTTGCTTAGGAATGTGACAATATTTAGGGGATGGATTAGGCTAATTAGGAAGGGTTTAGAAGAATCTAGAAGGGGTTTAGGCATACAAGTGGATTTTGTAGGAAAATGCAAGTGGGAGAAATTTTGGTATTTTCAATTAAAATAAAATCATTTATTTCAATTAAATGGTGTAAGTTGAATTTGGATAAATATTTAAATAAATATTAATTTATTTAAATGAGAAAAAGAAGATAAAGCATTTAAAATGCTTGAAGACTTTGAGGGAAACCATTAAAGGCTTGAAGACTTTAAGGAAAACCATTAAAGTCTCTAAGAAGACTATAGAAGGAAGCCATCAAGTTTGAAGACTTTAAAGCCATCAAGTTTGAATACTTTAAGGGAAACCATTAAAGGTTTCAAGTGGGTGAGGATAAATAGGATTTTAAATAAATAATTTATTTAAAATAGTTGTGCAACTTGCTTTTGTAGGAAAATACAAGTGGGTGGAGGATAAAGGTGATTTAAATAAATGTTAATTTATTTAAATGTGAGAGGTGGGATTTTGGGGGATTTAAATAAATATTAATTTATTTAAATGTGAGAGGTGGGATTTTGGGGGATTTAAATAAATATTAATTTATTTAAATGTGAGAGGTGGGATTTTGGGGGATTTAAATAAATATTAATTTATTTAAATGTGAGAGAAGATTTAATTAAATAAATATGATTTATTTATTTAATTAATGGTCTGAATTTGGTTAAGTGAATTAAATCAAATAAATTGAATAATTTATTTAATTAATAGGAGAAGAGGGTTAAGATGAATTAATTAAATATTAATTTAATTAATTATTAATTGATGGTTAAATAATCAAATAAATACTAAGTATTCATTTAATTAAGTTGACAGATTTATGTGACTACATTTGCCCCTCTTTGAGACGGTGCAGTTTATCGCGTCGTTTCAAAGAAAGAAAAATAGGTGTGAAGAAATGCCCCATAAAATGTAAATTTAATGGGTGGTATGCCCCCTCGAGAGATGGGCCAAATTTTGTTTTGAAAAATCGGGCGATCTCTCGAAAAAGAATGCAAAGTGGAGGGGAGGTAGAATAGAAGAAATTAGAACTAATGATGAAAGAATGGGAGAAAATGGAGTGAATATGAAGAAACAACAAGCCAACGAGTACCCTGAGGTCATGCAAGAGATACATAGCAGATGTAGTGTGGGGTTTTGATTGATGCTATACAATTGATCAAAATTGGTTGGACAAGCTGGTGCAATCGGTTGAATTGCCCCGGTCAAGTCAAAGCGTGACAGTTGATGTCAGTTGGTCGCTTGGACATGATAAAGTCTGAGTAAGTGAATCAAAGTGACCTGATGGTGACTTAGACAATTGATGTAATTGTCCGATGAAGTCAAGGTATATGAAGCAAAATACTCGTTGAGACGTAGACAATTGATGTAATTGTCCGTTGGATTGTGTTTGATTGGTTGATCAATTGATAGTGTGTGCATGTGATGGATGGTTGTGGGGAATCATGGTAGCCCCGTTGAGACTAGGTCATTATGATAAATGCCTGATGTAGTCTAGGATTACCATAATCGATTACCTGTTGAGACCCGAAGATACTTGATCAGAGTATCTGTTGATAGTCTAGGTGTGCATGAGTTGATGTACCTATGCAGATAGAGTAACTGGCTTAATTTTGTGGATGAATGAGGATGGGAAACACAATCCCTCCTATTAGAGATGGATGGTGATGAACGTGGCTTGATTGGGTTGATGGGAAACAATGAAGGGTATGTGATGTTGATTATCGAGATGGGGAGGGTTGGGGGGGTTTGATGTTAGAAGAAATGGAGGACCTATGACTCATTCCTATGGAAGAAGAGGAAAATAGAGTATGCATTATTATGACTATGTATGCATGATATGCAGCTATTATGAATGTATGGATGGTTGGAATGCAACGGAATGCAGTATATACAGATGAGATGGAATGACGATCCATAGTGCTCTATTTTCATCATTGAGCTTTAAAATGTTGGAAGAGAATACAAGCATCTTGACATAATGATTCAAGATGACCAGAGTATTTCTTACATGGATTTGATATAGCAAGTTAATACAAGCAACTTGATATAATGGATCAAGTTGACCTGAGTATTGCTTGCGGAACAGATAAGGATTATCTCCTTTCATGCATGACTTGGATCGTCCTCCTTGATCTTAGGCTGATCATATCCTGAGACAAGTTCATACCGTACTAAGAGATAAAAAACCTTTATCCAGTTTGGATGAGGTAGGAGGAACTAAAGGAAGAGCATTGCACCTGCAAACAAGCAATATATACATAAAGAATAAAGAATAAGGATCCTTGGTAATGGTTCATACTCATATGGTCGAGGTATACGCTGTAGTCAGCAAGCCGTAGTGATCTATGATTGCATTTGGCATAAGATCATGTAGCCTAGTGAACTTCCCACGTAGACACCATTAGTACATGCCCCAGAACTTCATCGGAAATAATGCGCAAACGATACAAAACAATGCTAAAAGATTCTGATACAGATAAACAAACAATAGAACTCACAAATCAACCAAGTATTTGACAGCCTAACAGAATTTTCTTGTCAAAGAAAACATCATCTTGTCTTTGTTTTGGTAAGGAAGGATGCATCCTTGTTTTAAAGACAGTTTTGGATTGTTGATGTGGATTGTGTGGTTGTTTGGTAAATGGTCATTGTGTGAGTAGTTTGTCGCAATGTTTGTTTTGGGATCTACTCAGATGGGTATGTACAATGTGTTGCCATGTTTTTGTGTGATTTTTCAATGGTTTTGTCGATGTTTTTGGATTTTGAATTGTTTTGAATGTTTTTGGTATTTTTGCGAGATATTTTTGAATGTTTTTGGATTTTTGATGATTGTTTGAATGAAGAACTTAATGAATCATAAGACAATGTAGAATCCACTTCCATCAATAGGTTAAAGGCATTGCCCCCAGTTTTAGACATGACTATGAAAAAGCGGGATGCAAGATGTATGGAGTACTATCATAATTGCAGAGGAATAACAAGCCATGGTTGATGGATGGATGGATGTATGTATGAAGTAGATGTGATCGCCACAAGTCTGAAAGATAATGGAGCCATAGCCTTTACGAGTGGCACCTGTTTGCCAGGTTTTTACCATCGTTCTTACCCAAGGTGCCACCGGAGTGGTTGTTCACCGTTTGGATGCATGATTTTTCTTTACTTTTTTGAATGTTTTTATATTTTCTTCAGGACATTTTTCTGAATGTTTTTGGTATTTTTCTGATATGTAGGGGAGCCTGATGCTCTGTACACCTTAGGTATAAAACCGTTTGAGGTGCATGCTATTGATTGGATCTGCGAGCGGTTCTCCGTCTGATGTAGCCAACTGATATGCCCCGGACCCAAATACAGCAGTGACAACATATGGGCCCAACCAGTTTGATTCAAACTTGCCTTGATGTTCTCTGTTTGGTTGGTTGCGAGGATTTTCTCGAAGAACAAGATCACCTACCTCAAATGTACGAGATCTAACTTGGTGATTGTAGCTTCTACTCATGTGCTGCTGATAGGCTTTGAGGTGATTGTATGCAGCTTGTCGCTTCTCATCTAGTAACTCTAAGTCCTGAAGACGAGATACTCTGTATGCTTCATCATCGATGAGATTGTGCAATGAAACTCGTAAGGATGGTATCTCGACCTCAATAGGTAAGATAGCTTCAGCACCATAGACCAATGAATAAGGAGTTGCACCTGTAGGGGTCCGAATGCTAGTTCGATATGCCCATAGCGCTGGATTCAATTGAACATGCCAATCACGGCCGGCATCATTGACTGTCTTCTTTAGGATCCTCAATATGTTTTTATTGGATGCTTCGGCCTGACCATTGCCTTGTGGGTAATAGGGAGTGGAAAAGCGGTGTTGGATATGAAATTTCTCACAAAGCTCACGAACATCCTGATTTTTGAAAGGAAGACCGTTATCTGTGACAATGGACATGGGCACACCATACCGGCAGATGATGTAATTGAGGATGAATGAGGCGATCTGCTTGCCGGTGACTTGGGTAAGTGGAACAGCTTCGATCCACTTGGTGAAATATTCGGTGGCGGTAATAATGAATTTATGGTCGTTGGATGAAGATGGATGAATCTTACCCACAAGGTCAAGGCCCCATTGACAAAAAGGCCATGGTGTTGTGATTGGTTGCAGTTCTTGAGCTGGTGCATGTATTAGGTCGCCATGAACTTGACATTTTTTGCACTTCCTGACAAAGTAGTAGGAATCCTTTTCCATAGATGGCCAATAATATCCAGCTCGCAAGAGTTTCTTGGCGAGTGATGGACCACTTGAATGAGTCCCGCAAATTCCTTCATGTACCTCTTCCAAAGCCTTTGTTATCTCACCTTGTTCCAGACATCGAAGGAGAGTACCATCAAGACCGCGTCGGTATAGGGTTTCGGCAATAATGGTATATCGAGCAGTTTGGCGAATGAAGGTTTTACGTTGGTTATTTGATTGGTTGGGAGGAAGGGTGTGATCGCGGAGATAGGTGTAGAACTCACCGTACCATGGGGATTCAGAACCAACAAGGCAACATATCATTTCAGATTCGGGGATATCATAAGCCGGGATCCAAAGTTGTTCTACCAAGAACTCGTAGCGTGTTGAATTCTGTGGAAGATCTAGTAGAGATGCGATGGTAGCCATAGCGTCAGCAGCTCGATTCTGATCTCTTGGTATCTGCTCAAAAGTGATAGTAGTAAATGATGTCTTTAGATTGTCCACCATTTGCTTGTATGGCATGAGTTTATCATCTTTGGTCTGATACTCATCTGTTGCTTGTCGAATGACTAGTTGGGAATCGCCATATACTTGCAGTTCTTTTAATTTCCATTGTATGGCTAATCTGAGTCCTGTGATCAAGGCCTCATACTCTGCTATGTTGTTTGTGCATGGAAATGCGAGCCTGTAAGACTTCGGGATGCTATCACCTTGAGGTGTGATAAACAGAATGCCTGCCCCCGAGCCGTGCCTAGTGTATGAACCATCAAAGTATAATTTCCATGACTGTGCTTCTGTAATCATGAATATCTCTTCATCTGGAAAATTGGAAATGAGAGGATGATCGCCTATGAGAGGTGCATCAGCCAACTGATCTGCAATAACTTGACCTTTGATAGCTTTACGGTCCACATACTCGATGTCGAATTCACTTAGAATCATTACCCATTTAGCTAAGCGACCTGTCAATGCTGCTTTGTTAAGTAAATACTTGAGTGGATCAATCTTTGCAATGAGTTGCACCTTGTGTGTTAACAGATAGTGCCTCAGTTTAGTGGCTGCCAAGATTACTGCTAGGCAAGCTCACTCAATAGGTGTGTAATTGAGTTCATAGCCCACAAGTGTGCGAGAGATGTAGTAAATAGCACACTCTTTTCCTTCTGCATTATGTTGTGCCAGTAGTACACCCAATGCTGTACTTGTTGCTGAGATATAGAGCAATAATGGTCTACTTGGATCTGGTGGCATCAGCAATGGTGGATTCATGAGATAGTCTTTAAGCGCCTGAAATGCTTGCTGGCATCTGCCATCCCACTGAAAGCGGATGTTCTTGTGTAGCAGGTGTGTGAATGGGTGACACTTATCAGCCAATTGTGCAATGAATCTGCGGATAGATTGAAGCCGTCCTTGTAGTGTTCTTAGCTGACTGATATTCTTTGGAGGTGGCATGTCCATTATTGCCTTAACCTTTGCTGGATCGACCTCAATACCTTTGCTTGAGACAATGTATCCTAGAAGCTTCCCGGAGGTCACTCCGAAGACACATTTCTTTGGGTTGAGTCGAACATGGTACTGTTCCAGTCTATCAAAGATTTTATCTAAGATGTGAAGATGTCCTTCTCTAGTAAGTGATTTTGCTAGTAAATCATCCACATAATCTTCCATCATAGTATGCATCATGTCATGGAAGATGGTGGTCATTGCTCTTTGATAGGTCACTCCTGCATTCTTTAGACCAAAAGGCATTACATTCCAGCAATATGTGCCCCATGGACATGTGAAGGTTGTCTTATGTTGGTCCTCTGGTGCGATCTTTATTTGATTGTATCCTGAAAAGCCATCCATGAGTGAAAGCATGGCATGTCCTGCTGTCAAATCTACTATGATGTCGATATTTGGTAGAGGGAAGTCATCCTTAGGACATGCCTTATTCAGATCTCTGAAGTCTGTACAAATGCGGATGCCCCCTTTTGGTTTGCCAACTGGTACAATGTTGGAGATCCATTCTGCATAATCAATTGGTCTAATGAAACCAACATCCAGGAGTTTCTTGAGTTCTGTTTTGACTAGCACGGCAATCTGAGGATGCATCTTACGAAGCTTCTGCTTGACAGGTTTGGCTCCTTTTGCTACTGTGAGATGATGCATGACTAAATCAGGATCAAGCCCAGGCATGTCTGCATATGACCATGCAAAGTTGATCTGACGCTGTTGGAAGAACTCTATAAATTGAGGCTGTTCCTCTGGAGTGAGAAGAGATGCCAGATGTATGATATGAGGATTTTCAGGAGTCCCCACATTGTATTCTTTGGTTTCCTCGATAAGAATCGTTGATCGTTCCTGTTGTGTACTAGCAGGGAGGATGTCAAACCCTTCATCCTCAGGCGCCTCAGAGAGGTTTTCACCATTGGATACGCTCTTTCTTTTTACTTTTGTCGGATCAAATAGTGCCACAGTGTGGTTTTCACTGGAAGATCCATGTTTTATTGTTATATTTTTGCAGCTGAAGGATTTGGCATCCGCCCCGAAGTATGCTGCGCTATTAAGTTCAATGGCGAATCCAGCTTTGTGATCCCCGCTTGGTAGATTATCCCTTAATTCCAAAAAGTCAATGATAGCCTCATCGTTCTGGAAGAGGTCAAGACATGGGGGATTTGGTTGGTTCCATTCAATGAGTTCAGGGTGGATAATGGGCATTACTTCATCGATTAAGTTAAGTGCGGGAGATGTATCAGTGAGGGTTAAGACGGTGTGGTGAAGGTCGTTGATGGTACTCTCCCTGTCAGAATCAGGCGTAGGATGAGACGTAGGGTCTGTGGAAGATGTTTCCAGCTCAGGTACCCAAGTGGTCTTTATCTGTGCTTCTCCGTAAACAGGGATGTCTTTGCGGGGTGGAGGTGGTGATGTGTCTTCCTCATCTGAAGTGTTAAGTTGCACTGAATCGAATTCCCACTCATGTGAGTCGGTCTCTGAATCACTCTCCAGCATCCGATTGCTATACCATACTGGGATGTCTTTGGAGTTAAATACGGCAGGTGTGATTGGTTTATGTATCCTTGTAGTGATCGGTGTTGCAGGAATTGTGATGGGGTTTAATGGATTTGTCACTGGAAGTATCGGTAATGGTGACTCAGTGGCTTCTGCTGGAATTACTGGTGCCATAGATGTTGTTGTGGGTTCCAATATAGTTGCTGCTACAAATGGTGTTGCTAATAGGATTACTGGTTCGTTTGATGGGATGAGTGACATTGGTGATGGTGGAGTTGTGAGCCTTGAGGGGGCAGTGGGGATAGTGCTTGATGGTGCTTTGATTATGAAAGGTATCCTCTTTGCAGTAGGTGGGCAAAATGGTTTGCTGGGTTTTCCTTTGAATCTGAGTTTAGGAAGGATCTCTTTTTCAAAGCCAAGGCCTGTATTACCTTTGGGCTTGAATTCTGGTAGTAGAGGTTCGTGTCGTCCTTGTTTGCAGTATCCCAAAGCACTCTGACCATCATATCCCATTCTTTGCATAATGAGGAGGCCTTTGCCATATTGTTCCGTAGGAAGTGTAACTTGCGGTTTGTCAGTGGTGATGGGATCTTTATAGATCCAGTCCGCTAGGTCCTCATCTTGTGTTTCTTCCTCTTGACTCTTTCCAAGGATGAAAGGCGTTAAGGCACATGCTGGCGTGATTAGTGGTTGCTGGAGCAACTGCTGTGGTTTACCATGTGTTCTAGGAGAAGTGGGCATTTGTCCCACACAAAAGAGCTGACTCAAGTTATATTCTCCAGGACCTTCCTCTGCTACTTTCATCTTTAGCTTTTCTTGCTTGGGCATAGGGGTGTTTGAACTGGCAAGAGAGGCAGGATTTATATATGATGTGGAGGAAATGGCTTCTCTATTATTAGGAACGGTAATCTCTGGTTGATGGCTGATATTATGGCAAAATGCAAAGGGATTTGCATCGCCCAGGATTGTGATCTCGACCCCGTTATGTGGGAACTTGATACATTGATGGTAGGTAGATGGAACAGCTTGCATGGCATGTATCCAAGGTCTCCCTAATAATAGATTATATGGCAGAGGAAGGTCTAGAACCTGACAAATGATATGCTTTACCACAGGGCCCACTCGGATTGGTAGTACCACAGCTCCTTTGGATGAACGCTCTGCATCATCATAGGCTTTGATGGTGATCTTCTTACGAGGATCCACTGATTCTATTGCATATCCCAATGCTGTGACCAACTGAAGTGTGCAAATGTTTAGGCCTGCTCCATTATCAATCAAGACTCGCTTGATCCTGTGTTGGTTGACAAAGCCTTCAATGTGGAGTGAGGCGTTATGAGGTTGTTGGAAAGAAGAGTTGTCGCTTTCAGAAAAAGTGAGACAAGGTGATGACTTTAGATTTCCAACCATGGCTTGAAATTGGTCTGTATTCAAGTTTGCAGGGACTGACGCCTCTTGGAGTGCTTGATCCAAGATTGTTTTATGAGATGGCGATAGGCGTAACAGCTCTAAAATGGATATAAGCACAGGCGTTTTGTCTAATTGTTCCACAAGATTGTACTGCTTTGGGATGGAGGTGGTGCCTTGTGGAGCTGCCTTGATGGTGACCTTGCCACGACGTGTAACAACATTGCAATTTGAGGTGGGATTTTTGAAGGTTATGGTTGCAATTTGTTCACTGGCATCATACAGGTGATTTACAGTGTAATTATACGCAGCTTGCGTATAATCAGTGGTATCAGGACCTCGATTGGACGTCGAAGGACCCCTTTGATCTTGCGATGGAAGTGGATTCTTGAACATCTGATGATCATTATTGGTTGTTTTTGGGTCATGCCCTTCAATTTCAATTTCTCCTCGGTCAATAAGATCCTGAATGAGATCTTTCAATCGGTGACAATTACTTGTCTTGTGTCCTCTTCCTTGATGGAACTCACAGTGTTCAGTATCTTTCCACCATGCTGGTTTGACTTGAGGCTCATAGTTTGATAGCTTAGGTAGAGTGACCAAATTTTGAGAGAGGAGTTGTCGCAACACTGTTTCAATGGGTTCCCCTAAGGGAGTGTATGTGCGTTTTTGTTTTTGTGGACGAGGTCTTGGTTCATCATGAGATGTGATGCGACCTTGATTAAGAGGAACATTTGTGTTATTTTGAGGTGGAGGATTTTGTCCTGCAAACCGAACCACCGGTTGTGCATTTTGGACAGTCCGAGCATCCACAACTCCATCGTTGACGATGTTCTTATTCTTGTTCCAGAAGTTCGGTTTATCGCTATTGAAGCGCGGGCGAGGAGCATCTTTTGGTTCATTAAAGATTTTGATGAGTCCTTTTTTGATGAGTGCCCTTTCACATTTTATACCCTTGGTGATCATATCGTTAAAAGAGTCTATGTCTTTGACATCCAGGTGAAATTCCATTTCTTCGTTTAAGTTGGAAATGAAAATTTCCACTAGTTCTCGTTCAGGTAACTGAAGAGAACGTCTGCTAGACATTTGGCGCCATCGTTGCAGGAATACTGCGAATAATTCACCTGGTTTTTGTTTGGTGTTGCATAGATCAGCCATGGTGATGTCGCGTTCAATATTATAAGAGTAATGAGATAGGAACTTCTGGATGAGTTCCTCAAATGTTCTAATGCCACCTGGAAGTCGGGAAAACCATGATGTGGTTGTTCCTCCCAAGCTTTGGGGAAAAAGGCGCATTAGGTATGTGTCCTCATAAGCTACTTCAAGACAAGCAGAATGAAATTCTCGGACATGATCACGGGGATCCCCCTTTCCTCTATATTTTTCAAATTTGGGTGTTTCAAACCCGCGTGGAAAGGGTGGCATATAAAGATTCCTATCAAACGGATAGGGACAGATGTCGTTAAGTGAAAATTGATTGGTCTTAACACCACTATGAAGTTGTTGGGCGAGATTCGCGACTTGTTGCCGCAACATCTCCATTTCATTTGGAGGAGGAGGTGGTGGGTTACCTCGAGGGATGTTATATCTGATGGGATCTCTACGTCTTTCCTCCTCATGGCGACTTTGTCTTTCTGATGCTTGTCTTAATTGGGCAAGATCAAAGTCTGAGGGGAGTTTGGCTCCTTCTTGAGCAAGTCTTAAGAAGTGAGCATCCGCATTGCTCCTGAGAATTTCATCAAATAATCTGTTAAAGTGAGGGTTATGCTGAACCCTTTCGATTGTTGAAGGAGTGGGACTACTTGGGTTTTCATCATTTACATTTCCTCCAAGTGCTTCTTGAAATTCATTGAGGTTGTCCTCTTCTTCCTCAATTTCTATTTCTCGTTGCCTTGATCGCGATCGGGTTTGAGCCATTTTGTTTGCAAGTTTGTGTTGAAGTTGATTGAAGATGATGATGAGTTGTTCGATGAAAGATGGATGATTAGTGGATTGTAGATCTCTAGCACTCTAAAGGTAAATGTAACCAGAATTCTTTCTTTGAATTGCTTGTTTGTTTTGATGAGTTTGGATGTGATAAGGTGTAGAGAAATCTGAGATGTGTTACAGATTTTGACTACCTAGTAATGAGAGGATTCACTCATGAACTAGTTTTAACCTGCGTAGATGTGTCTCTTAGGATGAGCTTATCCTAGATGTAGAAACAATCTAAAAGTGATGTGATGTGTTTGATTTCAAGCAATATCTAAAAGAGAACTTGGGACAAGAACCTCTTAATGTTTTGAGAGTTGGGACGGATTGATGATGAAGTGATGATGTATGAATGAGATGATGGATGTTTTGTTTTCAACTTCAATAAAAACTTTGTGTTACAAATGGAACAAACTCTACTTCTTCCCTTTCAGGAGTTGGTGGCATTTCTCGAGCTGTGTTGTAGGTGATACAGACGTTTTGGGAAGAAGTTGGGATTAATCTTTCCTCCTTGATTTTTGTGATAACTCAGAGCCCTATATTGCATAAAAGCTCTGCGGTTCAATGATTCTGAATCAAACTCGTTTGTTTTTTTCTTGAAGGTATAGACGCATGCGATGTAGAAAGACTCTATGTGAGACAAAAATTTGTCTATTGAGATAGAAGAATTTCCTCCTTTTGATCAAAGCCTTTGAGCTTAGTGGTCTCCTTTTCAAGGTGATATTCTGATGACCCTTCTTCTTTCGCAAGATGTGAAGAATGGTCATAAAAGTTGTGACTCTGTGTTGTTTGCACTTTGTTTTTGATGTTTTTGGTTGTGTTGACAGATGTTGGATGAATACTTTGTTTTTGGAATTGATTTTCTGATTTTTCTTTGACAAGAAAACAAAGCAAGCACACAAACACAAGATTGTAGCCTGAAAGGCACAAATGAGTATGGGTCTAGATTAACCCAATCCTTGGACTTGTTTCTGACCCTTCCTTTAGATGTATTTTAAGGTGTATTTCCAAAGCCTGAAGTCGGCTCAATTTGCTCTAGGTCTGTAAAACGAACACACTTCAAACACTCTTTATCCCTATGGTCAAATGGCCAGTTGTGATAAATTTAGCCCACATCTTGATATTTCTTCGACTTTGGTACTACATACCTTATGAATCCCGCCGTGGCAGGTAAGGATGTGATATACTAAGTCTTGCACGAGCATAACAAATAGATGATCCCTATGATGGGGGAGTCACCACTTTTATCAAGCCACAAGTGACTTTTCAAAAAGCTATGTTTCTACTCAAGGAAATATGTATGGTGAGTATCTTGGGAGCAAAACCATCTATGCTCTTGCACTAAATTATACCTCAAATATCCTCAATCAATAGAACAGGTGGGCTACTATTTAAAGGTGTTTAGTCATGTTCGATGGCTTTGGACATAAGTTCATTCTGCAGTGACTCACTTAAGAGCCTTGTAACTGGTGGTGGGGCCCATTTGTCCTTTCGGCCAGTTACACTGTAGGAACAGCTATACCCAAGGCTACAGCTTTCGCTCTCACCTGATTTCTATAGCGGCTCGAAGGATTTACCGCTCGAGGTCGTTCCCAAGAGTATCGATCCCTTGGCAGGCCTCTCTTAAAAAGATAAAATGTGAGTGTTACTAACACTTTTCTCTTGCACCTAGGACCACGAAAGCTAAGGGAGAGGATAGTGTGTGTTAGAAGTAGGACCACTCGACCAACTCTTTGCATAAGTGTGCCAAGCACGAAAAACACCTGTTCTTTTTAATCTATCATTGCAATGTGATCTAACTATTTGGAGATGTTGCTCCAACAATCATGGTGTTCTTTTTAATTTTCAAAGGCAATTGTTTGAGTAAACTAGAATTTGAAAATCCTGGTCAACTTAATGAAAAACACGTTTGCATGAAGTAAGATTGCTTTAAAAATGAGACAAGTTGATTGTGAATTTTATTTGCACCAAAAATGGAAGTGTGGATTGTGAGTTTTATCTTGATGCAAGAAATAAAATTTGCCTTGTTGATTTTAAGCACCAAAACGAAGTTTGTTTAAAAAAAAAAAAAAAAAAAAAGTTGTTTTTGTATAAGTTTGTGGTTCTTTTTACCTTTGAACAATGAAATTCTTTTTAAGAGCCCCAAACAAATGTGTGATTCTTTTTCAAAAGCCCAAATTTGAAATGTGAAGTTAATTTTAAACCAAAATAAAAAGTGAATTCATTTTTAAAACCAACTTCAAAAACAAGTTAGTAAAAAATATAAATCTACTCTTTAATCTAATTTAAATCTGCACAAAAGAGAAAAATAGTTAGTAAAATCTGCCTATTTGGTGGGCTTCTACAAGCCTAAATTTTATTTTTTTTTTTTTGGTTACAAGGTGATTTGTACAACGTTTTGTTACAATAGCGCTAGTCTGCGTTTGAACAGAGGCACTATTTAACACAAACGTATTAAAAGAAAGGGAAAGACAGAGAAGGGAAAAGCACTGAAACAGGGGGAATAGCGCCAAAATAATGCCAAACGCACCAAAACAGTGTCAAAATCGCAACCTGTGTGACATTTTCAACATTCAAACATGTTATTGGTTAAAAAAAAAAAAAATGATCTTTTTGGTGTTTGGATTCACGTCGGGTTCACCAAATGATGCTCTGCAAAAAGGATTAGAAAATCTGTTTGATGGCAACACAAACAAGAGCACAAGAAACAAACGTTAGTGTTAGCAACAAAAGATTATCCTAAACAGGCATATCAAGAGAGATATTAAGCATGAAATAGAAAGCATATAAACATAAAATGAAATAGCTAATCAAGATGCTCATAGTTGCTCCTCCCTTGTTCCTCTCCTCTCCAAGTCCCAAACGAGTGTAGCTCTCAGCTTTTAGCACTAGCCATGGATGCCATATGGAGATTCAAGATGGTTGAATATGATAAGAAAATACTATGCAAGAGTAGATAGTGATGCTATGAAAAAGCTCTATGATAATGCCAGTATAACAACAATACTCTAAAATGCTTCCTCTTTGCTTGAGGAGAAGGGTTCTATTTATAGAAGAAATGGGGAAATGAAGGGTTAAGATTGAATGGTTTAATCAAGGGCCAAGTTTGAAAGTTGGGGATCCATGTGCACAATTGGCACCAATAAAATGGTGACAAGTGTCAACATAGGATTGGGTTGAGAGAAGAGGTTGGAGGCATTAAAGGCCTGAGAAGACCTCATGGTTATCTAGAAGGTAAGGGTCAAGTCTAAATTAGGATTACCCACTGGATTAGGAGTTAATGCAAGGATAAACCTTTGTGCAAATGATTAAGAGATAATCATGGTCAAAGCATTAAAGGCTTGATGAGACCCTTGGGTTGGGTAGAGGTTGAATCAAAACAAATGTTTTAACCATGTGGGAGGGTTGAATTAACCATTAATGGTTATTGGAGACTTTTGGGGATTAAGTGGTTGAAGGTTGAAAGCTTTCAAAGGTTATCCAAGACTTTGAGGGTTAATTTGTTGAACACACAAAGCATTAATTGCTTTTCAAAGACTTTGGAGTCTTTGAGAAGTGACTCCAATTTGCTTAGGAATGTGACAATATTTAGGGGATGGATTAGGCTAATTAGGAAGGGTTTAGAAGAATCTAGAAGGGGTTTAGGCATACAAGTGGATTTTGTAGGAAAATGCAAGTGGGAGAAATTTTGGTATTTTCAATTAAAATAAAATCATTTATTTCAATTAAATGGTGTAAGTTGAATTTGGATAAATATTTAAATAAATATTAATTTATTTAAATGAGAAAAAGAAGATAAAGCATTTAAAATGCTTGAAGACTTTGAGGGAAACCATTAAAGGCTTGAAGACTTTAAGGAAAACCATTAAAGTCTCTAAGAAGACTATAGAAGGAAGCCATCAAGTTTGAAGACTTTAAAGCCATCAAGTTTGAATACTTTAAGGGAAACCATTAAAGGTTTCAAGTGGGTGAGGATAAATAGGATTTTAAATAAATAATTTATTTAAAATAGTTGTGCAACTTGCTTTTGTAGGAAAATACAAGTGGGTGGAGGATAAAGGTGATTTAAATAAATGTTAATTTATTTAAATGTGAGAGGTGGGATTTTGGGGGATTTAAATAAATATTAATTTATTTAAATGTGAGAGGTGGGATTTTGGGGGATTTAAATAAATATTAATTTATTTAAATGTGAGAGGTGGGATTTTGGGGGATTTAAATAAATATTAATTTATTTAAATGTGAGAGAAGATTTAATTAAATAAATATGATTTATTTATTTAATTAATGGTCTGAATTTGGTTAAGTGAATTAAATCAAATAAATTGAATAATTTATTTAATTAATAGGAGAAGAGGGTTAAGATGAATTAATTAAATATTAATTTAATTAATTATTAATTGATGGTTAAATAATCAAATAAATACTAAGTATTCATTTAATTAAGTGGACAGATTTATGTGACTACACCTTCTTATAATTCTTTTTCGCATTCCACATCTAATCTTACAAATAAGATCTTACATTTATACCATACCCTAAGACCAATTTTAGTAGGTCGGCTCTACAAGATATTACAATAAAACATTTTACAAATAATACAATATCCGATGCAATAACCGATTGAACATGTCAGCTTAATGCATTTATAACAATAATAAATCATCTCCATAGCGTGCCATGCTGATCTGGAAAAGATAAACCTACCGGTGTAACCCTAGATAACCTGGACCTATTTGCTGGTAAAAGTAAATATGCAAATAAGAATATACCAATGATATTACTTCAAGGAAAAGTATCCACATGATGTCTTCGACATTACCAAGTGTCTTCCATGTCATTGTATGTACTGGTGTACGTTATCTCCTGTCGGTTAACTATATACCAGTGATTGTTGAACAGTTTACTGAGTGCCAGTGAATGTTGCTGGATCTCCAAAGTAGGTGTATTTAGTAGGTGTTGACATCAATGACAAAACCATACCAAAATACCAACAATCTCCCCCTTTGGCATTGATGGCAACACAAGTTGAAAAAACCATCAAAGTGCCAAAATAGAAATGCCAAGTACAAAAATCAATTCTCCCCCTGGGATACCAATCTCTCCTCAAAAAGATAATGTATTTTTCATATATTTTTCTTTAATGTTTTTCCATATATCTCTCCCCCTTTGACATCAAATGCCAAAGTCATAAAAAGGTCAAGTTCATACAAAATACCAACCAATTCAATATACCAACTACTCCCCCTGAGAAGTAACTTCCTCATCAAATACCGGAATAAAAGATTTGTCCATTTAATTCTGTCGGTTGATGACAATCATCAACTATCTAAGTCTCTACCGGTGGAGGTAAGACTCCGAGTTGATCTCTGAGATACTCAAAAGTTTCCTTAGGCAAAGGTTTTGTAAAAATATCTGCAAGCTATTCTTTAGTATTCACATAAACCAGTTTTATTTCTTTTTCTTCAACTTTTTCCCTTAGAAAATTCAGTTTGATAGAAACATGTTTTGTTTTAGAATGTAATACTGGATTCTTAGGTATATCAATTGCTGCAGTGTTATCACAATATATAGTAATAAGTTCCTTGCATTTTACCTTTATGTCTTTCAACATTTGCTTAAGCCAAAGTACCTGTGTACAGTTTGTTGCTGCTGCAACATATTTTGATTCTGCTGTTGATAAAGATGTACAACTCTGTTTCTTACTTAACCAAGAAACTAATCTCTTTACAAGAAAGAATGCTCCTCCAGTGGTGCTCTTTCTATCATCCACATCTCCTGCCCAAATTCCATCTGTGTATGCATATAGATCAAAATTTTCATCTTTAGGATACCATAATCCAAGATTTGTTGTGCCTTGTAAGTACCGGGAAATCCTTTTTACTGTTGATTCATGATTTTCCTTGGGATTACTCTAAAATCTAGAAACTATACATACTGCATTCATAATATCAGGTCTAGTTTGTGTCAAATACAGTAAACCTCCTATCATAGATTTGTATCTAGTTGGATTAACAGGTGTAGATTCATCCCTTTGAGATAATTTGTCATTTGTAGTCATAGGTGTGCTTCCCAGTTTAGAGTTCTCCATCCCAAATTTCTTGAGTAGTTCTTTCAAGTACTTAGATTGACTCAAAAATATGCCTTTATTAGTATGTAAAATTTGAAATCCTAAAAAGAATTTTATTTCTCCAATCATAGACATTTCAAATTCACGTTGCATTTTAAGAGAAAATTCTTTGCATAATCCATCTTCTCCTCCAAAGATTATATCATCAACAAATACTTCCATAATCAAAATGTCATCATTAGTTACTTTGTAATATAAATTGCTATCTACATTTCCTTTAGTAAAACCAATTTTTAAGAGATACTTATCCAATCTTGCATACCAGGCTCTTGGATCTTGTTTTAGTCCATACAGAGCTTTTCTTAATCTGCAAACCATATCATTGTTATCTATCAAAGAAAATCCATCAGGTTGTTCAATATAAACTTCTTCTTCAAGATCTCCATTCAAAAATGCACATTTAATATCCATTTGATAAACTTTGTAATCCTTGTGAGCTGCAAACGCTAAGAATAATCTAATTGCTTCAATTCTGGCTACCGGTGCAAAGGTTTCATTGTATTCAACTCCTTCTTTCTGAGAATATCCCTTACACACTAGTCTTGCTTTATTCCTGACAACCTTACCATCTTCATTGAGTTTGTTTCTAAATACCCATTTGGTTCCAATTACATTTTTATTTTCAGGCCGGGGAACTAATGTCCAAGTATTATTTTTCTCAATTTGTCCTAATTCTTCTTACATAGCTTTAATCCAAAATTTATCTTCACATGCCTCATTGATAGATAATGGTTCAATTTGAGAAATAAGACATACCTCTTCATTTTCCAATCTTCCTCTTGTCATGACTCCTTTAAATTTGCTTCCAATTATCTGATCTTCAAAATGATTCAGTCTTACATACCGGGGTGTCTTAGTCTATTGTTGTTCTTCAATTATTGTGGTATCCTCTGATGATACCGGAGTAACTGGGTCATCATTCTGCACCAGTGGATTCACTGTTGGTTCATTTGTCATAATTTATGTTACCAGTTCAGAGTCTATATACCTTGAAGTTCCTCTGAATTATTCATCAATCTTTACATTTGTACTCTCAACATTTTCTGTAATCTTTTATTAAAACATCTATAAGCTTTACTCTTAGATGAGTAACCAAGAAATATTCCTTCATCACTTCTAGGATCAAACTTGCCAATATACTCATCTCTTCTAATATAACATTTACTTCCAAAAATTCTGAAATACTTAAGAGTAGGAGTATTACCAAACCATAGTTCATGAGGGGTCTTACCGGTTTCACCTTTGATGTGAACTTTGTTGAATGTATAGACATCAGTGCTTACTGCCTCTCTCCAGTACACATGTGGTAGATTTGCTTCTCATAACATACTTCTTGCTGCATCCAAAATAGTTATGTTTTTCCTTTCAACAACTCCATTCTGTTGTGGTGATCGAGGTGCTGATAACTGTCTTTTGATTCCATTCACTTCACAGAATGTATTAAAATCTCTAGATGTGAATTCTCCTCCTTGATATGATCTTAAACATTTAATTTTCTTACCGGTTTCATTTTCAACCATTGCTTTGAATAGTTTGAACTTCCCAAGTGCTTCTAACTTTTCTCTGAGAAAAGTAACCCAACACATTCTAGAATAATCATCAATAATTAGCATGAAATATCTATCACCTTGTAAGCTTTTAGTTCTAGCCGGACCACATAAATCAGTGTGAATTAAATCAAGAGCATTATTGGATTTTTCTAGAATACTTTTGAAACTAGCTCTAACCTGTTTTCCAAATTGACATTCCTTGCAAATTGTATTCTGAGGTTTCACAATTTTAGGTAGGTCTCTAACTGCCTTAGAAGTACCAATTTTTACCATGCAATCAAAATTTACATGACATAGTCTTTTATGCCATAGCCAACTTTCATCTATGTGAGCAATTAAGCATGCCTTTTCACTGTTATTCAAATGAAAGATATCACCTCTAGTCTGATTACCGATTGCAATTTCCAAACCAGTTCTATTCATGATTTTGCATTTTCCATTTTTAAATTGTAACTGAAAACCTTTTTCAACTAATTGACCAACACTTAAAAGATTATGTCTTAATCCTTCAACATAGTAAACATTGTCAGTGTTATGTTTACCATCAAGAGATATTGAACCCTTACCTTTGATTGAACAGGCTTTGTCATCTCCGAATCTTACTAAACCTCCATTGTATTCTTGAAAGTTCAAGAATTTGCCTTTGTCTCCATTCATGTGATGTGAGCATCCTGAGTCAATAATCCATTCATCCTTTGATTCAACTTTAGCTGCTAGGGCTTGTTCTACCGGTGGAGCAATAGGTACCGTTTGATCTTCTGTTGTAGCAACAAAGACCCATCCGTTGTCTGTTGGATCCTCATCAGAATCACCAGTCACACCTTCATCAGCAATGTAACAGGATTTATCTTTATTTTTCTTAAATCTGTATCTCTGATATTCAGGATTAGGTTTGTATGTCCTTCTAGCTTCTTCTCTTAGTCTAGCATCTCTATCAGGGCATCTTGAAGCCATATGACCAATCTTATTGCAATTGAAACATTTAAAGGGTACTTTACCTTCATACTTACTTCCAATTGGACCTTTTGGCATTTTTCTTGCAAATAGTGCTTCAAGTTCTTCAAGCTCTTCATTCTCCTTCCTGGTTTCTTCAAGTTCTCTTGCATAAAAGGCTCTCCAGTCTGATTTGTCAAAAGATGGAGCAGATGATGTTGATGCTTTGAAAGCCAAATCAGTTTTTATAGCAACAGGACCAAATTCCTCTATTTCAAAAGCTGAAAGTTTTCCAATCAATGTATCCCTAGTTACTGATGTATTATGCATTGTTCTCAGCTCATTAATAGCAGTAACCTTCATTTTATATGCTAGTGGCAAACCTCTTAAGATTTTTGAAACAATCTCATCTTCACTCAAGGTTCCTCCACAACATTTGATACCTAAAACAATTCCATTTACTCTTTCCATAAAGGCATAAATTCTTTCATCTTCTTCCATTTTCAGATGTTCATACCTGACTCGGAAGCTTTCAAGTTTTGCAATTTTGACTATGGAATCCCCTTCATCCAGTGTTTCCAAATGATCCCAAATAGCTTTTGCAATAGATCTATCTGATAATCCCATGATTTGTTGATCTGATAATGTGCTCAAAAGTGCTTCTCTTGCTTTGCAATCATTTTCTTCATCTTTACCTAGAGTAATAGGAGCAGGCTGACCAGCTACAGTAGCAGTATAACCATTCTTAGTAACTTCCTAGATGTCTTTACCAATGCAATTCAGAAGTGTCTCCATTCTAATTTTCCATATTCCATAGTCGGTTCCATCAAGTTTAGGACTATCCTTCCTGAAATAATTAGTAGACATTGGATCTCCTCAAGTTGTTAAACTTCTGCAAAAAAGAGGACTAGGCTCTGATACCAATTGTAGGTCCCGGGGACAACTGAGAGGGGGGGGGGGGGGGGGGGGGTGAATTAGTTGTCTAATAAATTCAAACCAAAATCTTATTAACCAAAATATTGCTTAATATCGGTAAGACAGTTAATTGTGTCGGTAAACAATGTTAACAGGAAAAAGTTGTACCAGTAAGAATTAATGCATGAAACATAAGCACAGAGTCAACCACAACACATGACACAAATATTTGTACGTGGAAACCCTGTAAGGGGAAAAACCACGGTGGGAAACCTTACCCACAATCAGATGATACTACTGCAGATAGTAAGTGTACAAAGAGGGGTCTGCACGTGCAGAAAGGCCAATAGCCTAGAGCTCACTACTCAAACACAAATGGGAGTCACATTGACTACAGTTGGATGGTTAAATCCAATGAGAATGTACTACACAAAATAGCATCTTCATATGTTGGATTCAGTACCGGTGTAATGCTGATATGCTTCTACAAAAACCTAGCTTCACCTTCAAATGATGTCTTCATGTATACCTCTGCTTAATCTCGCATATACCTTCTTATAATTCTTTTTTGCATTCCACATCTGATCTTACAAATAAGATCTTACATTTATACCATACCCTAAGACCAATTTTAGTAGGTTGGCTCTACAAGATATTACAATAAAACATTTTACAAATAATACAATATCCGATGCAATAACCGATTGAACATGTCGGCTTAATGCATTTATAACAATAATAAATCATCTCCATAGCGTGCCATGCTGATCTGGAAAAGATAAACCTGCCGGTGTAACCCTAGATAACCTGGACCTATTTGCCGGTAAAAGCAAATATGCAAATAAGAATATACCAATGATATTACTTCAAGGAAAAGTGTCCACATGATGTCTTCGACATTACCAAGTGTCTTCCATGTCATTGTATGTACTAGTGTACGTTATATCCTGTAGGTTAACTATATACCAGTGATTGTTGAACGGTTTACTGAGTGCCGGTGAATGTTGATGGATCTCCAAAGTAGGTGTATTTAGTAGGTGTTGACATCAATGACAAAACCATACCAAAATACCAACAATATAGCCCATATTTGCATCTAGTTTCGAGCATGAAGCATCTCATATAAGACTTTGTTTTGCTTGGATTCAAGTTTGAACACCTCGTATAAGAATTGCAATCCTTGGAGGAGAATATATCTTTGTTGAAAAGACATCTACCTCCAAGAGGAGTTCTTGAATAAAAATAACATCATCAACCAAAAGAGAGGAAGGAGAACAAAAATGCATGTAACTTCCCTCTATTGCTAAGTGAAAGAGATTCTTGATTAAGGATGACACACTTTTGACCCAAAGCGAAGGGTTTTTAATAATAGATATACATTGCCAAGTGTAGAAGAGGTTGTAGTCAAGGTTACACACCTCTTGCATAAGAGAGAATCCTTGAGAAAAAAAAACAACTTCACACAAGGAATGGCATCGTAACATAAGTAAGCACCACTCAACAAAGGTAAAGTAGATCCGTAGAAATGATAAGAAAAATCAACGCCCCCCAAACATAGGGACAATGAGAAGAATTGCATAATCTCCAAGGAGAGATTTATCCATAAGAGACGTGCCATTTGAAGCAAATAATAGGTCCTAACTAAGGAACATATATGTACTCACATGAAGGATTATTCTATGAAAGAAAGGACATCAAGTTATGAAAAATACAACACAAAAGAAGAGGTAATCTTCAAAGAGAAAGAGAGTATTAAGTATACATTGTCCTTGCCCCCAAGCAAGGAAACGAGGAAGAAGCTATGTTGCTTCCCCAAGATTATTTCTATTGAAAAATAATCACTACTCATGACAAAGATCCCCCAATGAAGTTATCTAATAGTGTCATAGGGTGAGAAGCAACATGATAGGATGAATGAAGTGCTAAGGAACTACCTCTTCACTAAGAAAAAGTGCAAGATTGGTTTTAAGAGCTATGCGAGCTCAATCATATTGGTCTTAAACACATGTTTTAAAAGGCTTTACAATTTCCAAGAGAATGAGAGTAACTGTGATGAAAAAGACAGTCTTAATCACCTTCCTTATTCTTATAATTGTAATTAAGTTTCATGAAAGGAAAATTAACATTTTTATCATACTTCAATCTCTAAAATATTCTTGTAGCTAATTTCTCTTGATCATCAATAGGAGTAGGTATTGTCTCTTGATATGTAGGACAAGGGTCGCTAGAAGGAGGAGGACTGATAAGTAGGAGGTATTTTCTACAACAAGTCAAACTATGATATTGCTATCAGGGTTCAACTGTGTAGTTTTTTGAGTCAAACACATTGACCCATGTTTCATCAATAGTGGTTCACAAGAACCCATCTCTCATGAGAATGAATGGTCCACTTATCACTCTTTAAATCTAGGTGATGCTCACAGGGGTAAAGTATTGGGACTTCCCAGGAGGTCACCCATCCCAGTACTACTCCAACTCAAGCATGCTTAACCATGGAGTTCCCTCCAAGGTTAAACCCACTTAGCTTGCAACCCCATTTGCAAAACCTTCAGCAAGTGTTGTGCCTTATGAACCATTCATTATAGAGCCCCTTTAGCTCATCAATTGATAAGTAGGAGGTATTTTTCACAAGTCAAACTATGATATTTCTATCAAGGTTCAACTGTGTAATTTTTTGATTCAAACACATTGACCCACGTTTCATGAGTAGTGGTTCACAAGAACCCATCTCTCATGAGAATGAATGATCCACTTAGCACTCATTGCATCTAGGTGATGCTCATAGGGGTGAAGCATTGTGACTTCCTGGGAGGTCACCCATCCTAGTACTACTCCAACTCAAGCATGCTTAACCATAGAGTTCCCTCCAAGGTTAAACCTAGTTACCTTGCAACCCCATTTGAAAAACCTTCAGCAAGTGTTGTGCCTTATGAACCATTCATTATAGAACCCCTTTAGCTCATTAATTGATAAGTAGGTTGTATTTTCCATGTAGTACCCCTACCCTAATCAATTCCTAATCTCGGTTTGACCTTGGGTAGTTTATCATAATATAATGATTATAGTCAGATGTTTTGATTTAGTGCATATCTGTTAATGTGGTTTTTGCACCAATTTGTATGCAAGTTAATTAATTCTCCTATTTCATGTTATTATCTCGGGCTAATGCTTTCATTAAGTTTATATATGTATGCATGTATGACTCTTGGTTGCAGGAGATTCCAGATACAGTGTCGCGTGGGTGCGGGGTTCATCTTCACCTGGATTCGCAAGTTTGAGTGTGCCTCTTTGGTCCTTAGAACTTGGATTAGGTGGTCGTAAGACCCTCGTTTGACCATAGTCGTGCTCAAGTGAGCGTCGTCAGTCGTTGTCCATATTCCCGTTGGTTGGGGTTGCGGGTCGTCTGTTCGTTTGACTTTCTTGGGTTGCATGTTTTGTGTGTGGTTAAATCGAGTAATTAATCCTTAATCTCTCATTTGATTTATTGTGTGTTTTCACATTGGTTTATTTGGGGACTAAATTAAATAGGCTCCCTTTTTATGTGATTAATCGTTAATTGAATTGCTCAATTCAGGTTGGTGGCAAATTCAATTAAATGGTTCATTTTAATGTTAAATTTATTATGTTTATGCTCATGAAAAGAAAGATTTAAATTTAATTGAAATAGAATTAATTTAATCTTGTTGGCATTTTGGAAATAGAAAGGTTAATTTAAGTTAATTGAGGAAATCAATTTTAAATTGAAAAGCAAGTTTAATATATTGATATAGTTTAAAAGAATGATTTTTGGGATTTATTTTAAATAGAATATTTTAATTCCAAAAATAAAAAATTTTGGTCAAACTTCTCCCATTTAACCTAGGTTTGAAAATTATTATGGGGGAAATTGATTTTTTTTGGGAAAAATATTTTTGGATGGAAAATTTGGGGGTTTTGGAAGGAGAAGGATTTCTTGAGCTGCAGGTTGGGGCTCTCCGTTAGATCTTCTCCAGGAATACTTGTTGAGGTAGGAATTTGTTTACCAATTTGGTTAATTATTTTATGAAAAAAAAAAAATTGTGCTTGAATGTTCTTCATGTAAATTTTGTTGTAAATTCTCCATTGATTGGTCAAGATTAAGAATTATAGTGAAATTAGTTAAAGATTGGCTTATTGCTCGAATCCTTGCATGAAAAATGAACTTCCTTATGCCCAAAAAGATTATTTATTTGGATGGTTATTCCACAAATTCCTCTAATTTTGAAAACCTCTTTCATGCTGGAAATTTTTTATTTTAAGTCTCAATATGAGACTGTTAAAAAAAAAAAAAAAAAGAAATTAAAATGGGGGTTTGTTTAATTGTTTCTTTTAGAAAAGAAAAACATAAAACAAAAAAATATTATACCAAAATTGAATTTATTTTTAAAATCAAAATTTTAATTGTTTGATTAAAAAATAATTTTTGAGCATGTTGGGGTTGGAGGGCGGGGAGCAGAGGCTCAACCTGCACCTCCTCCCACCTACACGTAGCGTGGCTCACAAAGGTTTGCGACTGGTGGCAGCCATAGTTAACTGTGACCCCTGCGATGGCCGCAAGGAGCTGCGACCCCCGCGGTGGCCGCAGAGTCCCCTGCGTCCACTGTGTGGGCATCGCGGGACTTGTGACCCCTGCAGTGGCGCCGCCCCACGGCTAGGGCACGACCACCCAACCCTCGCGTAAGGGAGGTGGGCCCGGCCGCCCTCGCCGCCCCTTCTTTTTTTTTATATTTTTTTTAGGTTTAAAAAATATATATATTAAATTTAAAGTATTATTTTTTCAATAAAGTTTTTAATTAATTATTAATTATTATTAGTATATGTATATATATTAATTTATATTTTATTTATAATTTGTGCAACATTAATTATTATTAATATATATTTTATTAATGAAGGTCAATAAATATATATTAATTAATATTTAATTGGGTTATGTTGTATTGTTAATTATTAATTATGTATATTTTATTAATCATGGGTTAATAAATATATATAATTTAATATTTAATTTTGGGATCTATATTATTGGGGAAATATCTTTTTGGAAAAAGATAGAGTATTACTTTAATTGGAAAATTTTTGAGATAAAATATATTATTCAGGAATATTCTATTTGAAGAATTGAATGTTAATAGGTCATCTGCAAATGTTAGAAATGAAATATTATAGTATTTGAGTAATTGAAAATGAGATATTTTATCATTGGACATTATGAATTTAAACGATATGCTATTGGTATTATTGGGAGTATAATTAAGTATCATTTGGAAAAATTGTTAAGTTACTGATATGCTCATTTAGTAAAATAAATGATTTAATTATATTTTTCCGCTATTTGGGAAAGAGACAAATGGTACAATTGCTACCGTGGTATTGTATTCACCTTGGAATGATGATTTCCTATGAGTGTATTTTGGAAACTTAGATCATTTAGAAAAATGGATTGACTTTTATTGTTTAAATCAATATGGGAAAATATTGTCTTTTCCTATTATTGCCTTTGCAAGTTTTAATTTTTGTATTCGCTTTTGCTTAAGTGATGGCAAGACCATGTTTTGTTTGATAGGACCCTGTCGTTTGGTTTATTTGGGGTACCTATTTCATTCCTCGGTCTCAAGTTTGATTGTTGTTTTGTGGTGGTGTCGTAATTGGTCATATCCTTTATGTGGGTGTCGAATGATGATTTGTGGTTGACCATAGTTGGTCAGGTCTCTAGTTAGAGTACCATCTGTCAGTGTACCCCATATGTGTCATGTTTGACCAAATGGTTGTTCCCTCCATTTTGAACTCCATTTGCTTGACCATGTGTATTCCTTGGTTTTCGAGTTCGTTTGAGTATAGTCTAGTGTCGTAAGGGAAAGTGGCTTTCAATTGTGGGTCGCGCCCAAAGTGGCTGCTGGGTAACCCATCGAAAGTAAGTTTAATAAGTGATAACCTAATAGTATATTAGAGTGTTGTTAATGAATCTCTAAGTAAGATAATCGTGCCTCACACATGGGATGAGTGCTAACATAGACTGAACATGCTGTGAGAAGGCCTGAAATGGTAAACCATCATCCTTGTCTTCATGAAAGGATGTGTGGGTCCACATGAGGCTTGGATGGGCCGAAGGTTCAGATTAGGTTGCTAGGGTAACCCAGTGTACAAGGCCAGAACCTATGAAGACCTGCCATGGTAACCATACCAGGTTGTGTGATGACACATGTCCCTTATGTTCGCTAGTGTGTGGTTGTATTGTCTTGATAGGAGCACTTTTGTGGAGTTGTCCTGTTGCTTATGCCCTTGTGAGTACCTGGTTTCATGCTATACCTTGGTTTGCGATGACTTAGTTTGTGAATGCTCTAGTGGACCCTTGTATTAGCTTCGATTATTTTCAGTTGGATCCTTTCCTTTTCATGGATCGTTTATGTATTTATTGATCGATGTGGTCGTTTGTATATTGGTTATGTTCGCCTTGATGGCAGGATTGTAAATAATGAGAACCTTATGTATTATGAACTTATTTAATTATCAGAGGGGTCTTGCAGTTGAGCAGACCCAGAGATGTAGCCCTTTAGGGGTGAACTCCGAGATCATCTTGGTGTTCTGTGATGTTTTTGTTCTTATGTTTCATGTTTAGTGTTAGCATGTATGAATGGCATTTTGATATAATGTATAAGTGGATAAGATGAAATTAATTTTAAATGCATGTATGCAGACCTCTCTTGAATGCAGTAAATTGGAACATGAAAGAATGTAGCTTAGGATAATGGAATATATTAAGTTATTGTTAAGGTAATTAAGTATGCATGGAAATAACTCATTAGTTTATGATAAAATTCAAGTGTGTTGTTAAATTAGATGCATGACTTAAATTCTAAATGAAACTTTGAATGAAGGGTATAGATAAATCTTAATGGATGAACCTTATATTGTGATCTGTATTTTCATCTATCTGAAAGAAATTATCCTTGTTTAGGAATTATCTCGTTATAAGATAATCAGCTTATTGGATTTATTAGTGTGAGTTAAGTTAAATGTGTAATTAAGTAATCACGTTGGGAAACTCTTTAGGTGTTAGTTGATGTCTTCCACTGTGTAATCTGAACTTTGATATCTCGTTGTATCATTATGTTGTGTTTAACTTTAAAAAAAAATTATTGCACTCTATTCTTGTGTTATGGCTTAATCCCTTTGGGGATTCCTAGCGGGGCATTATATTCCATAGCAAGTCAAACTATGATATTTCTATTAGGCTTCAACTCTGTAGTTTTTTGAGTCAAACACATTGACCCATGATTTTAATAGTGACATTATCAATGAGTTTTTGTATTCCCTTTTGAAAATTAGAACAATCATTGGCATGATGATCGTGGGTTTGATGATATGAGAAAAAAAGGATTTTTTGAGGAAGAATCACCTTTAGATGGATAATAATTTATATTTCTTGTAAGATACTCCTTAAAAAAATTCACCCTAAGGAGATCATCCATAAGTGAATGATGAAGATTCTCTAGTCCTTCTATACTAGCTTGTGAAGGAGGGTTTATAGACACTTTTATTCCTTGTTCATATTTTCCAAGTCCTTGTCCACTATAACATGTTGTTTAGAGATTATATTATAACCACTCCTATCAAAATGTTTCAATTGTGAAGAAGAAGGACTATTGTCATGAATCTCTTTAAATTTTATAGTGTAAGGACACATGGAAGGATCAAAGTAATAATTCTAGATGAACTAGGAATATCCTTTGTAGGAATATTCTCCTTTCTATCACCCTTATTCATATCCTCTTTGATAGGTTGGGAGGGAAGATCCTTATCATCTAAGTCTTCATCTTTGTTTAATGTTATATGAGGAGATAGGTAATGGATAAAATGTATAACATCATCTTCCCTACAAATATTTTGATGACTAAGATAAGCTCTAGGAGAATAAAGAGGATCTAAAGGGATTGATAAACTGACATTTTGATCTTGCCTCTATTGCACTAGAGTATGCCTATGAGAAGAGGATGGTGTCATGTTGCTCTTTAATTATTTCTCTCCATTAGAGAGACCATTAATAGGACTATTGACCTTTTCCTACAAAATCCTCTATGTGATATACACATGTAATGCATGTTCTTAAAAATGTCATCATGAAACAATGTATAACATGGGTAAAAGCTTTGAGATATGATTTACAAGTAGGAAATATCTTTGAAACCCTAAAAATTCAATATGCAAGAGCACTATGAATGAAAATAAGCAATGTAAAATGAAAGAAGCCATTATCCAACACATGAATATGATAAATGTAACTAAAAAGTAATGTGATCATATGTGAAATAGAATTTTTTTTTTTTTTTAAATTCCATTATGATTGCCTAAAATCGGATCTAAAAATATAAGTGAAAAATTATGCAACCCACAAGCCAAATTAGAAAAATAAACTAGGGTTTTTTGTGAAATTAACCACTAAATTTATGTTTTTATGATCTATGAGTGCAAAAATTATTTTTCAAATGCCTACAAATCAGATATGAGATCACAAATCAGAAATAAACATGCAAGGAGTCGAGTTCACAAAAATGTAATGGTTGTAAATTTGGAATTAGGGTTTCAACAAATAAAACCAATAGCTAGCCAAATTAACCATACATTGAAAGGAGTTAAATCCAATAGATCTAGCCACAATTTGATTAGAAAGAGGCTGAGAATACTGATCAGATTTACCATTTTTTGTTGTGTGTGTGAGTCTCCTTCTTTCTAAGTTGAATTTGTAATGTAATTGTGAAATTAGAGGAAAACCATGAATAATTGAAGTAATCTGATAGAAACAGTAAGATACAAATGTCCCATGGAGCCACCAATTAGGATCTAGGAAAAATAAGATGTTTAGAACCTGTCCTCATAAGTTTGGCCTGATTCTTTAGGACCAAGTAGCACAGATCAACCCTGAAATTCAAATTTTCCATCATCGAAAGTTGAACTTGTTCGTCACTGTACACTATCGGATTTATCGAGTACAACTCTTGCACCTATTCCTACACACAAAAAGAAATGGAAAGATGTTGGTGATAGGGGTTTGCCAAAGTCAAACCCCAGTTTTGGATTTAACCATGAATGAAAAAGTGCAAATACTGAAATAAATGTTAGAGAGATATACCTCATATCTGCAATTGTTGTTGATGATACAATGCTCTTTGAATGTAATCACAAATGTTGAATGTAATGGCATGAAAAACAAATGGACATGAAAAACCCTAATCGCACACACATGATTGCATGAAGATTAATGTAACTTTGCTCCATAATGCTTGATGATGAATATGCAGCCTTAAATATCTGAAAATGCTTAATGATGAAGGCTTCATGGATTCACAAATACTTTAGGGATATGATTAATCTTATAGGTCTAAAATGAATTGATGGGATGCCTTTATATAGGGTTACCCATGTAAATTACCGATTAGGCTGACCTCTAATGGTCATGTGTAGCCCCGAGAATCAAATGCTATCAGGGAGATATAACACCTACCCCCATTTCAAATTGGGGCCCATTTAAGAGGGACCGAGGCGTTTTGGGGCATCCTAGTCCTTCTACAAATAGGACCAAAATAAGTACCTAGGAGGGAGGATATCCCAAGATAGGATCCATCAAAGGGTGTTTATGATATAAAAGTTGGATAATAGGGTCAAATCAGACCTAGAGAGGGGATGAGGATAGGACACACTAAAGTGGGAGCACAAACATGAGGTGTAAATTGGACTGGTTACAATTTACAATGCAACAATAACTTATTTTGGGTATTTTATATTTGAAGCTACAACAAGTTTAAAGGTTTCAAAAAATCAATAAATCAAAATTAAAAATATTAAAGAGAAAATCATACTTTTATCAAAGTCAATCCTATGGCAATTTGGGCATGTAGCGTGATGATAACTCATTTGCAAGGCTCATGTGTAGTATTGGTTCATGCTTCAAGAAATTGTCTTCATATTTTCTTAAACACATGTTTCGGATTATGTCATGTGCTTCTATTTGAAATCAATCACAATCACAAACTTAAGAAACATTGGTGTACACCTTCACTTTTTCACTTGAAAAAGGGAAAAGAAATCAAACATACAAAGCATAGATAATCCAATTGATTGAAAAAATCCTTTTATCATGGTATAATCCTTGTTCAAAGTCCATTCATCATCCTCTCAATCGACAAGATATATCATCCCCCCATCCAATACCACTATCACTATCATTGCACTTGCTAAATTGGTTTGAACCACTTGAAATAGAGGCTTGTCTCTCTTTGATTGTTTTTCCTATCTCCGTTTCTTTATTATTTATTTTTTGCATGCATGTTTCAACACATGACACATTCATCAAGTTTATCATAGTTTATTATATCATAATCTGCATATCAAAAAGTGTTTTCTAGGTATTTTGTTAATTTTCTTTTTTCTTTTTTATGCCTCCATGAACTAGTATTTCATACATATTATGCTACATAATCATGATTCTTGATACTCTAATTCATCATTTCATGTGCTACAAAAAATTTATGTTGCTTAACACATTGAAAAATATGTTCAAAATCACTTGATTGTGCTTGCCATAAGAAAACTAAAACTATTATGGAAAAAACAACAAAAACACTAAATAAATCACTCACCCTCTCATTTTTCCTCCACCCCTTCTCTCTTATTTTCACCCAGGTCGCCATTGTTTTTCCTTGCTTATACCTCAATGTAATTATAACCTAATTTCAAGAGCTCGGCCATGCTTTTCCACCGACACACCCTCTTGAGGCAATGTCCCTCCATTTTCTTAAAACACTGGGTTTTTATTGCTAATATCATCCTACCATCTAGTATGTATATTTATTTTATTTTAAATGTTGTTACTTCCTTTTAGTTGCAAATTTTTTTTTTAAAAGATGTATAATGGAGACACCTAAAATGTGTCATCACTTTTAATGATGTATTTTCATATAATTTCTTACGTTTCATTAATACCACCATTATAAATTTCTTATATAATTATGATCAACATCTTTTTTTTAAGGATGATCATGTACTACTTTTGTGAACATTAGTGAATGAGGTATAAAATTGTTATACAACTATCTAAGAGTACCACCATTCTTATTGTTTTCACGATTAAAAATCATCATAAATAAGCTAATTAGGGTAAGGAAAATCACGAAAATCCCAACTAATTAAAAAAATTAAACACAAATCAATAAAAGATTTGCAAATAAGACAATTAATCCAAAAAAAAACTCCCTATTTGCAATGCGGCTTACATTGTCCTTCTCTTCTTTGGGTAATGATGGTTCTCAGTGTTTCAATTATCAACTTACAAAATGACACAAAGATTCGAAGTTCATGGTTGTTGAAAATGGGAGAAGGATGTTGAATTTATAGATTTTGGAAGGAGATTGATTGAGAGGTGGAACTAAAGTGAGCTAAAAAAATGATTGATAGTTGAACTGAATTGATTGGGAGATGAACTCATTTGATTGATGAGTCAACAAAATAGATTGATTAGATGACTAGAGATCGATTAGTTAACAGAGTTAACTAGGGAGATGACTAAATTGATTGCATTGTTAGAAAAGGTGATTGGGGAGTTATATCGAGTTAACTAAGGAGATAACTGAATTGATTGGGGAGTTGACTAAATTGATTGCCCAGTCAGACTGAAAGTTAGTGCTAGTTAAGAATTCCACCTGTGATGTAGGAAATTGATTTGAAATTCAAACTTCATTTGTATTTGAATTGAAATTGGATTTTCGAATATATGAAATGAAATGCACATTTTTTGAAATTAGAATTTGGGGAATTTAAATTTGAATTTGAAAAGAATGAATTAGTTAATTAAATAATTAAAAAAAAATTAATTATTTAGAAATTAAATTTAATGAAATAATAAAGATTATTTAATTAAAGGTATTAAATCATAATTAATTAAATAATAAATATTTATTTAATATTAAGAAGGGGTTTAATTGATTAAGTGATTAAGATAGAAATAGAATGATTAGTAATGTTGATTTGATGATGATTTCATTAATTCAGAAGAATAGCATTAGCTTAATTAAATAATGAAAAAATTATTTAATCAGTTAGGATGAATAATTAGCATATTAGCATGAGACATTTTTTAGATGTCTACATTTATCATAAATTCTAGGAGCTTTAACATCTTGTAATTTAGACACATTGGCTTTAAGATATATCATCCCCCCATCCAATACCACAATCACTATCATTGCACTTGCTAACTTGGTTTTCCACTTGAAATAGAGGCTTGTCTCTCTTTGTTTTTCCTTTCTCCATTTCTTTGTTTTGATTAATTAAAAACAAGTTTTTGAAAGGAACACGGAACCTTGTTACAAAGCAGGAGAAAGATAAAGCATAAAAGAGGCAGAAAACAACAGTGCCTGATCACCCACACATAGAATAGTTCCTAGCCAAAACAAAAAGGGAACACAAGACAAAGGAAGCAACACTAGACAACCAAAGGAAAGCACAAAGACAACACAAGGACAGCTAAATGTTTCTCATAAGTTATTCAGCATGAACCACCATCTGCTTCCTATTGATCGCATAATTTTTCATTTCTTCTAGCTCTTTTTCCTTGATATCAACCTGTTTATGAGTGTTGGCCCTTGTTCTTTTTTCGTAACCCTTCTTCTCCATCTGATCCTTATCAACCTCCTTGCCTTTAATCTATTCAAATTTGTTAATCAGGATGTTAGTATGGTCAGCAGTGGCCTTAAGGATCTGGAAGTTTTGCTCTGCAATCCTCTTCACAGTAAGCTCCATCTTATCCACTCTATTGACCAAATTATTTAGGTTAGTATCCAAACCCTTAGCATCTTTGTTCCCTTCCATCTCCTTCACCTTCTTTTCCGTTTCCAGAATTTTACTAACCATAGCCTCAATTGCTTCAGCCTTGTTAATAGCAACCATTAATTCTTTTATGTTTTTAGAGAGAGGCTTCTCGCCCATAGTAGCCTTTTTTATCACATTGAGGCCAGTCTTCAAGTCACTAATCTCTTTCGCCATTTTGCTAATGACCTCACAAAAACCCTTGATAATGTCATTACCAATGTCACCGTGACAGTCATTTTGATTTCCCATGTTGTTCTCCTGACCCTCATTCTGCATTCTCTGTGTGCTCAGGTTCTCCCCATGATCACCATCCAGCATTTCATCTTCCTACTTACCCTTCTTATTATCAGTTTTTTCAACCTCAGTATCCTCATCAGAAGAAATAAGAATCTACCTTTTCACCTTGTTTATCCCCTTACGGATCTTCTTGGTCCTTTGGGTTTTCTTACCCATACCCTTTCTCTTCTTTCTTTTTATGAATTTATCATCAAAAGACTCGTCCTCAAAGTCCAAAAGGTCAGAATCCACAACAGTCCCCTTGCTCTTTCCCTTGGTCTTCCCCTTTCTCCATTTCTTTGTTTTTCATTTCTCCGTTTCTTGATTATTTATTTTTTGCATGCGTGTTTCAACACATGACACATTCATCAAGGTCATCATAGTTTATTATATCATAATCTGCATATCAAAAAGTGTTTTCTAGGTATTTTATTATTTTTTTTATCTTTTTTATGCCTCCATGAACTAGTATTTCATGCATATTAAATACTACATAATCATGTAATCATGATTCTTGATACTCTAATTCATCATTTCATGTACTACAAGAATTTTTTGTTGCCTTAACACATTGAAAAATCTGTTCAAAATCACTTGATTGTGCTTGCCATAAGAAAAATAAAACTATTGTGGAAAAAAAAAAAAACCACTAAATAAATCATTCACCCTCTAATTTTTCCTCCACCCCTTCTCTCTTATTTTCACCCAGGTCACCATTATTTTTACTTGCTTATACCTCAATGTAATTCTAACCTGATTTCAAGAGCTCACCCATGCTTTTCCAACCCACACACCCTCTTGAGGCAATGTCCCTCCATTTTCTTAAAACACTGGGTTTTTATTGCTAATATCATCCTACCATCTAGTATGTATATTTATTTTATTTTAAATGTTGTTACTTCCCTTTAGTTGCAAAAACATTTTACAAAAGATGTATAATGTAGACACCTAAAATGTGTCATCACTTTTAATGATGTATTTTCATATAATTTCTTACGTTTCATTAATACCACCATTGTAAATTTCTTATATAATTATGATCAAAATCATTTTTTTAAGGATGATCATGTACTACTTTTGTGAACATTAGTGAATGAGGTGTAAAATTGTTATACAACTATCTAAGACTACCACCATTCTTATTGTTTTCACGGTTAAAAATCATTATAAATAAGGTAATTAGGGTAAGGAAAATCACAAAAAGCCCAACTAATTAAAAAATCTTAAATGCAAATCAATAAAAGATTTACAAATATGACAATTAATCAAATAAAAAACTCCCTATTCGCAATATGGCTTACATTGTCCTTCTCTTCTTTGGGTAATGATGGCTCTCAATGTTGCGATTATCAACTTACAAAATGGCACAAAGATTCAAAGTTCGTGGTTGTTGAAAATGGGAGAAGGATGTTGAATTTATAGATTTTGGAAGGAGATTGATTGAGAGGTGGAACTAAAGTGAGCTTAAAAAATGATTTATAGTTGAACTGAATTGATTGAGAGATGAACTCATTTGATTGATGAGTCAACAAAATAGATTGATTAGATGACTAGAGATTGCTTAGTTAATAGAGTTAACTAGTGAGATGACTAAATTGATTGCATTGTTAGAAAAGGTGATTGGGGAGTTATACTGAGTTAACTGAGGAGATAACTGAATTGATTGGGAAGTTGACTAAATTGATTGCCCGGTTAGACTGAAAGTTAGTGCCAGTTAGGAATTTCACATGTGCTATAGGAAATTGATTTGAAATTCACATTTCATTTGCATTTGAATCGAATTTGGATTTTCGAATATATGAAATGAAATGCACATTTTTTTAAATTAGATGAAATTTGAATTTGGGGAATTTGAATTTGAATTTGAAAAGAATGAATTAGTTAATTAAATAATTAAAAAAAAATTTAATTATTTAGAAATTAAATTTAATGAAATAATAAAGATTATTTAATTAAAGGTATTAAATCATAATTAATTAAATAATAAATATTTATTTAATATTAAGAAGGGGTTTAATTGATTAAGTGATTAAGATAGAAATAGAATAATTAGTAATGTTGATTTGATGATGATTTAATTAATTTAGAAGAATAACATTAGCTTAATTAAATAATTAAAAAATTATTTAATTAATTAGGATGAATAATTAACATATGAAGAATGATACATTTTTAGGTGTCTACACTTATCATAAATTCTAGCAGCTTTAACATCTTGTAATTTAGACACATTGGCTTAAATGAACTCAAGTTTAGTCCATTTTATATCTACGAAATTTCATTTCGACAATGAAATGTAGTTGAAAGCTATCAAATTTCCACAATCTATACTATTATCTTTGTTGTTTTTGGATTTGATTTTGTCATTTTTTGACATCATTTTTTTGGATCACACTCTATAATCCATCATCAAAATAAAATGTAGTGATTTGACCGACTTATAGCTCTTAATCATAACTACTCTTAAATTTTTTTCAAAGATTCTCAACTCTAATTGCTTCATGCATTGAAAAGAATATTCAATTATAGCCAAGCTAAACCATAGTTTGAAATATATGATAATTGTTGAAGCTTTACAAGAACTGATCCCCCAAATCATGATATTAAATGAATGCAATTAAAACACTCCCAAACCCTTAATATCCTCTCCTTTGGGCAATTCCTCCATGCCACTCGTATTTCTTTTGTTTCTACCATGCATCTCCACCAACTCATGTATGCCAATTGGACTGCAAACATTGTTCATCATGTGTTGTGGAGGATAATTAGAGAAAGGCACAAATGGTGGTCTGGACACACAATGTACATTATCCCAACTGAGGGACTTGAAAAAAGAGTGTTGTTTTATGTCTTGTGCTCCATTCCGGGAGCCCAATCTTCTTGAGGGCTCCTTCTCAAGCAATCTTATTATGAGATCCCTTAGAGGAGTCCATGTCCCAATGAAATGGGGATGCTGGATTAGAATGTTGTAGAATGTGTGCTTCCTTGTGGTGCCCTTGAAGGGTGTTCTACCATAGAGAAACTCATAGAGTAGAATCCCTAGAGCCCACCAATCAACTGCAAATTCATGACCAGTGCCATTCAACATCTCTGGAGCTACATATTCATCTGTGCCCACCAGGGATTTGGATCTTGTCCTAAGGTTGACATTAGGTTTTGTGTTGGTGGGAGCAACTTGGGCAGAAGAATGTGTTTCCATGGTGGCTTGGTTTGAATGGCAAGGTTTTAAGCAGGATATAATGGATGAGAGTTTTGAGTGTTTGGTTCTCTTTGAATTTTGTGTTTTTGAGGGCTGGACTGGCAATTTCTTGTGTGAAAGCCGGGTTGACAGATCGAAATCTGTGAGCATTATGTGCCCACTGGCCTGTATGAGGATGTTTTCGGGCTTCAGATCTCTGTAGGCTATCCCCTGGCTGTGTAGGTACTCCAATGCTATCACAATCTCTGCTGCATAAAACCTGAGGAAATGCCCAGCAAAGGAGTTCAGATAACAGAATTTATTGTATTCACTACAAATAAGATTATGATCTATAGAATAATATTAGCAAGGGATAATACATATGGGAGATCAGAAAGTGAAAGAAATACAAAATTGAAAATAAAATAAAGAACTTAACAAAATATTGATTTCAAAAATTTCACAACTTAACAGAATGGCTACTCTAAGTTAGAAATCATTAAAACTAAAAAAACTCACAATAACTCCTTAGAAGAAAGGGAAAAGGCCAAAAACAACATTTTTCATGGAATAATCGAAAACTTCCTACAATGGTAAGAAATGAAATTACAGGTTTAGAAATTGTTGTATAAAATGGAGACTTGTTTCACCAATCAGAATGCAAAATGAAGCCCTATCATCTGGTTTTTTGTTACAGAACATCAAGACTACCTGTAAGATCACTCATCTCAATACTATTTTAACCTCACTTAACGCTCGTTTCATCTAGGTGACGTTAACACAAATGAACATCAAGACTTGCTATGAGATCACTCATCCCAATACTATTCCGATTTCACTTAATGCTCATTGCATCTAGGTGATGTTCACATGGACGGGATCACTCATCCCAATACTATTCCGATTTCACTTAATGCTCATTGCATCTAGGTGACATTCACATGAGTGAACATAAAGACTTCCTAGACTCATCCCAATACTACTCTCACTTCACTTAACTCTCATCCCATCTCTAGACTCAGCCCAATACTACTCTCAATACTACTCTCACTTCACTTAATGCTCATCCCATCTAAGTGATGTTCACAGTAAAGGCTTCCTCATCTCAATACTACTCCAGACAATACTACTTAAACTCAAACAGACTTAACCATATATTACTCCAACTCAAGATATATATTACTCCAACTCAAGATATATATTACTCCAACTCAAGATATAGACTTCCTTAGAGATCACTCATCTCAATACTACTCCAACTTATCCAACTTAAACAGACAATACTACTTCAACTCAAACAAACTTAACCATATATTACTCCAACTCGAGATATATATTACTCTTGATGATTTGAAAACAAAAACAAAATACAGATACTAATGATTTGCCATATACTGTGTACTCCAGATTGGCTACCTTGCAGTTTCACCAATTATATCTTATGAACAATTACAAGAGAAAACAAAAAGAAATATACACTTGAACACAACAATCACCTGATGACAGACTCTGAAAAGATCTTTTCAGGCTGATTAAGCCTGAGATTGTGAAGATCCCCACCTGGGCAATACTCCCCAAGCAAACCAGTGATCTTTTCAGTCTCCACAACACCCAACAATATTGACAGAAATGGGTGGTGCAGTGAGGATGCAATGTCCAACTCAGTTTCTGTCCTCCTCAAAATCTCTTCTGCTCTGCTCTTCTTACTTGCAGACTTCCTAATGGTTTTCAGTGCCAGAGGTGCCTGAGAATCCTCTTTTACAACTAAAAATACAGTGCCCATCCCTCCTCTTCCCAAAACCTGCACACCCTTTAACTCTTCCACATCTATTCTCTCCACCTCCATCTTCTCTTAATACTCCCTTCAACTTTAGGCCTATTTAAAACCGGCATTTTGTAGCATTTGTCCACAAAAAAGATACAGAAACTTATGAATCAAGATCTTTGAAGGATTCTGCAGATCTCCAGATTCTGGATCGTGCCCATTATTGTTATTTTGACGTAAAATACATTCTCACATGGTATTTTTAATCTTTTCAAAAAGTGGTGCAGCATACCTGTTTGCTTGTCTTTGTAATAAAATCTTTGAGCTGTCCCTCTGCATGGACAAGTTTAGAGATATGGACAGAACACCACTTAGACTTGCCACATTTTTATTCTATTGAATAATAATGAGCACTTATCAAACAATTGAAACCACGCTTGAATCTAAGTTGTTTAAAGAATGTAATAATTCTATTACGAATAAGCCAAAGCTGGGATGAACCAATCCAATTTCTTATATTCCAAGCCATCCAAGCCATCCAGTTTTTGCTACCTCCATCACATCAATAAATTTTGTAATTATTTTATTTTATTTTAGAATTGTATTTGATATATGGAGATATGTATATTTTACTTTTCAAATATATATATATATATGTATTTGGGTATGTAAAATTTAACAAATAGAAATGGCTATCCAGTCCTTAGTATATGTATAATGTATGAGGGTGCATCCTAAGGGTTGGATAGTCATATAATATGCAGTACTTTTTCCGTGGATGTAGTTAATAGGGTGAACCACCTAATCTTTGACAATATTAATAAACCAAAATGACAAACCACATAATCTAAAGATATTATGCCTACTTTTTTGGTGGATAGAGCCAAAATGGCAAACCACATAATCTCTCACAATAAAGATAGTATGCCCGCTTTTTTGGTAAATGTAGTCAAAATGGTGAACCACGTAATCTCTTACAATAAAGATATTATGCCCTCTTTGTAGCCAAAATCATGAACCACATAATCTCTCACAATAAAGATACTATGCCCACATTTTTTCATGAACGTAGCCAAAATGGCAAACCATGTAATCTCTCACAATAAAGATATTATATCAGCTTTTTCAGTGAAATTTTTGGGTGAATGTAGAGGCTAACAAAAAATCACTTAATCTCTCACAATAAAGATATTATGCCCACTTTTTCCATGAACTTTTTGTGAATGTGGCCAAAATGGCAAATCACTTAATCTCTCACAATAAAGATATTACACGGGCTTTTCAAAATGATTAACCACATAATCTCTATTTAATTTATTTAACAATTATTTAAGATTGATCTTTTGATTTTGTTATTGAATTGATTGTTCCTTCTAATCTTTGAAAAACTCTTTAGATATAGCCAGAGTGTGTGTATTTTATCCATTTTATTTATTTTTGTTTAATATATAGAAAAATCAACTATAATAACAAAAAACTAGAAAAATTGTTAGTAAATACCAACAAACCAAAATAAAGGGTTCGCCCGCTAGCTCAAACGGTTGTCATGGTCATGCTAAGGCTTTGGGTTTGTCCCATGTAGGTCCAAGGTTTGATTCACTCGCCCCCTCCGTCCCAATATCATACGTTTGTGTGTCATACAATATATTTAATAACTAAAATAAAACAACTTTAAATAAATTTAATAATCTTATTTAAGATATTTATTTACCTTTGTATTTAAATTTAAATTTGAGTAGTAATTCTATTTCTTCATTATTTTCATAGTTATTTTTTGTTATTTTCATTTTGAAAAGTATAATAAAAAGTAAAATAGTTTAAAAAAATAAAACTATAAAATCAATCAACATATAAAAATAACATATACTCTATATATTTTATTTTACTTTTTCATAACATAAAAAATAAATATATATTATAAAACAATTATGTAATAAAAATTACCTATTGATTTCTAAAATTAAAAAATCTAAATTTTCAAGTATATATTATTAATTACAAAACTTTAAAAAAATTACATATAAATGCATAATAGTATTAGAACATTTGAAAAATAAAACAAAAGAAATAGAATCACTAGTAAAATTTAAATTTAAAAACAAAGGTAAAAGATTTCTTCAAATAAAAATAAAGTAAACAATGTAAATTAAATTAATAATTTTTAAATAAAATAAAAATATCTATCTATAAATAGAATATTTTTTATTAAATAAATAAAATAACTCAGAATTTAATAAATATATTTTTTATTAAATAATTTTTATGCATAATGACAACACAATCATAATAATAAATACTACTAACTAAAAATTACTATTTAAGTAAATAAAATAGCTTAAAATTGATATTTAAGATATTACTAATGTTGATATTACATTATATTAATATCTTAATTGTGTTGACTTGGGAGATTTGTATAGCTAATTTAATGTGTATTAGTTGTATATATATTGTGCAAGTAAATAATTAAATTTTAATTTTCACAACAAATAAAATCGGCTCACAAGATAATTATATTTGGTAAATTAGGTTGAATGGTTAAAAAATTCTTATACAATTGTACCAAGGCACTTCAATTTATTTTTATTAATTCTTAAATATCATGTTTTCAATTATGACATATTGTTTTAAAATAAATATAACACATATATTAATTAAGATTTTATTAAAACTTAAGGGTTGTAGTTCAATTGATTGAACTTAATTGTTAAAGATGATCTATTCCTTAATTATACAATCCATCATGGTACAAATCTCCAAATGTGTAATTGGGATAGGTTTGATTCTTGAACGACACTAATGTATTACTATCAATGTAATCGAGATAGAGGAAGTGCCTATATTTATCCACCTAACCATTTTACTAAGTCAGTTATTTTACCCTAATCGTGGTCATAACAGAGAGGCTACCCACTATGAGTTCCTCTATTTTATGAACTATTTTTTCAAACTAGGAGAGTCGTTCTTAAAGAATACTACTTGTTTCTAAGGATCTACATTGTTTTGAAGGGATACCTACAAAGTATAGGCAAGATTTGTCATCTACAACATTATGACAATTTCTAAAAGATCAATTAAATTGGAAAACATAGCTAACTTTTTGATAATAGTTTTTCTATAGGTTTCAAATATTGGCTTGTTAGACACATTGATATCAAGCAAAGCAAATTTTGACGTGATCATCTTAAAGTGCTCTTTCTTAAACATCATCTAGCAAAATAGTCAAAGCTTAATTTTGATCAATAAAATTATGAACAAATTTTACATTTTTTAATATGGACAAGAAGTAAAATTACTATTGACATCAATGGGCCCTTGGTCTACTAGTGAAGTTGAATGGTTCCAAATGAGCCCACTAGGGATCAAGTCTTGATGAGTGCAAGGCTCCGACATCACAAGGGATGAGGCCGGGATCGTGCCCCGGACGAATTTGACGAAATAAATAGAGTACTCCAAAAATAACACAAAGATACTGAAAAACTAAATATCAGATTATTCCATGACATTCTTTAATTGAACAAATAATGATTTTTAATGAAATCCATAAAAAAACACAAAACATATCATTACAAGATATAGAAGAATTCCTGCCTGGCCTTCAAATACTGTTTAGCTGAGATTTGTGAGAGCTTTTCCCACGTCTTACAATTGCAAGAAAAGCATTCAAATTGACTGTCTTTTAAAAAAATCTAAAAAGCACAATGACAATCTAATTTGAGTAATTATAATATTCACATATCAGTATTCATCACCTCATTATTATTAATTGATATTTGTGTGCATTTCCGACTCAGAATCAACAATTTTAAGTATACTAGTGGCCATGATTTCTACTTTTGTGATCTTGAGAAATTCGAAATTATAGTTTGCAGGGCCTACAGGATTCTTTTTTCGGGTGAGAGATTTGGAATGTATAAACAATATCCAAACATGCAAAAGTTTTTTTGTACTTGTAATCCAAAAACATGCCCCCACTTGTCCTTTGAGAAGATATGTTTAAATAAGTTCATATAAAATGGAAATTGGACATATGAGTGGGTATTCCTACAATAGTGGGTTATAATTTGAGGACAAAAAAAAAATTGAAGTAGAGAAGGGAATTTTTGCGAACACCTTCGTTTGAAGGTGATTCACATGTTATCTTTGAGCAAAATTCTGAAGTCAACTATTTTTCAAATAAAATAATATCTTCAAGCAACGGTTACCTTCGCTCGAAGTCATTATTTTGTTATTTAAAAAAAATAAAAAATTAAAGACCAAAATGATAGTTATATTGTCATTTTTGGCCTATAGAAGCGAGCATAGAGCAAATGAAACCTGACGTCGCACACCAAGGAGAGCTAGAAACTGTCATGCCATGTGTCTTTGTGCAAACATCCCACACCCACCATGCGTCTTTGAGTGGATCTACACAACATTAGTTGGTCTATTGTTCTCAAACCTTAGTTCATTTCCCAATTTATCTTATTGTTCTCTTTGTAATATGTATAACACTCTTTTGATTGTTCATAAAATTGCTTCATATTGCTCTTTTTCTGGTTTGTAAAATGCTGAATTTTCTCTTTTGATTGCTCATACAGTTGCTTCATATGAATAATATAAAACCCTTATTCAACTGCTTTAATGCATTAAAAATTCTAGCACAAAATATAATAAGAGACAACAAGAACTTGATTAAAATGATATCCACTCTGTTTGTAGTGAAATTAGTCAAAGAATATGTTAAGCATCAACACTAGCACTCAATCTATCAACAATCAACAATTAAAATTCATTATCAATGTATATCTAGAAAGTGAACTCGCTAATAATATAAGCATTAATTGACTCATATTAATAGTCTACAATTAGGGATTGACTCAACAACATTCATTGTCATCCACACATTAAAATTCTTTGCTAGTCGATCATCTCTTTACTTTCAATATTAATTTAGTCTTGATGGTTGATCAACCCTTGTATTTAAATTCTCATAGCACTCTTTAGCACCACCACAATTTTCCCACCTTAAATATTGATAGCTAAATAGATCTTACAAGTATTGAATATCTATTTCTATAAAGAATGGTATCACACAATTTGAATGAGATCATGCCTCTAAGAAGACATGGTCACTAATATGATTCTATCTAAAACATTCAAACTCTTAGATTCTAGTAAAATCAGTCTTACAATATAAAATTCAATATCAAATCTAAATTATCAATCCTCTATCACATGCATCACCAAGTAAAGTTCATATATCAAGGTACACAACACTAATCCTTATTTTTCAATTTCAATACATGTTTATTTTCAATCTATGTAACTAACATCAATCAATTTATCATGCAAAATTTCATATTAGTATAGGTTCCTTAATTAAACATAAAATTAAAAGCAGGTATTATTTTATTCCAACCTCTTTAGAATGAATATGCACCTAATACATTAAAAAAAATTGAGTTCCTTTCTAGTGAACACCTTATGTAGAAGTAGACTATTTAAAGGTCAAAAGTGGAAGAAATGGCATAGGATGATTTATTCTAAGAAATTTTAAGGGAATTAATCTATTAGTTATTTATATACATACATGCGGGGAAGAAACTTGTATATCCTTACACTTTCTCCACTAATTCTATTAGTAATTTGAGTGTCTTTTTGTTTGTCCATGTTGGGCTGTTTTTGTGTTCTTGATGTATGTTAGGGTACTTGTTTTATGTATTTTAAATTTAAATATTTAATTAAAAAAACTTTCTAAATTGGTTTTAGGGTCTTTTTAAAACTTGTTTTCCTTAAATAATAAAAGATGTTAAAAATCATTTACAAGGTACGCAAAATTTTAAAGCTTTTTTATTTGAAAGATTATGTTACATGGAATATATATTTAAAATTCATCTACATGTATATATGGTAGTGGAAAATAAATGGAAGAGTTGATCACTCAAGTGAATCTTGTCATTCAAAACTTGTTCTATCTCCTGAATTGCAAAAAAAATGTTTTATCATATCTAATTGAAAACATGATCATTGTTGGATGTTTGTTATATCATTCAAAGAGAGCCAATATGTTGATTGTATAATAGATGCAACACACGATATTAGCAGAATTTAAAAAGAAACAACAAATTGAATCATAAATAAAATAGAAAACGCTCACTTTTAATTTCTTAAATCTATAATTAAGAGATAAAATATTTATTGAAAAATACAAATTCAATAAGAAATAAATCTTGAAATATCCAAATAAATAACTAAAATAACATGTTTGAACCTCATCTCAAATAATCGATGGTAATATACTATATACAAGTAAAAAAGATTGAAACTTCCACTGAAGTAAAAATGTAGACTCATTCCTTCTTATTCTACACACAATGAATTTGATGAGACTATACTATTGAGGATGAAACTTTGGTACAATTACTTACTATCTATATGGAAAAAATTTCTAACACTGAAAAATACAAGTATCAAGAGGGAATCATGCTTGAGTATGCTATGAATTATAATACAGTTTATGAGATTTTTAATTAGTAAATCATGTATTAAATGGTTCTCAAGTGGTTTTGATACAATTATATTTCTTCTATTAAGTATAATTTATCAAAATATAAATATATTATAAGGATTTGTTATTCCAGAAAATATTAGTAATTGATCTCACCAATCAAAATGAGACAAAAAAAATAGTTAAGTTCATTTTTACATCTGGTATAAGACTAAATCAAGTAAAATTTTCCAGCAACTAATCCAATGAGCCAATAATGTTATTGCTACATTCTTCTTTCTCATACTCATATGTTCCAAGGGGTGGCCCAATCAAATTATGATCACTTTCTTTGGGTTCAAACTGGAATCTTGTCTTTTTCTTCTTAGGTTCAACTTCAAGAACAAGTTTGGTGATCTTTTTCTCCTCTAGGTATTTTTTTAGCAACTCAAGCTCTACATTCAAGTTGTTTCTACCCTGTAGAAAGAAGTGTGTTGTTTTGAATTTTTTTTTAACTACATGATTCCCTCTTTCAACAAGATCATAAAATGGTCTTTTGCAATCTCCAATGCTACAGACACCTGAAACATGACAGTGAGATAGTTGAGCTCACTATAGAACTCAATAGGATGCATCCTTTTACCCTATAAAACCTCAGCATTCCTCTTCTTCCATATCAACCACAAACAAAATTTATTCAATTCAAAGTTAAAAGCGTTAGCATTACTAGCAAGAGTCTCATGCCAAAAAAAATCCAAGCTTATCATTCCAATTCACGGGCTACCCAAAGAATAAGGATCAAATGTTAATGGCATAATTGCAATAAAAATAAGTGCTCAAAAGTTTTAGGCATATCACAAGAGTCACAAGTTTGAGTAGATAAACCATATTTATGCAACAGTTGACCAACAACGACTTTTTTGAGAATGAGCAACCAATAAAAGAAAGCTTTATTTGGTTCTATTGAGTTTTGCCACATATGGAGCATCCTATGAGACCATTTCTAGTGTCAAACCAGTTAAGGTTCCAAGACAAATTAAGCTAATTATAAACTTCCCTCAAGCCTACTAGCATCATATCAAGGTTTTTGAGAGAGACATCTTTAAATTTAAAACCATCTTTCCATTTGATCTTATTGATTAAATTAAAATATTTTAATATTTTACCAGGGAACTAGTCCCCAAATCCTTTTAAGAGCAATGAATATGTTTTATTGTATGAGACATGTATATTGAAATTTGTCCTCATTTGTTCCCAAGACTTCAGTTTACCATCAGTCGAAAAATCCTGAAGCCTCTTAATCCCCAAGAAGTACCAAATCTTTGTAGAGAAGCCTTGAGAGAGAGCCAAATGCTTTCCATTAAGAGAAATATTCCAACATATAGATTTGTTAGCAACACAAAATGGAGGAGTTTTACCTAATGCATCCCCATTTAGAACCAACCATCTAAGTTTACACCATGACTTCCAAAGAGTGGTAAATACAATAGAGCCAAAGACTCTAACCTCAAACTAGATAAAGAAGATGCCATGAATCTGTAAGGGAGCCTACTGTTTGTCCATTTTTGGTTTGGATAGAACCAAGTTTTTTTAATCACCACCTTCCAAGGCTCATCACCATTAAGGACTTTGAAAATACATTTAGAGGCTAGATCTTGGCCTTGGATTCTTAAATCCTTAAGTCCAAGGCCCCCTATATTTTTAGGCAAACAACACCAGACCCAATTCACACTATGACTCTTCCTACTACCTTTACCATTAGACCATAGAAAATCTCTCATAATATTCTGAAGCTGATCAAACTACACATTAGCAAATAACCAAGCTAAGGAGTGATAAACTACATTAGAAGTAATGACCTTTTTTACAATGTAGATTCTGCTTGCAAGAGACAACAAATGAGTTTTCCATTTAATATTATTTTTTCTATATTTTGAAAAATCTATTCCCTCATTCTTTTTAGTGAAGGGGAGATAGCAAAGGGTATTCTTGGGCAGGTATCTTACCACCTTGTATGTATCAACCCACTACCAACCCTTAAAACCTTCTACTTTACTATCCAACTAGGAGGTTCTTTAGCCTAACCTATCACAATAGACTTATGGGGAGAGACCTTAGATCTAGAAGCGGCACAAAAGACCTTTAATATTTTGATTTTATTGTCAAAATTGGGCTCTATTAATTCAATTAATAAAGTAATATCATCAGTAAACTGGGCATTTAGCAGTTGTTCTTGGTTGGGAAGTCCAATGCCCTTGATTAGAGGATAGATCAGGTTAGATCTAAGAATAAAATGCAAAGCATTTGTTTCAATGACAAACAAAGTAGGGGCTATGGGATAGCCTTGTCTAATGGACCTTTAAATAATAATAGGATAAAAGAGTTCAACATTCACATCCACTTGAGTGGAGGAGACATTGAAGAGGATATTTAAATCCATTTGCATTTTTTTTGGAGGAACCCAAAAGATTTCAAATTCTAGCATAAAGAGTCACTCAATTATATCATAGGCCTTCTCAAAGTATAGTATTATCATGACTACATCTTGATTGTCATGATTAGCTCAACTTATTCTCTCCCAGCTTTTAATCAAATTCTCTAATATATGTTGGAAGTATGTGTTGTTGTTGTTGTCATTGATGGCAAACTTGTTGTTCTGGATTGGTGTTAAACTAAAATGTTTGTGGTGCAGAGATATCTTGTTATGTTGGTGATGTAGTTGTTCTATGATTGTTATGGAAGTGTTTGAGTCTAGAAAGTGTTGTTAATATTGTGTGTTAGTGTTATCTTCTTTGGATATAGTTTTGGTATTGTAAATATGATAGTTTTGTGGTACAAAAATATTGTTGTGTTATCTGGGTATTGTGGCATTATTCATAGTTGGTTGTGATATTCTATGTTCTTGACCTATCTTTGGGTTTGGATATGATTTGTGAAATATTGTTTGATGTATTATGGGGTCTCACTATAGCATGTGGAGATCTGAATTAGAGTTATTTACATATGAAGATATGTTTTGACTATTAATTGCTTATATGGATGCATAATGTGTTGATATGTTGTTGTTATATTCTGGTGACTGTAGACCGATGAATTGCTTTAAAAGATGTGTTTTGGTCCCCTCTTTCTCGAAGAGTAGATCATCATGTGTGTTTTTCTAGTCTAAAAGGTTTATTTTGGTTCAGGCTGACTTGGTTTGAGCTTTGATGATCTATCTTGTATATAAGGAATCTGTACTTGATTGAGTGGAGTGGGGAAAGGAGTAGAATCATGAGATAAGGTATGGAGTGTAGATGTCTGATGGTCAATGAGGTTTGGTGAAGAGCAGAGAAGAAGAGTTGTGTTCGAATGATTTGCAAGCTATGTTGAGACTGTGACAAAGATACGAGACAGAGTGTTGGTAGTTGAGGTTTGAGTTGTGTGTGTGTTTATGTTGGTCATTTGATGTGGAGTTCAAGGACATCTTCATGATCAAGAGATCCTTCTTTTCATATCTTTATTTATCTTTCCCTATTGCAGCTAGCTTTAGGTTTGCAAGTCCTCTTTTGTATCTTGCCCCAAGAGTAGTTAGCCTTGGTTTGCAAGTCTAGAGCAATGAGCTCTTTTCATTTTAATTCGATATACATAGCGGATATATTTTTGTGGGCAGTTTTTCACAGTGGTTTTCCCCTATTTGGGTTTTCCATGTTGAAAATTGTGGTGTTCATGTGTTCGATGTGTGTGGTTGTTTAAATGTTTATGTGCTGCATTAATTCTAGTTTTAGATTGATTTACCCCCCCTCCCAGTATTGCCTTGGGTTCAACAATTGGTATGAGAGAAAGGCTCATCTTGAGTAAGCTTAACTGCTTGAGCTAGATCTAGTATGGTGCAAGACATGCATTACAAATTTATGATCTTTGATGGTAGAAACTTTTTGTACTGGAAAGAGAGAATGGAGTCACATTTGGAGACATTGCATAATAAAATTTGGGAAATCATTCAAATCAGATATACACCCCCATCAGGTGGTGCTCACACTTCGATGAGATAAAGTTGAAGGAGACTAATGCAAAGGCTAGAGCTTGTTAATCTTAGAAGATTTGGTTAATACTGAGAGGGGGAGTGAATCAGTATTAACAATAATTTGAAATCAGAAACTCAAACTCATAAAACTTTCACCAAATCAAATATAGATCAACAACAGAGTCATTTACCAGTACCAGTATCTACTAATAATCATCTGCTAAACTGATATATCAATGTTGCACATTAAGTTCTCATTAAACATGCATAAACTAAAAGTAAAGCAAACCATCACATAAAAAAAATTCACCATATGTACACCATGATTTTCACGTGGAAACCCAAATAGGGAAAAACCATGGTGGGAATTGGTACCCCAAAATATTTTGCACTCTTTTGGAATATGCCATGTTAGGAGCCAAGCCCAGTTAGAAGCTTACAATGATGCCTTGTTAGGAGCAGACCCTGTTAGGAGACACCCGGTTAAGGGATTTACCTCAGCCCTATTAGGAGCTTTGATTTGTTAGAATCAACCTTGCAAGAGGATTTAGAACTCAGATATTGAGTCACTCTGTTAGGGGATTTTACAAAGTGAGGCTTGTTAGGTACTACCCGGTTAGGGGATTTTACAAAGTGAGGCATGTTACGTACTTCCCGGTTAAGGGGTTTTAGTTGTTGTAATTGTTAGAGAACAGTAGTGAATGATCTATGTATAGTACTCAACTGCTTGCTTGATCAGATCCAAATAATTTCTAAGTCTGCATCACTCTGGCAGATCTTTTTACACACCCTAGTTTGGCTTCACATACTTCTCAAAATCATCGACACTTCAAAACATCAACCTTACCGACATAAATAACCTTTACAACTAGGTCGACATCAAAACCCTAAGACTTACTACATAGATCATCACAGATCTTTACAACTCATTACAGATTATCATATGGATCATTACAATCAATTACAAATAAATATCAGTCATTGAATGATCATAAATCGTCACAACAAGTCGATCTGGTACAAAGTCAAACCCTTAGCTCATTCTGCTAAGCACTTTGCACATTCCCAAGAAATTCGCTCTCCAAACATGCCAAAAAATCTTTCAAACACATCACGCAGTTTGTACCGCATTCTCATCAACATGTGAACTTGATGTAGATCACCGCCAAACCAAAAATCATTACCGGTCAACAGAATTCTTTACTGGTCCTTAAACCCTTCGTAAACCCTAGCAAAAACTCAACAGAAATTATAAACATAACTTCTAGTTGTCACAACATGATGTGGTCCTAATCAGATACATGTTACAATGATAAATACTTACATTCAAAACCACAAAGCTTCCATCATCACCAATCTCCAAGATACAATCAGAATATTTCCTCGTTTGTCGGTTAAGGTCCTAATTATCAGTTTCTTGATTCTTTACCGGTAAGCCCTCTCCAGTAGACCAAAAGATTTAGATGACATGATACAACATAAGTAAACATCAGTAGAAATGAATAAACATTAGTTGCCATCAATATAACATAAATAACTAATCAATGCCCTCTCTCTCACTGCTTTTTTAATCAAAAATATAAATAACTGATCAAAGCCATCCATCATGCAATCTCAATCTCTTTATCAAAATGTCATCTCAAACAGTCGTGTACCAGTTCAGTCATCATTCTCCATCTATACCAATTATGCCAAACATGCCAACAATCTCCCCCTTTGGCATTGATGACAACACTAAACATCAACATACTCAACTCATATTGTTTTGCTATGTTTTGGACCTTCTTTACAACTCTTCTCTTCACTGTTGCACCTCATCTGTCAATTACACTTTATCTTCAATTACACATCTTCTCCTCCTGATCATATATCTTCAATTATGACTAATCATATTTCTTCCCCCCCTTTGACAGCAATGCCAAAGATGCATAAGCATCACAAATCATCAAATCTGTTGTGTTGTCCTCAACATGTCTGCAAACTCATCTAAGCTACTCCCCCTACGAAGTAGCTTGCATCCCATCAATCCAAAGTGAAAAATAGTCATGAAGCCCATTGGATTGATGCATCCTGCATTCTATTTCTTTTTGAGTAGGGGTCTGACCCCTAATTTACCTATGAGATAATCAAAGGTTGTCTTCAGTAATGATTTTGTGAAAATGTCAGCTAGTTGCTCTTTGCTTGTCACATACTCCATTCTAACTTGTTTTTCCTATACTCTTTCCCTTAGAAAATGATATTTCAATTCTATGTGCTTTCTTCTTGCATGTAACACGGGATTTTTTAAAATATTAACGACACTAGTATTATCACAATAACTAGTTACTAGTTCAAACATATCAAATCTAAATCCTTCAAGCACATGTCTCATCCAGATTGTCTGTGTACAATTCATTGATGTTGCAACATACTTTGCCTCTATTGTTGACTGAGAAATTTTCTTCGTACTTGTCCAAGCAACCAATCTACCTCCAAGAAGAAAATGTCCACCGGTAGTGCTTTTCCAGTCATCAACATTGCCTGCCCAATCTACATCAGTAAACACATTCAAAGAAAAATTTCCTTTATAAGGGTACCATAAACCATAATCTATTGTGCCTTTCAGGTATCAAAATATCCTTTTCACCGCTACCAAGTGAGTCTCCTTGGGATCCTTTTGAAATCTAGCAACCAATCCAACAACATGTGCAATATCTAGTCTTCTATGAACATCATGATGCAATTTACCAATCATAGACCTATATTCTTTCTCATCAACAAATGGTGAATCATCTTGTTTAGACAACTTATATCCTATTACGATCGGAGTACCAACCGGTTTACAATCCTCCATGCCAAATGTCTTCAACACCTCTTTCACATACTTACTCTGACAGATAAAAATTCCACCATCCAATTGTTGGACCTGCAATCCAATGAAAAATTTAATTTTACCAATAAGAGACATCTCAAATTCCTTTTTCATCTCCTCAGCAAAATCCATGCATAAGTCATCATTACCACCAAAAATTATGTCATCCATAAATACTTCACTTATCAATACTTTCTCTCCATCAGTATTTAGATATATGTTGTTGTCCTCACTGGTACATTGGAATCCTATCTTGATTAGGTGTGCATGCAACCTTTCAAACCATGCTCTCGATGTCTTCTTCAATCCATATAGTGCCTTATGTAGTTTGCAAACCATATCTTTGTCTTCAGACAAAGCAAATCCATCTGGTTGTTCTATGTATACTTCTTCTTCAAGGATGCCATTAAGAAAAGTTGATTTAACATCCATCTGATAGACTTTAAATCCTTTAAATGCAGCATAAGCAAGTAGCCTTCTTACTCCTTCCAATCTCGCCACAGGTGCAAAGGTTTTACCATAATCTTCTCCTTCTTCTTGTGCATATCCTTTGCAAACCAACCTTGCCTTCTTCATTTAACTTGTTTCTAAAGACCCATTTAGTTCCAATCGCATTCTTGTCTTCCGTCTGGGAACAAGTGTCCATGTCTTGTTCTTCTCTATCTGATCCAACTCCTCATTCATTGCATTAATCTAGTCATCATCTTTTAATGCCTCTCTTATTGTTTTCGGCTCAAAGGTAGAAATTAGACAAGAATTTTCTCTGATTTTCCTCCTTGTTTTTACTCCATCATTTTTATCTCCAATTATTTGTTCTTCTGAGTGATTTAGCCTGACTTACCTTGGAATAACTAGTGTTGGTGATGTGCTTCCTGCTTCATGTTTTTCATCTTCTTCATCGCTCTTTGCATTTACCGGTTGAGCACCTATTTCTACAACATTTTACTCATCAGTCTTCTACACTTCCGGTTCTATAAACACAAGTCTTTCTTCATCTTTCTCAGGCTCAAATCTACTGGTTTCTCTAGATTTCTCAAAGAGTTCATCTATCTTCAGATTAGCACTCTCAATGATCTTCTTAGTTCTCTTGTTATAACATTTAAGTGCCTTACTCTTTGTAGAGTAACTAAGAAAAATGCCTTCATCACACTTAGCATCAAAATTTTCAGTGTAATCATCTCTCTTAATATAACATTTACTCCCAAAAAAATTGAATTTACTTACACTAGGAGTCTTTCCATGCCATAATTCATAAGGTGTTTTATTATTACCTTTTTTGACAAGTACCCGGTTCAAAGTATAAATAATAGTGTTGACTGCTTCTCTCCAAAATATCTTCAGTACTTCACCTTGAATCATCATGGTTCTAGCAGGTTCAAAAATTGTTCTATTAATTCTCTCTGCTAGCCCATTATGTTGTGGAGTTCTAGGAGTTGACATCTTCCTCTTAATTCTCTATTCATCAAAAAACTTCACAAACTCATCAAAAGAAAATTTACCTATCCTCGGTCAGATCTCAAACATTTTAGATTCTTCCCAGTATCTTTCTCAACAAGAGATTTAAATTCTTTAAACTTACTGAATGCCTCAGAATTTTCTCTTGGAAAAAGTTACCCACGTCATTTTGGAATAATCATCAGTAAATATCATAAAATACTTATCCCCAAAATAGCTCTTAGTCCTCATAGGACCACAAAGATCAATATGAACCAAATCAAGAATATTCTCTGAAGAGAAAGACTTACTCTTAAAATATACAGAGGTCATCTTACCCATCTGACAATCCTTGCATAACACATTGTCCAGTTTCACAAGCTGAGGCAAACCTCTCACAATACTTGACTTACTAACTTTAATCAAATTGTCAAAATTGACATTACAAAATCTCTTGTGTCACAACCAGCTGTCTTCAATCTTCGCCACCAAACAATCATTTACATTAGTATTCAGATGAAATAGATTACCTCTAGTCTGCTTCCCAGTAGAAATCAACTCTCCATTATTTCCAAGAATCTTGCACACTCCACTTTTGAATTCAAGTAGATATCCCTTATCATTAAGTTTTCCAACACTCAAGAGGTTATGTTTTAGTCCTTCAACCCAAAAGACATCATCTGCATTACTCTTCCCATTTAATGAAATTGATCCTTTACCTTTAACCATGCAGGGAGAGTTATTACCAAATCTTACAACACATCCATCAAACTCTTCAAGGGATAAGAACTTACGAACTTACTTTTGTCACCGGACATGTGGTGTGAGCAACCACTATCTACTATCCATTCATCATTGTTATCCATGTGAGATACCAAAGCCTTCTCATCAGTCAAATCCTCCTTCACAGAAACAAATAGCATCTCCTCATTGTCATCTTCTTCCGATTCATCATCAATCACACCTTCATCCACTACAACATAGCAATGTTTCTTGCCTTTTCTTTTGAATCTCTTAAACTTATCTTTCTTATCAGTGTTAGGGCAGTTAGCATCTATGTGTCCAGTTTTACTACAAGAGAAACACTTCAAGGGTAATTTACCTTTATATTTACCTATTTCTCTAGGGAATCTTTTAGCCAGAAATGCCTCAAGTTCCATCAAATGATCTTCATCATCACCATCACCTTTGATACCGCCATGACAAGACCTTTAGTCATGATTATGACAAACATATTTTCCTTTCCTTGCTGAGGTACCAGTTACAGAAGCCTTAAAAGAAGATTCAGAAGGTTTGTAAACACTATTACCAAAACTATTTAGTTCAAATGCAGTTAACTTTCCAATTAAAGAATCAACAGTGACTTTATCTTTTGAAATGGATCTCAATTCTTGAATAGCAGACACTCTGATAGAATAATGTGGTAAAAAAGTTCTAAGCATTTTACTAAAAATAGTATCATCTTCAATCTTACCTCTAGTACTCTTTATACCACCTACAACTTCCTTAATCCTTTGTCCATATTGAGCTATGTTCTCACCATCAACCATTTTCATATTGTCAAATTTTCATCTCAAACTCTCTTCCTTTGCCCTTTGTACATGTTCATCTCCTCCATAAATTATAATTAATTCCTCCCATACCTCATTTGCAATTTCTAATCCATGAACATCAATATACTCAGAGTCAGACAAAGTATTTACAATTGCTTCAAGAGCCTGAATTTTTTCATTTTGTTCTTTGAGTTCATCAGGTGTCAAGGGACTAGTAGTAGGAGCAACATACTCGGTTATCACATGATTCCAATAATGTGAACCCATTCCTTTACTGTAGATCTTCATCTAATCACTCCATATATGGTAGTTGTCCTTGGTAAACTTGGGACCTCCTTCTTCATCATCTTTCACAGAGTCTTTCCATCAAGTTGTTAGGCTTTCTGCACACAAAGGACCAACACTCTGATATCAATTGTTAATCTTAAAGGATCCGGTTAATATTGAGAGGGGGGTGAATCAGTATTAAAAATAATTTGAAATATGAAACTCAGACTCATAAAAATTTCACCAAATCAAATATAGATCAACACTAGAATCATTTACCAGTACTGGTATCTACTGATAATCATCTGCTAAACCAATATATCAATGTTGCACATTAAGTGCTCATTAACCATGCATAAACTGAAAGTAAAGAAAACCATCACAACAAAAACATTCACCATATGTACACCATGATTTTCACGTGGAAACCCAAATAGGGAAAAACCATGGTGGGAATTGGTACCCACAAATATTTTGCACTCTTTCAGAATGTGCCATGTTAAGAACCAAGCCCAGTTAGAAGCTTACAATGATGCCCTATTAGGAGAAAACTTTGTTAGGAGTCACCCGGTTAAGGGATTTACCTTAGCCTTGTTATGAGCTTTGATCTGTTAGGATCAACCTCACAAGAGGATTTAGAACTTAGATATTGAGTCACCTTGTTAGGGGATTTTACAAAGTGAGTCCTGTTAGGACCTACCTGGTTAAGGGATTTTAGTTGTTGTAATTGTTAGAGAACAACAGTGAATGATCCGTGTATAGCACTCAACTTATTGCTTGATCAAATCAAAATACTTTCTAAGTTTGCATCACTGTGGCAGATCTTCTCACACACCCTGGTTCGGCTTCACACACTTCTCAAAATCACCAACACTTCAAAACATCAACCTTGCCGACATAAATAACCTTTACAACTAGGTTGACATCAAAACCCTAAGACTTACTACATTGATCATCACAGATCTTTACAACTCAATATAGATCATCATATGGATCACTGCAATCAAGTACAAATCAATATCAAATGTTGAATGATCATAAATCATCATAGTAAGTCGATCTGGTACAAAGTCAAACCCTTAGCTCATTATGCTAAGCACTTTGCACATTCCCAAGAAATTCGCTCTCCAAATGCGCCAAAACATCTTTCAAACACATCACGCGGTTTTTTTTGCATTATCATCAACATGTGAACTTGATGTAAATCACTGCCAAACCAAAAATCATTACCAGTCAAGAGAATTCTTTACCATTCCTTAAACCCTTCTTAAACCTTGGCAAACTCAACAAAAATTATAAACATAACTTTCAGTTGTCACAACATGATGCATTTTTGGTCAAATACATGTTACAATGATAGAAACTTACATTAAAAACCACAAAGCCTCAATCATCACCAATCGCTAGATAGAATCAAAATATTTCCTTGTTTACCGATTGAGGTCCTAATTCTCAGTTTCTTGATTCTTTCCCAGTAAGCCCTCTCCGGTAGACCAAAAGATTTAGATGACACATACAACATAAGTAAACATTAGTAGACATGAATAAACATTAGTTGCCATCAATGACAACATAAATAACTGATCGAAGTCATCCATCATGCAATCTCAATCTCTTCATCACAATGTCATCTCAAACAGTGTTGTACCGGTTCAGTCATCATTCTCCATCTGTATCAGTTATGCCAAAAATGTCAATAGAGCTATAATTTTCAGTTGTGTAAGCAATTTAGTGTTTGAAAGGGTAAAAGGAATGAAAGAAGCTATTTTTTTGTGGAATATGAAAGAGATCTAAAGACAAAGAAGGCTAGACTAATGATTCTGAAGTAGAAGTTGGTATTATGGATGACTTTGTCATGTGTTGCATTGGTTTTGTCATTGATGTCTTGGAGATCATTTGGTTATATGGTTCACCGGCAACGATCATATCTTGGAGATCATTTGGTTATGTCGAAGACATGGACTGGAAGTTTATTTTTGGTGTTTTTCTTATCGGTCTAATCAGGTTGACAGATTTGCCTTTACAAGAAGATAGGTCTAGGTTATGGACTGGTACTCCAGATCAGCACGACATGTTATGGAAATTGTTTATTGATTGGATATTATGGTAAATGTATTGAGCCGACATGTTGTATTGCATCAAGACTTATTTGTAATTGATTTAATTGTAATATCTTTAGTGAGCCGACCTATACATCTGGTTTTAGGTTTTGTATAAATGATTGTAAGATCTTATTGAAGATCAGGAAATGGTTATGGTATGAGTCTATTCGAATATTGAAGAGCGAAAATAAGCAGATTCTTGTGCAAATCACGCAGACATTATTTGAAGGTTGAAGGAAGGTTATGAAGGTGTTTTGACAATCATGTTTAAAGCTTAACTGGTATTGAATCCAGCATTGGAGATTCTAGTTTGAGCAGTACATTATCATTGGATTTAACCATCCAATTGTGTAGTCAGTGTGACTCCTATTTTTTGATTGAGCAGTGAGCTCTAGGCAGTTGGCCTTTCTGCATGTGTAGACTCCATTTGTATACACATATTATCTACAGTAGTATCATCTGATTGTGGGAAAGGTTTCCCACCGTGGTTTTTCCCTTATCAGGTTGCCACGTCAAAATCTATGCGTTTTGTGATGTGGATGTTGTTTCTCTTTATGTTTTATGCATTAAGTTAAATCGGTGCTGCTATAATTGTTAATCTGTTTTACCGACACTTAAGTTTGGTTTACTGACATTAAGTTTAAGTTGGATTAATTTGCATTTAGTTTACAATTTAATGACAACTGGTTCACAACTGATTCACCCCCCCCCCCCTTCCCTCTCAGATGTCCTTCCCAGGACCTAACAATTGGTATCAGAGCTAAGTCCTCTTTTTGCAGAATCCTAACAGCTTGAGGAGATCCTATGGCAACAAATATTTTCAGGAAGGAGATTCTGAAGCTTGATGGAACTAACTATGGCATATGGAAGATCAGAATGGAAATAGATCTGAACTGCATTGGAAGAGATATATGGGATGTTACTAAGAATGGATATGTTGCTCCTATTCTGAATCAATCTCATCCACCAACATTGGCTAAGGACATGGACAATGATTGCAAAGAAAGAGAAGCACTTCTGAGCGCACTATCAAATCAGCAAATCATGGGATTATCAGACTGATCTACTGCTAAAGATATTTAGGATAAACTGGAAACACTGAATGAAGGAGATACCACTGTCAAGATTGCAAAATTGGAATGTTACTAGGTCAGGTATAAAAATTTGAAAATGGAAGAGGATGAAATAATTTCTACATTTATGGAAAGAGAATGAAATTGTTTTAGGAATACAATATTGTGGAGGATCCTTAAGTGAAGATGAAATTGTGTCTAAAGTTTTAAGAGCATTGCCACTGGCTTACAAAATGAAAGTAACTACTATTAATGAAATGAGAACAATGCCTAATGCTTCAGTTTCTAGAGATACTTTGCTTGAAAAACTTTCAACATTTGAACTTGAGGAATTTGGTCTTGTTGCTACTGTAAAGACTGATTTAGCTTTCAAAGCATCATCATCAGCATCAACATCATCATCATCTGACAAAACTGATTGGAAAGCACTTTATGCAAAAGAACTTGAAGAACTTGAAGCACTATTTGCAAGGAAAATGCCTAAAGGTCCAGCAAGAAGTAAGTATGAAGGTAAAGCACCTTTCAAATGTTTTAATTGCAATAAAGTTGGTCATATGGCATCTAGATGTCCTGATAGACATGCAAAACTAAGGGAGGAAGCAAAAAAAACATATAAGCCTATTCCTGAATATCAGAGATACAGATTTAAGAAAAACGTAGAAAAGTCATGTTACTATGCAGATGAAGGTGTTACAGATGATTTAGATGAAGATCCATTAGATAGCGGATGGGATTTTGTTGCAATAAAAGAAGATCAACCGAAATCTATTGTCAAACCAATACAACAGGCACTGGTAGCTAACATTGAAGAAAAAGATGAATGGATTATAGATTCTGAATGCTCGCATCATATGACTGGTGATAAAATCAAATTCTTATATTTTCAAGAAATTCATGGAGGTCTAGTAAGGTTTGGAGATGATAAAGCTTGTTTAATAAAAGGAAAAGCCACTATATCTTTGGATGGTAAGCATAATACTGACAATGTTTCTTATGTAGAAGGCTTAAAGCATAATATTTTGAGTGTTGGTCAGTTACTGGAAAAAGGATTTCAGTTACAGTTCAAGAATGGAAAATGGAAAATCATAAATAGAACTGGATTGGAGATTGCAACCGGTAATCAGACTAAAGGTAATATATTTCACTTGAATACCAGTGATAAGACATGCTTGATTGCACATATCGATGAAAGTTGGTTATGGCATAAAAGACTTTGTCATGTGAATTTTGATTGCATTGTAAAGATCAGTTCAACTAAGGAAGGAAGGGATTTACCTAAGATTTTGAAACCTCATAATCAGGTATGTAAGGAATTTCAAATGGGAAAGCAAGTTAGAACAACATTTAAGAGAATTACTGAGAAATCCAATAATATTCATGATTTAATTCATATTGATTTATGCGGTCTAGCAAGAACAAGAAGTCTACAAGGAGATAGCTACTTTATGCTAATAATTGATGATTATTCTAGAATGTGTTGGGTTACTTTTCTCAGGAAGAAATCAGAAGCTTTTGGAAGATTCAAGATATTCAAGGCAATGGTAGAGAATGAAACTGGCAAGAAAATCAAATGTTTGAGATCAGATCAAGGAGGAGAATTTACATCTAGAGAATTTAATGCATTTTGTGAAGTGAATGGAATCAAAAGACAACTATCAGCACCTCGGATACCCCAACAGATTGGAGTTGTGGAAAGGAAGAATAGAACTATTCTGGATGCAACAAGAACCATGTTAATGGAAGAAAATCTACCTCATGTGTACTGGAGAGAAGCATTGAATACAACAGTTTATAATTTTAACAGAGTTCACATCAAAAGTGAAACCGGTAAGACCCCTTATGAACTATGGTTTGGTCATATTCCTACTCTTAAGTACTTCAGAATATTTGGAAGCAAATGTTATATTAGAAGAGATGAGTATATTGGCAAGTTTGATCCTAGAAGTAATAAAGGAATATTTCTTGGTTATTCATCTAGCAATAAGGCATATAGATGTTATAATAAAAGGTTACAGAAAATCATTCAGAGTACTAATGTGAAGATAGATGAACACTTTAAAGGAGATCCAAGATCTGCAGAATCGGCAGTTGAAATGATCATAGATCAACCGGCATAGATTGCATCGGTACATAATGTAGACCCAGTCACACTGGCATCATCATAAAACTCAACAGAGACTAAAGAACAATAGCCTATGAATGTAAATTAGAACAAACCCAGGTATGTAAGATTGAATCATTCAGAGAATCAGATAATTGGAAACAAGAATCAAGGTGTTATGATTAGAGGAAGACTGGCAAATGAAGAGGTATGTTTAATTTCTCAGGCTGAACCAGCATCTATTATTGAAGCATGTAAGGATGAACATTAGATAAAAGCAATGGAAGATGAATTAGAACAAATTGAAAAGAAAAATACTTGGACATTGGTTCCCCGACCTAAAGACAAAAATATAATTGGAACTAAATGGGTATATAGAAATAAACTTAATGAAGATGGAGAAGTAATCAGGAACAAAGCAAGATTAGTTTGTAAAGGTTATTCATAGAAAGAAGGAATTGATTATAATGAAACCTTTGCACTGGTAACCAGAATTGAGGTAGTTAGACTATTTCTTGCATTTGCAGCTCATAAGAACTATAAAGTTTATCAAATGGATGTAAAATGCATTTTTTAATGGAGATCTTGAGGAGGAAGTTTACATTGTGTAAAGCAGAAAATCGCGGTCGAACCCTAGTTGGTCTCCCCTCTTCTAACTCCAAGGAGAGAGAAGGGAGGTTCGCTAGGATTCGATGGGTTTTCACTTAGGGGGAAGAATTTACATTCAAAAGAGGGGTTGAAACTCATAAGATCCAATCCCACACGATGTAAGATTGGATGCTAAATGAATTTCAAGGGTTAGGAAAGCAAGGCTACCCTCTTTTGTAAAGAATGTTGATTAAGGAAATTAAGCTAAGGATGCATAGAAAGTCATAAAGATTCGCTTATAAACTGAGTTTGGGTTATAGGATGAAGCTGCGGACCTGGAATTAGCAGTAAAATGTCGATACGGCGCTGTCTTGCAAATTTGAGCAAAAGTTGTCAAGACGATGGCGCCCGGCGCCACGGTCCTCCGAAAAATCCGCGAAACGAAGGGGGATCTGTTCGTCTCTGCACAAGGATTCCAGATCTTCAATTTCAGCCGCGTACCTGCAACCTACACATAGAAAAGCGAAGACGATTGGGGGGTTAGGGATTAGGGGTTTTCCTTTAGGTCAAACCCCGATTTTGGAATTAACCAAGATATGAGCAAGAGCTGTAAATGTAAATGACTGTAAAACAAGTACTAATACCTTGTTCTAAGGATGTTTGTATCCTTGTGTGCGAAGGTTTAGATGTTGTATGTTGTATGTTGTAGCATGTAGTAAGTGATCTCCTCTTCAATGGTTGAATCCTTGACTTGAATGCAACACTTAGCCTTGAATGGAGACTTGAAATGATCAATTGCTTGAATGCTTGAATGCTTGAATGTTTGAATGCTTGAGTATAATTTCCACGCTTTATACACATATCCTCTTCATATGCCAAATGAGAGAGAAAATGTAGTTTATATACTTGTCATTTAGGGTTGATAGACTGATTTTCCCGACCTTAGGCCGACCAGGGAAGTATATTTCCAAATTGCAAACGAAAAGACCCGATACCACTTAGGGAACCGGGCCCAAAATAGGACCCAGGGACCAGGGCGTTGGGCGCCATGGTCCTGGAGGACCAGGGCGCTGGGCGCCCTGGTCCTGAGGGACCAGGGCGCTGGGCGCTCTGGTCCCACCTCCCGAGACATCAGGGTGCAAGGAGGTTCAGGCCAGGGTGCTTGAAAAATGCAGTTTTCAGTGTCGTGAGCAAGTTTTGGGGTCTCCATTCAGGTTGCGTGTTGCGTCGCCATCGTGAAGACCGAAATGCAGTCGAAATTGCAAGTGTCGCAATTTTAGGACGCTACATTTAGCCCCCACTTTAGCGGGAGTATGTATGCTCATACTTCCGGTAAAGTACAAGGAAACAACGTTGAAAGACTTTCACCACGTCAAGGAGGCAAGATACACCAAGCCCCCAGTGGACTAAGGATCTTACAACTTCGATTAACAAAGTAAAAGGGAAGATCACGAGGAAGAACCATGACTGTCAGTAGTAAGGTTCCCTCGCTATGAGTCATGCAAAAGAAATACCAAAAATCTTCAAGACAAAGCTAAGTTTGCCAAGAAGTTTTCAAGTATCTTTGAAAGGATAGACAGGGTGTATGCCCCCCTACGTTAAAGCGATCGCACACGCCTCAACGGGGGTGATTGTTTTAATGTAGTGATACACATAAGAAATGAGAAAGGAAAAAGGAGCACGTTATCGCAAGGATTTAGCCCCCAAGTGTGAGATAAGCCCAAGGATAATAGACACAAAACACAAAGCACGAGGTGACTTCGCTTTCCTTGGGGTCAGTATGCTGTATGATAAGTCATGTATATATATCATATGTATGTATGCATAATTGTTCTTCATTCCCCAATCAAGGAAGGTCACCTAGAAGAAGGGAACACATGTGTCTTTTGAGTCAACATGAGAGAGATCGAGAGATCTCAATGCTTTGCATCGTCCTCAAGTAGACAACACTAAGGACGACAAAATAGAAGAATGAGAATAACATATAGAAGAAGTAACAAAAGAGAGGGGGAGAGAGTCTGCTATGCTAATGTAACTAGTCTAGCATGTCATCTACCCCCCGATCTTGCTGATCAATGTTTCGGGAAGGCAGGGAACACGCTAGAGGAGGAACATCCAACACAGCAGATGGAGCTATCACAAGATCCAAACAAGGGCTATGTTCATGTTCCAAGCCACATTGTTCTTGTCTAGGAGCTAGGATAAGTGCTTTAGAAAATTCATTAGATAAATGGTTATCAACATCAACAAGTTCATATTCACTATCAGAAGCAAGAGGAGTAATATTTTCATCTATATCATCATCAAGATTTATAAAAATAGGATCTTTAACTCGCACAGGATCAAGACCATCATGCATCTTATGTTTAGGAGATTTAGGCTCAATATCCGGCTGAGGAGAAAATGGAATAATGCTTGTTGAAGGTGTTTTTGGAGATTGCAAAGTTTGAGAAGCAGCTGCTTGAGCCCTAAGACGACGCTTTCGTCGACGTTCCCGTGCAGAATGATTACGTCTAGTCTTAGTAGGAAGTGCAGAAGATAGAGGAGGAGGAATGTTCTCATCCCTATCACTTGGGTGTTTAGGTTGTGGTCTCTTAGGCTGAATAATAGGAGAAGAAGAAGGTCTCTTCTCTCTATAAAAGGCAGGAGGAGGAACTGCTCCATATGAAGGAGGAATCTTTGGTTTAGGGAGAAGACCAAGTCCATCATGACGAGGAGGTATAGGTCTACTCTTGGAAGGTTTATCAAGCATAGACATAGTCACATCCATAGGGACGGGTTGGGAATCTTCTTGGGGAAAGACATTAGTTTTGTCTTTCAAAGGAAGAATTTCCTTCTCAAGAATGATAGGAATGTCAAGTTTAGGTGCTCTAGGTTCACTTAGAGATAGGATCATATCTGTTTTCCACTTTTGATAAGATTTGAAAAGATGATCACTTCGCAGAGGAAGAGATTGGAATTGTTTAGGCCAAAAGTAATCAATAGGAACACTAGAGGTTCTTTCAGCTGGTTTAAAGAGACTATGATTGACAGTAACAACTTCACCATTATGGGGAAATTTCAAACACTTATGAATAGGAGAAGCAATAGCTTTCATGGAAGATAGCCAAGGATAGCCAAGCTTCACACGAAATTGTTCGGAAGAAGGAATAATAGCAAAGTTCACATCAAGAGATTTGTTATGGACTTCAATGGGCAATGTAATAGAACCAATTGCAGGAGAAGAAAATGCATCAAATAATTTCACAATCACATCTGTTTTGTCATAGATCACTTGATTCAATTGCAAAGTAAAAAGAAATTCTTCAGTAATAACATTAACCATGCACGAAGGATCAATAAGCACTCCACGGCAAGGCATATTCTTGACTTTTGCAACTATGTATAAAGGACCATCAGGTGCCCTAATGGTTTCGCTAGAATCAAATGTGATGGAAGGTTCTTTAGGGTTTTCTTGCTGCTCTACAAAGTTAATCACATTCGGAGTCATAGACACAAGACCATCAGATGAGAAAGAGGAATCATTAGCCTCAATCACATTAGAAGTATGAGAAGTATGAGAAGGTAATGGATCAGTAAAAATCTGAAGATTTTGGTTAGGAGGAGCTACAGATGTGTTGCCTTTATCATTCACTCCAGAAACAAAAATAGTATTATTATCAATCAAATCTTGAATTTTACCCTTTAGAGAAAAACATTTTTCAGTATCATGCCCAGGCTGACGATGAAAGTGACAAAAAGCTTTGTGATCAAAATAAGGTGAAGTAATCTTTGCAGGATCAATTTGTCTTATAGGAGGAAGGGTAAGCACATTTTGTCCCAATAACTTATTCATAATATCATGCAATGATTCATTCAAAGGAGTATACTTTCTTTCTTTCTTGAAAAATTTAGAAATAGGAGGCACACCTGATGCTGCATTCACATTGTTGTTGATGATGTTTTCATTGAATTTGATGGAATCTCTGTTCGGTTTAAACTTCCCAAATGGTTGTTGACTGCTATCACCCTTATCACTCGGAGCCATAGGATGTGATTGTTCCATTTGACTCACAGTCAGTTGATAATTGTGAAGAGTGGCGCACAACTGTTGGAAAGAAGTAAACTCAGAAAACAGAAGTTTGTCTCGAATATCTTTTTGCAAATTAGAAATAAAGATTCTTTGAATATCATTATCAGGCACTGGAAAAGAAATTTGAGCATACAAATGCTTATATCTACCAATGAAATCAGTCACTTTTTCTTTAACACCTTGTTTACAATGCATTAAATCAATCAAAGTAACTTTAGGACTTATGTTATTTTGAAATTGTTGAATGAAGGCATTTGCAAGTTGTTCGAAAGAAGTAATAGAATAAGAAGGCAACGAGCAATACCATTGTAGGGCTTTGTCTCTTAATGTTCTAGTAAATAGTTTTGCAAGCAACCTTGGGTCATAAGCAAAATCAGTAAAAATTGTTTGAAAAGTCTTAACATGTGTTAGAGGATCTCCTTTACCATTATAAAGTTCCAAATGCGGGATTTCAACATGCTTAGGAGGAATAGCTCGAACAATGTCAAGAGAAAGTGGGCTCGCAACAGCAAATGTGGGCACACTAAACTTAGATTGATTCATAGAGGCAATTTGTTGCTGTAAAGAAGAGACGGTTTCTGCAAGATTATTAATGGTAGCTTCAGTCGAAGAGTTCATATTGGGTGTGTTAGATTGAGATGGAGGTGTGATGTTATTGAAAGATGGTAAAGAGTAAGGTGGTGGGACCCTATGATAGTCAACCATAGGGGATGATTGGATAGGAGGAACACTACAAGGAGGAATGGAATGGTTAAATGAATTGCCCCCTTGTGTCATGTTCATTTGTGAAGATGTAATAGGAACACTTATTGAAGGAATGAATGAAGAAGTCGGATTGAATGAAGGAATAGGGTTAATTGAAGAAGGAGGATTGCCCCCATGACTGGTAATCACAGGAGGAATGTCTTGTATAGAGGTAGCCATGATGTTTGATGTAAAGGTAGGTATACTAGCAATAGAAGTGGTCAAAGGAATAGAATGATTGACTTGTGTAGGAGGTTGTGTATAACCTAAAGATTCAACACAACTCTTCATAGGCATCACATTCGAATCCACAATGTGTGCGATACCACGTAAAACATCAATTCCATTCTTATCACTTTGAAGCATACGTTTTAGACCCTCAATTAAAGGAAGAGCTTGACTATCAGGATACTCATCAGACATCCATTGGTGAAAATCGTCAAATTGGTTATCCAATTTGGAAAGTTGTTCAACAGAAACTTCATGGGGAGCTTCTTCATCATTAGGAGGATTAGAGGAATTACCCATGTCCTCGTTAAAAAGACTACTCAAATTAGGTTCTATCTCCTCAGTAGTTAAACCTCGGAAAGACTTAATTCTACGGCTTCGTCTAACGGGAATAGTGTAAGTAGGGCTTATTGTTGTAAAACTCATGCACTAGAGAGAGAGAGAAGATTTTGATTTTAGAGGTAGCAATTTTCAGTAAAACCAGCCAATCTTCTAGATTTAAGCTGTTAAATGTAATCACAACAGTCTCCCGAAATTTCAGAAAAAATGTTCGGGACCGTGGCGCTCGGAGTGCAACACGGTCCTTGCAACTTTTTTCGAAATTTGCAGGGATGAAAGGTATGATGATTTTAGAGCTAATCTGAAAAAATTGAGGGATTTTACGATCTGTAGATAGGCCAAATTAAAGTTGCAAATTCAAAATTGAACCCTATCAAGATTGTCGAAAAATGCAAAATTTGAATTTTGAAAAAGAGAGGGAGACTGAAATTTTGAATTTTATGATTTTAGAGGGAATGTCAAGAGCAATGCAAATTTTGAAATTTAAAAATTGATTCAATTTCATGCAAAATTCAATTTTGAAAGCGGAAATCAAAGTTGTTGTAATTAGGCACTTAATTTCAAAAGTCACAAAATGCAAATATTTGAATAAAGCACTGAAATTTCGAATGAATGCAAATACAATTTTCAGATCTAAGACAGTAAGAACACAATTTTGACACAAAATTTCAGTTTCGATAATTTTTGAATGATTAGGAGCCTTAGACCAAGCAATCACAAGACCAACTTTGACTGTAATTTTGAAAGTGTTATAATTGACAAAATCAGCCAAAATTCTGGATTTTAGCAGGAAAATACAGCAAGATCTCGCTCCCGAAATTTTGGAAAAAATGTCGGGGACGATGGCGCTCGGAGTGCAACACGGTCCTCGCAACTTTTTTCCAAATTTTCAGGGATGAAAGATATTGTGATTTTATTGCGGAATCCAAAGTTACAGCTGATTTGGAGATGTTTTGATCGATCAAATTGTCGGACAAAGGTTGAATCAAGAGGGTTTCAAAAATTAGGGTTTTGACTTTTAACCACTTAATTTTCAGAATTAAAGTACAAATATGAATTGATAATTTGTAATAGAAGGACAGATCTGAAACAAGCATTAACATTTAGACATTTCGCAAGTTTAATTACTAAAAAGAAATTTTAGGGTTTTAATGCAATCACCTCTAAACCTTTGCAAAAGATCAAACATGGAAATGTAATCAATTTTTTCAGATCTAAGCATGAAAAATCAGAAAGGATGTTCACGTCGGGTTCACCAAAATGTAAAGCGGAAAATCGCGGTCGAACCCTAGTTGGTCTCCCCTCTTCTAACTCCAAGGAGAGAGAAGGGAGGTTCGCTAGGATTCGATGGGTTTTCACTTAGGGGGAAGACTTTACATTCAAAAGAGGGGTTGAAACTCATAAGATCCAATCCCACACGATGTAAGATTGGATGCTAAATGAATTTCAAGGGTTAGGAAAGCAAGGCTACCCTCTTTTGTAAAGAATGTTGATTAAGGAAATTAAGCTAAGGATGCATAGAAAGTCATAAAGATTCGCTTATAAACTGAGTTTGGGTTATAGGATGAAGTTGCGGACCTGGAATTAGCAGTAAAATGTTGATACGGCGCTGTCCTGCAAATTTGAGCAAAAGTTGTCAAGACGATGGCGCTCGGCGCCACGGTCCTCCGAAAAATCCGCGAAACGAAGGGGGATCTGTTCGTCTCTGCACAAGGATTCCAGATCTTCAATTTCAGCCGCGTACCTGCAACCTACACACAGAAAAGCGAAGACGATTGGGGGGTTAGGGATTAGGGGTTTGCCTTTAGGTCAAACCCCGGTTTTGGAATTAACCAAGAAATGAGCAAGAGCTGTAAATGTAAATGACTGTAAAACAAGTACTAATACCTTGTTCTAAGGATGTTTGTATCCTTGTGTGCGAAGGTTTAGATGTTGTATGTTGTATGTTGTAGCATGTAGTAAGTGATCTCCTCTTCAATGGTTGAATCCTTGACTTGAATGCAACACTTAGCCTTGAATGGAGACTTGAAATGATCAATTGCTTGAATGCTTGAATGCTTGAATGTTTGAATGCTTGAGTATAATTTCCACGCTTTGTACACATATCCTCTTCATATGCCAAATGAGAGAGAAAATGTAGTTTATATACTTGTCATTTAGGGCTGATAGACTGATTTTCCCGACCTTAGGCCGACCAGGGAAGTATATTTCCAAATTGCAAACGAAAAGACCCGATACCACTTAGGGAACCGGGCCCAAAATAGGACCCAGGGACCAGGGCGCTGGGCGCCATGGTCCTGGAGGACCAGGGTGCTGGGCGCCCTGGTCTTGAGGGACCAGGGCGCTGGGCGCTCTGGTCCCACCTCCCGGGACATCAGGGTGCAAGGAGGTTCAGGCCAGGGTGCTTGAAAAATGCAGTTTTCAGTGTCGTGAGCAAGTTTTGGGGTCTCCATTCAGGTTGCGTGTTGCGTCGCCATCGTGAAGACCGAAATGCAGTCGAAATTGCAAGTGTCGCAATTTTAGGACGCTACACATTGAACAACCTGATGAATTTTCTTTGACAGATAATAAGGATATGGTTTGCAAGTTAAGGAAAGCTTTATATGGCTTGAATCAAGCTCCTAGAGCTTGGTATGCTAGATTGGATAAATATCTTTTGAAGCTTGGTTACACAAAAGGTAATGCTGACAGCAATTTATATTACAAAGTTACCAATGATGATATTTTGGTTATTGAAGTCTTTGTAGATGATATCATTTTTGGAGGTGAAGATGGATTGTGTAAGGACTTTGCCAACCAAATGCAAAAATAATTTGAAATGTCTATGATTGGAGAGATAAAATAAAATTATAGATTTGTAGATTTCACAAACAGATAAAGGTATATTTATATGTCAAACAAAGTACTTGAAGGAACTTTTGAAGAAATTTGGTATGGAAAATTCCAAACTGGTAAGTACTATTATGACTACAACTGATAAATTGACATTGAAAAATGATTCAGCTCCTATTAATTCGACAAGGTACAAATCTATGATTGGAGGTTTATTGTATTTAACACAAATAACACCTGATATAATGAATGCAGTATGTATTGTTTCAATATTTCCAAGCAATCCTAAAGAAAATCATGAATCAGCGGTTAAAGAATTTTCTGGTACCTACAAGGCACAACAACTCTTGGTTTATGGTATCCTAAAGATGAAAATTTTGATTTATGTGCATACACCGATGCAAATTGGGCAGGAGATGTAGATGATAGAAAGAGTACCACTGGTGGTGCATTCTTTCTTAGTAACAGATTGATTTCATGGATAAGCAAGAAGCAGACTTGTACATCATAATCAATAGCAGAATCAGAATATGTTGCAGCAAGAACTAATTGTACTCAGGTATTATGGATCAAGCAAATGTTGAAAGACATAAAGGTAAAATGCAAAGAACCAATAATCATTTATTGTTATAATTCGGTAGCAATTTATATATCAAAGATTCTATTACTTCACTCCAAGACAAAGCATGTTTCTATTAAGTATAATTTTATGAAAGAGAATGATGAAGCAAATGAAGTGAAATTGGTTTATGTGAATACTAAAGAGGAAATTGCAGAAATCTTTACAAAGCCTTTGCCTAAGGAAAGTTTTGAATATCATAAAAATCAGCTTGGGGTAATTTCCCCACCTATAGAGACTTAGATGTTGAAGATTGGCATCAAACCGATAGGGACTAATAGAAAAATCTTTTTCCGGCTTTGATGGAGAAGAGATACTTCTCAGGGGGAGTAGTTGGCAAAATGTTTTGTTTTGTTTCTTAACTACTTTGGCATTTGATGTCAAAGGGGGAGAGATATCTATGGAAAAACATTATTCCTTGAGGGAGAGATTATTCATTGGGGGAGAGATATACTCTTTGGAGAAATGTATTTTGGTTTCCATTTCTTCTACATAACTTTTTATTAATCTACCTTTGGGAGATTGTTGGTTTATTGTTTTTGGCATTTTATTTTTAGCACTTAGATGTTTTTCCATCTAGTGTTGTCATCAATGCCAAAGGGAGAGATTGTTGGTATTATGGATGTCTTCATCATGTGTTGTATTGGTTTTGTCATTGATGTCAACATTTATCTTCTTGGAAGTCTACATTTTTGTTTTGGTACTATGGTTATATTGGTTTGTTGTTGAACCGACATTGTGGTTCACTGGTATGGATAGTGGCTTATGCACAGTCACCGGTATGTGTTCACCAACAGGTTATATGGTTCACCGACAATAATGATATCCTGAAGATCATTTGGTTATGTCAAAGACCTGGACTGGAAGTTTCATTTTGGTGTTTTTCTTATTGGTCTAATAGAGCTGACAGATTTGCCTTTACTGGCAGATAGGTCTAGGTTATGGACTAATACTCCAGATCAACATGACACATTATGGAGATTGTTTATTGATTGGATAATGTGGTAAATGTATTGAGCCGACATGTTGTATCGCATCAAGACATATTTGTAATTGATTTAATTGTAATATCTTTAGTGAGCCGACCTATACATTTTGTCTTAGGTTTTGTATAAATGATTGTAAGATCTTATTGAAGATCGGGAAATGGTTATGGTATGAGTGTATTCAAATATTGAAGAGAAAAAATAAGAATATCCTTGTTCGAATCACATAGACATTATTTGAAGGTTGAAGGAAGGTTATGAAGGTGTTTTGACACTTGTGTTCAGAGCTTAACCGGTACTGAATCCAGCATTGGAGATGCTATTTTGAGCAGTACATTATCATTGGATTTAACCATCCAATTGTGTAGTCAATGTGACTCCTATTTTGTGATTAAGAAGTGAGCTCTAAGTAGTTGGCCTTTCTGCATGTACAAACCCCATTTGTATACACATACTATCTATAGTAGTATCATTTAATTGTGGGTAAGGTTTCCCACCGTGGTTTTTTCCTTATCGGGTTTCCACGTCAAAATCTTTGTGTTATGTGTTGTGGATGTTGTTTCTCTTTATGTTTTATGCATTAAGTTAAATCAGTACTGCTACAACTGTTAATCTATTTTACCGACACTTAAGTTTGGTTTACCGGCATTAAGTTTAAGTTGGATTAATTTGCATTTGGTTTACAACTTATTAACAACTGGTTCACAACTGATTCACCACCCCCCCCCTTCTCAGTTGTCCTTCCTGGGACCTAACAGAAGTATGAGTATTTAAGGATGCTTGAAGATGAAGGTGTTGAGAGCTATATTCATAGAGTGAATGATCTTGTTGATGGTTTTAGATTTGTCGGTGGAGATTTGGATGAATGGGATGTTGTTCATAAGATCTTGTTGACTTTTCCTAAATCCTACAAACCTATAAGGTGTGCTATACAGGAGAGCAATTATTTGAGTAATTATACCATTGATCAACTTATTGGTACTTTAACAGATTTTGAAATTTCAAAAATGGAGGAAGAGAAAGGAGAAAAGAAAGAAATAGCATTTAATGTTTCAAGACATGATGATCCGGAATACAGTAGAGATTTGGATGAAGTTGAAAAAAACTTTGTGAGAAGATTGCAACAAGGCACTAGAAAGTACAAAGGTAAGTTACCTTTGAAATATTTTTCTTGTGGTATAATTGGACGTTATGCTTCTAATTACACTTACAGAGAAGACTATAAGAGATCGAATGACAATGAGAAGAAAAATAAGTTTGAAAGATGCAACTTTAACAGGAAAGAGAAGAAGGGCTTATGTTCTATTAAGGAACATACATCTGAAGATGAATTTGATGATGACTCGAATGAAGAATCCTTGTTTCTACCAATTGAAGATAAGTAGGATGCCTTGAAGAAACTAGAAGAGGGGAGAACAGTCAAGACTGCATTGCATGTTAAGATAGAACCAAATACATGGATTATATACTTCCGATGTTCAAATCATATGACCGGTGTTAAAGAGAGGTTTATTAAACTCAAGAAGTATGATAAAGGATCAATGAAATTTGTTAGAGGAGATGGTGCAGCTATTCCAAGTATTGGAAGTATTTCTATTGATGGTAAGCATAAAATTGATAATGTTTATTATGTTGAAGGATTAAAACATAGTTTGTTAAGTGTTAGTTAGATGTGTAGAAAAAGCTATGAAGTTTTGTTTGGTAGCACTAGATGTGTGATCACAAAAGAGAAGACCAGTAAAAGAGTTGTAGAAGGAGTTATAGAACAGGTGGAAATGTATACTACATAAAGGATAATAAGGAGAGTAAATATTTTCTAGCACAAAAGGTTGAGATTGTTCTAGAACAATTACAGAGAAGACAAGTGATTCGGAAGAGAGCAAAGAAAAGGAGACAAATGATGATGAAGAAGAAGAAGAGAAAGACTCAACAAAAGTTCCTTCTAAGTATGTTCAAAAGCATCATTCAGAAAATCAGATAATTGGAGACAAGACAAAAGGTGTTCAAACAAGAAGGAAGATTATAGGAATGACTAAGTAAAAAACTTATGAGGAAGGAAGTAATGATGAAAGTGGGTAAAAGAAATGGAAGAAGAACTAAATCAAATCCAGAAGAACAAGACTTGGGAGCTGGTACCTAGACCGGTGGACAAAAATATAATAGGAACTAAGTGGGTATTCAGTAATAAGTTGAATGAGAAAGGACAAGTTACAAGGAATAAAGGAAGACTAGTATGTAAAGGATATTCTCGGGTGGAAGGCATAGACTTTGAAGCAAAAATTTCTTCGATAGCAAGGATGGAAGTTATTTGTATGTTTCTTGCATTTTCTACTTAGAAGAACTTTAAAGTTTATTAGATGGATGCCAAATAAATATTTTTAAATGGAGATTTGGAAGGAGTTGACATTGAGCAACTAGATGGATTGAGATTGACAAAAGAATCGGATAAGGTGTGTAGACTGAAGAAAGCATTATATGGACTCAAACAAGCACCTAGAGCCTGGTATGCAAGATTAGATAGGTATCGGTTTCAATAGAATTTTAGGAAAGGTATAACAGATAGTAATCTTTGTTTCAAGATTGATGGAGATAAGTTGTTAATTGTTATAGCTTTTGTTGATGATATCATATTTGGAGGAAGTGATAGTTTATGCAAAGAATTTTCTAAAGAGAGGCAAAAATAATTTGAGGTATCAATGATTGGTAAGTTGTCTTTCTTTCTTAGGTTGCAAGTTATTCGATCTAAAAATGGAATTTTTATTTCTCAAAGAAATTATGTGAAGGAAATATTGAAAAAAATTGGTTTTGATGATTTCAAATTGGTTACAACTCCTTTAACTATTGGATGCAAATTGAGAAAAGATGGCAAGTCTCGAGAAGTTGAATAGAAAAAGTATAGGTCAGTGATTGGTCAATTGTTGTATTTGACTGGGTCTAGACCAGATATCATGTAGGCTATTGTTTGGTGGCTATATTTCAAGCAAATCCGAAGGTGATACATGAGCAAATGGTGAAAAGAATTTTCAGATATTTGAAAGGTATTGTGGATTTTGGACTTTGGTACGAAAAATCTCGAGATTTTATGTTGAAAGCTTATTGTAATGTTGGAAAAAGTTGAATGATGGAGAGACAGAGGAAAGCTTTTATTCCCTCCAAGGAGAGATGAAAGTTTCACTTCGGATTCCCCTTCAAATACTTTTCACACATTACATTAGAAGAGGGAGGGAAACACACTAGATTCAACCTCTAGAGAAAGAGATTGAATTTTGAGTGATGGTAAGTGAATCCCCTCTTCTGAGATTGAGATTTGAATTGATTGAATTGTGTACTTATGACCAAGTCAAAAAGTGACAAAGATCTAATTACAACTTGAAATAGAAGCATAGGATGAATTTGTGCACCTGGATTTGGCAATAATCTATCGAGATGAAGCCGCTCTACGAATTTGAGAAAAAGTTGTCCAGACCATGGCAGGAGCGTACACGGTCCTCCGAAAAAATATGTGAAACGAAAAGGGTTTTTCTTCCTCTGCAAATGGATTCCAAATACCAAAAGTACGGTTGTGCACTTGCAACCTACACATAGTTTAGAGAGGAAAAGGGGTTGGGATTAGGGGTTTGCCTTCAAGTCAAACCCCATTTTTTGAATTAACTAAATGATGAAAGAAAGTACTTGCAAGTAAATGTAAATGAAAGAATGAACTATAAAATCACCTCAAGGGAGGTTGTGATAGAATGTAGGTAGATTTTCTTGTGTGGAATTAAATGTTGGAATGAATCTCCTCTTCAATGGTTGAATCCTTGACTTGACTGCAACACCTAGCCTTGAAGGGAGACTTAAGAATTCTCAATGCTAGAAAGGAATGATTGAATGCTCTTGAATTTTTGATCTCATGTAAACTTCCCACTCATCCAACTTATGCAAATGAGAGGACAAATGTAGCTTTTATACTCGTCAATTAGGTTTAATTGATGGATTTTTTGTCTCAGGCTGACACTGGGGGAGTTTTCTCGCTCAATGTGCAACCTCCAATGCATAATTTGAAGGGTCCTGTCCCAAAATAGGGTAGGGGACAAGGGCGCCAGACCCCTATTCTGCCCTTTTTTCCAGGACAGGATGCAATTAGGCAATGTAGAGGGAAAGAAAGATGTAGTTTTCAGGTGTCAAGCAAGTCTCTTGTCTTCGATCTGGCTTAGGGATTTGAATCACGTGCATGAGGACCCTAATGTAGTTGAAAATTGCAAAGGTCACAATTTCATGACACTTCATTTAGCCCCCACTTTAGCAAGAGTATAAGCGTACACCAATACTATCGATAAAGTACAAGGAAACAAGATTGAAAGACTTCGACCATGTCAAGAAGGCAAGATGCACCAAGCCTCGAATGGACTAAGAATCTTACGACATCGATTGACAAAGTAAAAGGGGAGATCAAGAAGGGAAAAACCATGACTGCAAGTAGTAAGGTTCCCCTCACTATGAGTCATGAAAAAGATACCAAAATTATGAAGCAAAGCTAAGTTCACTAAATAATTCAAGTATCAAAAAGGAAAATATGAGCAGAGTGTATGCCCCCATGTTAAAGTGATCGTGTGTGCCTTATTGGGAGGGATTGCGTTAAGGTAGAATACACCCAAGAGAGAGAGAGAGAAGAGAGGGAGCACGTTGTCACAAGGATTTATCCTCCAAGTGAGAAATAAACCCAAGGATAATGAACACAAAACACAAAGAATGAGGTAGTTTCACTTTCCTCGAGGTCAGTATGATGTATGATAACTCATGTATATCATATATGTATATGTGCATATAATAATTGTCATTCCCCAAAGAAAGGACACTACCTTAGAAGAAAGGGAAGAGAGGATGTCTTTTGAGTCAACATAAAAGAGACCAAAAGAGATATCAATGCTTTGCATCATCCTCAAGTAGACATTGAGGTAAAAATAGAAGAATAGGGATACACATAGAAGAATGGTCACAAAAGAGCAAGAAAGGAGAGAGAGGGAGAAGATCTACAGTGCTAATATTTCTAATCTAGCATGACATTCTCCTCTCGATCTTGTTGATCAATATTTTGGAAAGGCGAGCAACATCGAGCATAGCAGGTGGAGATATCACAAGATCCAAACAAGGACTATGTGCATGTGGTAAGTCACTTTGTTCGATTCTAGGAGCTAGGATTAGGGATTATGAAAATTCAGTTGATAAATGCTTGTCCACATCAACATATTCATAATGACTATCAGAAGCATTAGGAGTTGTATTGCCATCAGGAAGAACATTTTCACTCATTTCTTCATCAAAACTTAGAGAAAGAGGAGAAACAACACAAATAGGAGTAAAACCATCACATGTTTTATGAAACTTATGATTTGGAGATGTAGGTTGAACATCTTGATTAGGAGAAAAGGGAATCATGTCAATTGTTGGAGTCTTGGGAGATTGAATATTTTGAGGGACAACTTCATGAGCTCAAACATGAGTCGGCATTCTCTCGCACAATGATTTCGTCGAGTCTTAGCGGAAGGCTGAGAAGGAGGAGGAACATTTGAAAAAGTAGGAATATTTTCCTCTTTGATAGTTGAAGGTTTAGGTTGAGGTCTTTTAGGTTAAACAAGAGGAGAAACATTCCTCTTCTCTCTATAAGAGGAAGGAGGTGGAACTGTGCCATATAAAGGAGGAATGTTAGGTGTAGGAGGAAGACTAGGTCCATCATGAGGAGGTATAGGTCTAACTTTAGGAGGAATAGTGTTGTTCTTCTTAGGAGAAGGCATTGTCACATCCATGGAAATAGATGGAAGATCTTTCTTAGGAGGGAGATTAGTTCTATTCATGAGGGGAAGAACTTCATCTTCAAGTATGATAGGAATGTCAAGTGTTGGGGATCTAGGTTGACTTAAGGATAGGATCATATCTTTCTTCCATTTCTTATAAGATTGAAAAAGAGCATTTCTCCTTGATGGAAGAGATTGAAATTGCTTAGGCCAAAAGAAATCAATAGGAACACTAGGGCTTCTTTCAGATGGACAAAATAAGCTATGGTTCACGGTTATGATTTCTCCATTGTGAGGAAATTTCAAACACCTATGGATTGGAGAAGCAATAGCCTTCTTGGAAGATAGCCAAGGATAGCCCAACTTCACACGGAATTGCTCGGAAGAGGGTATGATAACAGAGTCAACATCCATAGATTTAGTATAAACTTCAACAGGAAGGGTAATACAGCCAATGGTAGGATAAGATAATCTATCAAATAACTTCATAAATACATTAGAGGCATCATATATTGGTTTATGCAATCGTAAAGTGAAAAGATACTCCTCAGTGATGATGTTAACCACGCAAGAGGGATGAACAAGAGCGCCATGGAAAGGTATATCCTTAACCTTCACAACTATGTATAAAGGGCCATCGGGTGATGTAATACAATAATCCTTAGGCGTATCTTGTTTTTCCACCATATTTACCAATTTCGGAGCCATAGAAGTGAATTCCTCAAAGGAGAAAGAAGTAGACTCAGTCACAATCACATTAGAAGTATGAGAAGGCAAAGGATCAGTAAAAATTTTAAGATTTTGATTAGGAGGAGCTACTGATTTATTTCCCTTATCATTCACACATGCCACAGATATAGTATTCTTATCAATCAAATCTTGAATCTTATTTTTCAATGTGAAACATTTCTCAGTATCATGACCAGGTTGACGATGAAATTGACAAAAGGAATTATTATCAAAATAAGGGGATGTAAGTTTAGAAGGATCAAGTTGTTTTATAGGAGGAAGTTTGATAACATTTCTTTGCAACAACTGAGACATAATACTATGTAAAGATTCATTCAAAGGAGTAAATTGTTTTTCTCTTTTGAAAAATTTATAAATAGAAGGCACACCTTTCGTAGCATTCACATTGTTGTTGTTGATTGTATCACTGAACTTGATGAAGCTTTTTGTTGGTTTGAAATTCACAAACAGTTGTTGAACACTCTCCCCCTTATCACTCAAAGCCACGGGAGTAGATTGCTCCATTTGACTTACAACCAGTTGATAATTGTGGAGTGTTGTGCACAACTGTGGAAAGGAAGTAAACTCAGACAAAAGAAGATTTTCCCTGATATATTTTTGCAATTTAGAAATGAAAATTTGTTGAATATCATTATCAGGTACATGAAAAGAAATTTGAGCACACAAATTCTTATATCTACCAATGAAATCAATCACTTTTTCTTTAACACCTTGTTTACAATGCATTAAATCAGTCAAAGTGATTTTAGGACCAATGTTATTTTGAAATTGTTGAATGAAAGCATTTGCTAGTTGTTGAAAACAAGTGATGGAATAAGAAGGCAAAGAGCAATACCATTGTAAAGCCTTATCTCTTAATGTTCTTCTAAACAATTTTGCAAGCAATCTTTGATCGTAAGCAAAATCAGTACACAAGGTTTGAAATGTTTTAACATGTGTAAGAGGATCACCTTTTCCATTATAGAGTTCCAATTGAGGGACCTCAACATGCTTAGGTGGCACGGCTTTAACAATATCAAGAGAGAATGGGCTCGCAACATCAAAGGTGGGCACACTAAACTTGGATTGACTCATAGAAGCAATTTTTTGTTGTAAGGAAGACACGATTTGAGCAAGATTGTTGATGGTTGTTTCGATAGAAGAATTGATGTTAGGCATGGTTGATTGAGAAGGTGGTGTGATGTTATTGAAGGAAGGTATGAATTGAGAATCGGGTGGTGGAACATTATGATAAGTAGGCATAGGTGATGATTGAGTAGGAAATGGGATACTCAAAGGAGGAACAAAATTGTTGAATGAATTGCCCCCTTGTGTCACATTGATTGGTTGACAGATAATAGGAATACTTATGGAAGACATAGGTAAAGATGGAGGATTAAATGAAGAAGAGGGATTGCCCCCATGACCAATGGTTGTAGGAATAACATTTTGAGTTGATGTAGCCATAATGTTTTGAAGTGAAAGTAGGAATACTAGCCATTGAAGTGGTCAAAGGAATAGAAGAATTGATTTGATTTGAAGGTTGTGAATAACCTAAGTTCTCAGCACAAGTCGTGATAGGCATGACATTAGAATCAACAATATGAAATGCCACGCAATATATCAATTCCATTCTTATAACTTTGAATCATGAGTTTAATGCCTTCAATGAATGGAAGAGCTTCACTATTAAAGTATTATTGGGACATCCATTGTTGAAATTTATCAAATTGATTGTCCAATTTTGAAATTTGATCAATGGAAACTCTAGTCAAAGCTTCTTCTTCATCATGGGATTCATCAATTGGATAAATGGGCTCATGATTAGGATGGGAAGCATTAGCATTATCCTCATTAAAGAAGTCATCCAAATTATGCTCCATGTCCTCAGTAATTAAACCTTGGGAATCTTTAATTCTAATGCTTCGTCTAACGGGGATATTATAGGTAAGACTAATAGTGGTGAAACTCATGCACTAGAGGGAAAATTGAAATTGTGAATTTTGAACAAAGCTTACAAAATTGAGTAATGCAAAATTTAAGAAAATAATTATTAAACAATTTGAACTTTGTTGGAGGAAGATAATGACACAATTTCCAAAATAATAAATCAAAGGATATTGGAATTTTAAAATTAGGGCCAAGGGGATACCACTTGATTTGAAAATTAACAAAAACAAAAAAATTTAAATTAGGGCAAATTATAATTAACCTCTTAATTTTAAAAAATTTAGAATGTTGAATTTTGGAGGTATTTTTGATGTTAGAGGGATCAAAAATCGACAAAATCAACCAATCTTCTTGATTTAGGTTATTAAATGCGGTCATAACAGTCTCTTGAAATTTCGGGAAAAAAGTTGAGGACCGTGGCAGGAATGCACATGGTCTGACCAACTGTTTTCAAAATTTTCAGGGATGAATATTACGATGATTTAAATCTAACCCCAAAAAATTATCGAATTTTACTATTTCGAGATAGGCAAAATTAAGGTTCAAATGTGAGAATAGGACCCTATTAGGGTTTTGAAGAAAAAGAGGAATTGAATTGCAAATTTGAAAAGGGTCGCACCTAAAGGGGAGAGACACCTTGGAGAATGTTTTAGAAAATTGAAATTGATTGAAATTTGCACAAAATCCAATGAAATTTGAAAATTAGGGTTTTATGGCCTAACCACTTAAATTTTGAAATTTTGAATTTTGAAAAAGGAGGGAAATTGAAAATTTGAATGAATTAACCACTAAGTTTGCAGAAAAATTAAACTTGTAAATGAAAAATATGCAATGATTTTCAGAATAAAGCATGTAAGATGTCGGGATCACCAAAAATGTAATGTTGGAAAAAGGTGAATAATGGAGAGATAGAGGAAAGTTTTTCTTCCCTCTGAGGAGAGATGAAATTTTCACTTCAGATTCCCCTTCAAACACTTTTCACACATTACACTAGAAGAGGGAGGGAAACACACTAGATTCAACCTCTAGAGAAAGAGATTGAATTCTAAGTGATGGTAAGTGAATCCCCTCTTCTAAGATTGAGATTTGAATTGATTGAATTGTGTACTTATGACTGAGTGAAAAAGCAAAAAAGATCTGATTATAACTTGAAATAGAAGTGTAGGATGAAGCTGTGCACCTGGATCTGGCAATAATCTATCGAGATGAAGCTTCCCTGTGAATTTGAGAAAAAGTTGCCCGGACCGTGGCAAGAGTGTACACGATCCTCCGAAAAATTTGCAAAATGAAAAGGATTTTTCTGCCTCTGCAAATGGAGTCCAAATCTAAAAGTACAACTGCACACCTACAACCTACACACGAAAAAGAATGGAAAAGGGGTTGGGATTGGGGATTTGCCTTCAGGTCAAACCCTAGTTTTGGAATTAACCAAATGATGAAAGAAAGTACTTGCAAGTAAATGTAAATGAAAGATTGAACTATAAAATCACCTCAAGGGAGGTTGTGATAGAATGTAGGTAGATTTTCTTGTGTGGAATTGAATGTTGGAATGAATCTCCTCTTCAATGGTTGAATCCTTGACTTGAATATAACACCTAGCCTTGAAGGGAGACTTGAGAATGCTCAATGCTAGAAAGGAAAGTTTGAATTCTTGATCTCATGTAAACTTCCCACTCATCCAACTTATAAAAATGAGAGGACAAATGCAACTTATATACTCGTCAATTAGGTTTAATTGACTGATTTTCTATCGCAGGCTTACACTGGCGGAGTTTTCCCGCTCAATGTGCAACCTCCAATGCATAATTTGAAGGAAACTGCCCAAAAATAGGGCAGCAGATAGGGGCGCCATGCCCCTATTCTGCCCTTTTTTCCAAGACAGGATGCAATTTAGGCAATGCGAAGGGCAAGAAAGATGCAGTTTCCAGGTGTCGAGCAAGTCTCTCGTCTCCGATATGGCTTAGGGATTTGAATCATGAGCATGAGGACCCTAATGTGGTTGACAATTGCAAGGGTCACAATTTCATGACACTACACTTATACTAATGCAAATTGGGCTAGAAGTGTTGATGACTAGAAGAGTACAAGTGGTGGTGCATCCATTTTAGGGGACATATTGGTCTCTTGGTTCAATAAGAAACAAGATTCAGTTTCCCTATCTAGTGTTGAAGCAGAGTATATTGCAACGGCAACTTGTTGTACTCAGGTAATATGGATGAGACAAACTTTTAAGGATATCAAGGTAACATATGATGAAGCAATTTTTATTATATGTGACAATACAAGTGTAATAAACATTTCTAAGTATCCAGTTATGCATTCAAGAACAAAACATATTTCAATCAAATATCACTACTTAAGTGAGAAAGTTGCTAAGAAGAAATTCCAGTTGGAGTACATCTCTACAAAAGAGTAGGTTGCAAATATTTTCACTAAGGTGTTGGCAAATGATACATTTGAGTTTGTTTCGGAGAAGCTTAGGGTTATCGCACCTCCTTCTAGCTAGGTGCATTATGGAGATGCATATTTCTAGGGGGGGCTTTCATGCCTATTTATTTTCTTGAATTGATGTTGTGGCTTCTCTTAGGGGGAGTAGTGGTATGTTTAGTGTTGTTGTGGCCTTTTTCCTTGATGGAAAAGGGGGAAATATTGAGCATTTCTGAGGGAGACATTGAGCAGTTTTGAGATACTCTTAATAGGGGGAGAAATTGAGTAGTTGAGAGATTTTGTTTTGAAGAGATATTTAGTATTATTTCACAGATTTGCAGTTTTGGTTGCAGGTTGAGTTCAGTCAAGTGTTGTCAAGTGTTTCCATCAATGAGAAAAGGGGAGATTGTTATAAGTATGTGTTGTTGTGATTGTCATTGATGTCAAACTTGTTGTTCGAGATTGGTATTGGTTCAAAATGTCTATGGTGCAGAGATATCTTGTTGTGTTGGTGATGTAGTTGTTCTATTGATTGTTCTAGAAGTATTTGAGTTCAAAAAGTGTTGCTAATTTTGTTTGTTATTTTTATCCTATTTGGATATAGTTTTGGTATCATGGATATGATAGTTTTGTGGTTCGTAAATATCGGTGTGGTCTTCGGGTGTTGTGGCATTTTTCATAGCTCGTTGTGAAATTCTATGTTAGACCTATCTTTGGGTCCAGATATGATTTGTGGAAGATTGGTTGATGTATTACGGGGTCTCACCATAGCATGTGGAGATTTGGATTAGAGTTATTTGCATAAGAGGATATGTTTTGACTGTTAATTGCTTATATGGATGTGTAGCATGTTGATATGTTGTTTGTTATATTCTAGTGATTGAAGATCAATGAATTGGTGTTTAGAAGATGTGTTTTGGTCCCCTCTTGCTCCTAGAGTGGATCAACATGTGTGTTTTTTATTCCGAAGGTTTATTTTGGTTCAAGTCGACTTGGTTCAAGCTTTGATGATCTATCTTGTATATAAGGAATGTGTACTTGATTGAGTTGAATGTGGAAATGAGTAGAATAGTGAGATAAGATGTGGAGGGTAGATGTGTGATGGTCAGTGAGGTTCGATGAAGACCAGAGAAGAAGAATTGTGTTTGAATATTATGCAAGTTGTGTTGATATTATGATAGAGATGTGACATAGAGTGTTGACAATTGAGGTTTGAGTTGTGTGTGCTAATGTTGGTTACTTGATGCAGAGTTCAAGGACAACTTCATGATTAGGAGATCCTTCTTTTCATATCTTTTTGTATATTTCCCTCTTACAATTAACTTCAAGTTTGCAAGTCCTCTTTTGTATCTTACCCCAAGAGAAATTAGCCTTGGTTTGCAAGTTCAAAGTAGTGATCTCTTTTCATTGTAATATGACATACCTAGTGGATGTTAAGTCCTGGGAAGGACAACTGAGAAGGGGGGGTGAATCAGTTGTGAACTAGTTATAAATAAATTATAATCCAAATGCAACTTATTCCAATTTAAACTTAATGTCAGTAAACCAAACTTAAGTGTCGCTAAAACAAATTAACAGTTATAGAAGTATTGGTTAAGCTCTGAACATGAGTGTAACAACACCTTCATAACCTTCCTTCAACCTTCAAATAATGTCTACATGATTCGCACAGGGATCTTCTTATTTTCTCTCTTCAATATTTGAATTCACTCATACCATAACTATATCTGCGATCTCCAATAAGATCTTACAATCATTTATACAAAACCTAAGACCAAATGTATAGGTCGGCTCACTAAAGATATTACAATTAAATCAATTACAAATAGGTCTTGATGTGATACAACATGTCATATCAATACATTTTATCAATCAATAAATCATCTCCATAACGTGTCATGCTGATCTGGAGTACCGGTCCATAGCCTAAACCTATCTGTCGGTAAAGGAAAATTTGTCAACCCGATTAGACCAATAAGAAAAACACCAAAACCAAACTTCCAATCCATGTCTTTGACATAACCAAATGATCTCCAAGATATCATCATTGCCAATGAACCATATAACCTGTTGGTGAACACATACCGGTGATTGTGCATAAGCCACTAACCATATCGGTGAACCATAGTGTCGGTTCAACAGTAAACCAATATAACCATAGTACCAAAACAACAATGTAGACTTCCAAGAAGATAAGTGTTGACATCAATGACAAAACCAATGCAACACATGATGAATTCATCCATAATACCAACAATCTCCTCATTTGGCATTGATGGCAACACTAGATGGAAAAACATCTAAGTGCCAAAAACAGAATGCCAAAAATAATAAACCAACAATCTCCCAAAGGTATATCAATACAAAGTTTTGTAATAGAAATAGAAACCAAAATACATTTCTCCAAAGAGTATATCTCTCCCCCAATGAATTCTCTCCTCCAAGAAATAATGTTTTTCCATAGATATCTCTCCCCCTTTGACATCAAATGTCAAAGTAGTTAAGAAACAAATCATAACATTCTGCCAACTACTCCCCTTGAGAAGTAGCTCTCCTCCATCAAAGTCGGAAAAAGATTTTTATGTTAGTTCCTGCCGGTTTGATGCCAATCTTCAACATCTAAGTCTTTATCGGTGGGGAAATTACCCCAAGCTGCTCTCTGAGATATTCAAATGTTTCCTTAGGCAAAGGCTTTGTAAAGATATCTGCAATCTACTCTTTAGTATTCACATAAACCAATTTTACTTCATTTGCTTCAACATTCTCTTTCAGAAAATTATACTTAATAGAAACATGCTTTGTCTTAAAGTGAAATACTAGATTCTTTGATATATCAATTACTGCTGAAATATCACAATAAATGATTATTGGTTCTTTGCATTTTACCTTTATATCCTTCAACATTTTCTTGATCCATAATACCTGAGTACAATTAGTTCTTGCTGCAACATATTTTGATTCTATTGTTGATAATGATGTACAAGCTTGTTTCTTGTTGATCACTAAAATCAATCTGCTACCAAGAAAGAATGCACGGCCAGTGGTACTCTTTCTATCATCTACATCTCCTGCCCAATTTGTATCGATGTATGCACATAAATCAAAATTTTCATCTTTAGGATACCATAAACCAAGATTTGTTGTGCCTTGTAGGTACCGAAAAATATTTTTAACTTTTGATTCATGATTTTCTTTCGGATTTCTTTGAAATCTAGATACAATACATACTACATTCATTATATTAGGTCTTGTTTGTGTCAAATACAGTAAACCTCCAATCATAGATTTGTACCTTGTCAGATTAATAGGAGTTTCATCATCCTTCAATGTCAATTTATCAGTTGTAGTCATAGGAGTACTTACCGGTTTTGAATTTTCCATACCAAATTTCTTCAAAAGTTCTTTCAAGTACTTTGTTTGACATATGAATAGACCTTTATCTATTTGTGAAATCTGCAAACCTAGAAAAAAATTTATCTCTCCAATCACAGACATTTCAAATTCTTCATGCATCTTGTTAGAAAAGTCCTTACATAATCCATCTTCACCTCCAAATATGATATCATCTACAAAGACTTCAATAACCAAAATGTCATCATTGATAGCTTTGTAATATGAATTGTTTTCAACATTACCTTTTGTGTAACCAAGCTTCAAAAGATATTTATCCAATCTAGCATACCAAGCTCTAGGAGCTTGCTTCAAGCCATATAAACCTTTCCTTAACCTGCAAACCATATCCTTATTATCTATCAAAGAAAATCCATCAAGTTGTTCAATGTAAAATTACTCCTCTAGATCTCCATTCAGAAATGCACATTTTACATCCATTTAATAAACTTTATAGTTCTTATGAGCTGCAAATGCAAGAAATAGTCTAACTGCCTAAATTTTGGCTACCGGTGCAAAGGTTTCATTATAATCAATTCCTTCTTTCTGTGAATAATCTTTACAAACTAAACTTGATTTGTTCCTGATTACTTCTCCATCTTCATCAAGTTTGTTCCTATATACCCATTTAGTTCCAATTACATTTTTGTCTTTAGGTCGAGGAACTAATGTCTAAGTGTTGTTCTTTTCAATTTGTTCTAATTTATCTTCCATTGCTTTTATCCAATGTTCATCCTTACATCCTTCAATAGCAGATGTTGGTTCAACTTGAGAAATTAAACATATATCTTCATTTGACAGTATTCCTCTAGTCATAACACCTTGATTCTTGTTTCCACTTATCTGATTCTCTGAATGATTCAATCTTACATACCTGGGTTTGTTTTGTTTTACATTCACAAACAGTTGTTCTTCAGTCACTGTTGAGTTTTCTGATGAAGCTGGTGTAACTGGGTCTACATTTTGTACCGGTGCAATCTGTGTTGGTTGATCTATGATCATTTCAACTGTCGGTTGTATAGATCTTTAATCTCCTCTAAAGTGTTCATCTATCTTCACATTAGTACTCTCAATGATTTTCTGTAACCTTTTATTATAACATCTATATGCCTTACTTCTAGATGAATAACCAAGAAATATTCCTTCATCACTTCTAGGATCAAATTTGCCAATATACTCATCTCTTCTAATATAGCATTTGCTTCCAAATATTCTGAAGTACTTAAGAGTAGGAATATGACCAAACCATAGTTCATAAGGGGTCTTACCGGTTTCACTTTTGATGTGAACTTTGTTAAAAGTATAAACCGTTGTATTCAGTTCTTCTCTCTAGTACACATGAGGTAGATTTGCTTTCATTAACATTGTTCTTGTTGCATCCAGAATAGTTTTGTTCTTCCTTTCCACAACTCCATTCTATTGTAGTGTCTGGGGTGCTGATAGTTTTCTTTTGATTCCATTCACTTCACAGAATGCATTAGATTCTCTAGATGTAAATTCTCCTCCTTGATCCAATCTGAAACATTTGATTTTCTTGTCAGTTTCATTCTCTACCATTGCCTTGAATATCTTGAATCTTCCAAAAGCTTCTAATTTCTCCTTGAGAAAATTAACCCAACACATTCTAGAATAATCATCAATTATTTGCATAAGGTATCTATCTTCTTGTAGACTTCTTTTTCTTGCTGGACCACACAAATCAGTGTGAATTAAATCAAGAATATCATTGGATTTCTCAGTAATGCTATTAAATTTTGTTCTAACTTGTTTTCCCATTTGACATTCCTTACATACCGGATTATGAGGTTTCACAATCTTAGGTAAATCCCTTACTACCTTAGTTGAACTAATATTTATAATGCAATCAAAATTCACATGACAGAGTCTCTTATGCCATAACCAACTTTCATTAATATGTGCAATCAAACATGTTTTATCACTGGTATTCAAGTGAAAGATATTACCTTTTATTCTGATTACCGGTTGCAATCTCCAATCTAGTTCTGTTTATGATTTTGCATTTTCCATTCTTGAATTGTAACTGAAATCCTTTTTCAACTAACTTACCAACACTCAAAATATTATGCTTTAAACCTTCTACATAATAAACATTGTCAGTATTATGCTTACCATTCAAAGATATAGTGCCTTTTCCTTTGATTAAACAAGCTTTATCATCTCCAAACCTTACTAGACCTCCATGAAGTTCCTGAAATGATAAGAATTCGCTTTTATCACTAGTCATATGATGCGAGTATCTAGTATCTATAATCCATTCATCTTTTTCTTCAATTTTTATTGTCAGTGCCTATTCTACCAATTTGACAATAGGTGTTGGTTGATCTTCTTTTATTGCAACAAAATCCCATCTGCTATCTATTGGATCTTTATTTGAGTCATCTGTAACACCTTCATCTGCATAGTAACATGACTTATCTCTGTTTTTCTTAAATTTGTATCTCTGATATTTAGGGTTAGGCTTATATAATATTTTTGCTTCCTCCCTTAATCTGGCATGTCTATTAGGACATTTAGATGCCATATGACCAACTTTATTGCAATTAAAACATTTGAAAGGTGCTTTACCTTCATACTTACATCCTATTGGACCTTTAGGAATTTTCCTTGCAAATAGTGATTCAAGTTCTTCAAGTTCTTCATTTTCTCTCCTCATATATTCAAGTTCTTTTGCATAAAGTGCTTTCCAATCAGTTCTATCAGATGATGATGATGTTGTTGATGATGATGATGCTTTGAAAGCTAAATGAGTCTTTACAGTAGCAATAGGACCAAATTCTTCAAGTTCAAATGTTGAAAGTTTTCTGACCAAAGTATCTCTAGAAACTGAAGTATTAGGCATTGTTCTAAATTCATTAATAGTAGTCACTTTAATTTTGTAAGTTGGTGGCAATGCTCTTAAAACTTTAGACACAATTTCATCTTCACTTAACGATCCTCCACAACATTGTATTCTTAAAACAATTTCATTAACTCTTTCCATAAATGTAGAAATTCTTTCATCTTCTTCCATTTTGAAATTTTCATACCTGACCCGGTAACATTCCAGTTTTTCCAGTTTATCCCAAATAGCTTTAGCAGTAGATCGGTCTGATAATCCCATGATTTGTTGATCTAATAGTGCACTCAGAAGTGCTTCTCTTGCTTTGCAATCATTGTCCCTGTCCTTAGCCAATGTTGGTGGATGAGGTTGATTTGGAATAGGAGCAACATACCCATTCTTAGTAACATCCCATATATCTCTTCCAACGTAGTTTAGATGTGCTTCCATTTTGATCTTCCATATGCCATAGTTAGTTCCATCAAGCTTTGGATTGTCCTTCCTGTAAAGCGGAAAAATCGAACCCTAGTTGTTCTCCCCTCCCCAACCCCAAGGAGAGAGAAGGGAGAGTCACTAGGGTTGATGGTTTTCACTTAGGGGAGACTTTACATTCAAAAGAGGGGTTGAAACCCACAAGATCCAATCCCCTGTAATGCAAGATTGGATTCTAAATGAGTTTCAAGGGTTGTGACATCAAGGATACCCTCTTTTGTAAAGAATACAGAAAGAATGATTGAACTAGGAATGCATGTAAAGTAGGAAAGATTCGCTTATAAACAAAGATAGGGATATTGGATGAAGTGTGGACCTTGAATTAGTAGTAAAATGTTGAGACAGTGTTGTTCTACAAATTTGAGCGAAAGTTGACGGGACGATGGCGCCCGGCGTGCACACGGTCCTCCGAAAAATCCGTGAAACGAAGGGGGATATGTTCGTCTCTGCACAAGGAATCCACATATTCAATTACAACTGCGTACCGGCAACCTACACACAAAAAAGAGAGGATGATTGGGGGGTTAGGGATGAGGGGTTTGCCTTTAGGTCAAACCCCGGTTTTGGAATTAAACAAGAAATGAGAATGCTGTAAATGTTTGTAATGTAAACAAGTACTGATACCTTGTTGTAAGAATGTTTGTATTCTTACATGCGAAGGTGTAATGTATGTAGTATGTTGTATGTTGTATGTGATCTCCTCTTCAATGGTTGAATCCTTGTCTTGAATGCAACACTTAGCCTTGAATGGAGATTTAGAATGCTCAATTGCTTGAAGGAATGCTTGAATGCTTGAAGGAATGCATGAATGCTTGAATGTTTGAATGTTTGAATATCGCTTTCACCTCTTGCGCACATATGTTTTCCTCTTTCTTGACCTCCCTTTCTAGGAGAGGAAAATTAGTTTATATACTTGTCAATTAGGGCTGATAGGCTGATTTTCCCAACCTTAGGCCGACCAGGAAACATTATTTTCCAATTTGCAAACTTAAAGACCCGATGCCCACAAGAGACCAGGCCCAAAATAGGGCCAGGGACCAGGGCGCTGGGTGCCATGGTCCTGGGGGACCAGGCCATTGGGCGCCCTTGTCCTGAAGGACTAGGGCGCTGGGCGCCATGGTCCCACCTCCCGGGACAGCAGGGTGCAAGGAGGGATCAGGCCAGGGTGCGGAAAAATGTAGTTTTTGGTGTCGTAAACAGGTTTCGGGGTCTCCATTCAGCTTCAACATTGCGCCGCCATCGTGAAGACCCAAATGCAGTCAAAATTGCAAGTGTCACAATTTTAGGATGCTACATTTAGCCCCCACTTTAGCGGGAGTATAAGCGTACGCTCATACTTCTGGTAAAGTACAAGGAAACAACATTGAAAAACTTTCACCACGTCAAGGAGGCAAGATACACCAAGCCCCCAGTGGACTAAGGATCTTACGACTTTGATTGACAAAGTAAAAGGGAAGATCACGAGGGAGAACCATGACTATCAGTAGTAAGGTTCCCTCACTATGAGTCATGCAAGAAAGATATCAAAAATTTTCAAGGCAAAGCTAAATTTGTCAAGAAATTTTCAAGTATCTTGAAAAGATATGAACGGGATGTATGCCCCCCTACGTTAAAGCGATCGCACACGCCTCACCGGGGGTGATTGCTTTAAGGTAGTGATACATATAAGAAATAAGAAAGGAGCACGTTACCACAAGGATTTAGCCCCCGAGTGTGAGATAAGCCCAAGGATAATAGACACAAAACACAAAGCACGAGGTGACTTTGCTTTCCTCAGGGTCAGTATGTTGTATGATAATTCATGTATATCATATGTATGTATGCATAATTGTTCTTCATTCCCCAATCAAGGAAGGTCACCTAGAAGAAGCCAACACATGTGTCTTTTGAGTCAACATGAGAGAGACCAAAAGAGATCTCAATGTTTTGCATCATCCTCAAGTAGACAACACTAAGGACAACAAATAGAAGAATGAGAATAACACATAGAAGAAGTAACAAAAGAGATCAAGAGAGGAGGAGAGAGTCTGCTATGCTAATGAACTAGTCTAGCACGTCATCTACCCCTCGATCTTGTTGATCAATATTTTGGGAAGGCAGGAAACACGCTAGAGGAGGAACATCCAACACAGCAGATGGAGCTATCACAAGATCCCAACAAGGGCTATGTTCATGTTCCGAGCCACGTTGTTCTTGTCTAGGAGCTAGGATAAGTGCTTTAGAAAATTCGTTAGATAAATGGTTATCAACATCAACATATTCATATTCACTATCAGAATGAACAGGAGTAACATTTTCATCATGAATAACATTTTCATCTATATCATCATCAAGATTTATAAAAATAGGATCTTTAACTCGCACAGGATCAAGGCCATCATGCATCTTATGTTCAGGAGATTTTGGCTCAATCGTCGGCTGAGGAGAAAATGGAATAATACTGGCTGAAGGTGTTTTTGGGGATTGCAAAGTTTGAAAAGCAGCTGCCTGAGCTCTAAGATGACGCTTTCGTCGGCGTTCACGTGCAGAACGATTTCATCTAGTCTTAGTAGGGAATTGAGAAGATTGAGGAGGAGGAATGTTCTCATCCTTATCACTTGGGTGTTTAGGTTGTGGTCTCTTGGGTTGAACAATAGGAGAAGAGGAAGGTCTCTTCTCTCCATAAGAGGAAGGAGGAGGAACTGCTCCATATAAGGGAGGAATATTTGGTTTAGGAAGGAGACCAAGACCATCATGACGAGGAGGGATAGGTGTACTTTTAGGAAGTTTATTAGATATAGGCATAGTCACATTCATAGGAATGGGTTGGGAATCTTCTTGAGGAAAGACATTAGTTTTATCTTTCAAAGGAAGAACTTCCTTCTCAAGAACGATAGGAATGTCAAGTTTGGGTTTTCTAGGTTCACTTAGAGATAGGATCATATCTTTCTTCCACTTTTGATAAGATTTGAAAAGATGATCAATTCGTGGAGGAAGAGATTGGAATTGTTTAGGCCAAAAGTAATCAATAGGAACGCTAGAAGTTCTTTCAGCTGGTTTAAAGAGACTATTATTGACAATAACAACTTCACCATTATGGGGAAATTTCAAACACTTGTGAATAGGAGAAGCAATAGCTTTCATGGAAGATAGCCAAGGATAGCCTAGCTTCACACGAAATTGTTTAGATGATGGAATAATAGCAAAGACCACATCAAGGGATTTATTATGGACCTCAATAGGTAGTGTAATAGAACCAATTGCAGGAGAAGAAAATGCATCAAATAATTTCACAACCACATTTGTTTCATCATAGATCACTTGATTCAATTGCAAAGTAAAAAGAAATTCTTCAGTAATGACATTAACCATACAAGAAGGATCAATAAGCACTCCACGGCAAGGTGTATTCTTGACTTTTGCAACTATATATAAAGGACCATCAGGTGCCCTGATAGTTTCACTAGAATCAAAGGTGATGGAAGGTTCTTCAGGGATTTTATGCTGCTCTACAAAGTTAATCACATTCGGAGTCATAGACACAAGATCATCAGGTGAGACAGAGGAATCATTAGTATCAATCGCATTAGAGGTATGAGAAGGTAATGGATCAGTAAAAATCTTAAGATTATGGTTAGGAGGAGCTACAGATGTATTGCCTTTATCATTCACACCAGAAACAAAGATAGTATTATTATCAATCAAATCTTGAATTTTACCCTTTAAAGCAAAACATTTTTCAGTATCATGCCCAGGATGACGATGAAATTGACAAAAAGATTTGTTATCAAAATAGGGTGAGTTAATCTTTGCAGGATCTATTTGCCTTATAGGAGGAAGAGTAAGCACATTTTGTTCCAATAACTTATTCATAATACTATGCAATGATTCATTCAAAGGAGTAAACTTTCTTTCTTTCTTGAAAAACTTAGAAATAGGAGGCACACCTGATGTCGCATTGACATTGTTGTTGATGATGTTTTCATTGAATTTAATGGACTCTTTGTTCGGTTTAAACTTCCCAAATGGTTGTTGACTACTATCACCCTTATCACTCGGAGCCATAGGATTTGCTTGTTCCATTTGACTCACAGTCAGTTGATAATTGTGAAGAGTTGCGCACAACTGTTGGAAAGAAGTAAACTCAGAAAACAGAAGTTTTTCTCTAATATCTTTTTGTAAATTAGAAATAAAGATTCTTTGAGTATCATTGTCAGGTACTGGAAAAGAAATCTGAGCATACAAATGCTTATATCTACCGATGAAATCAGTCACTTTTTCCTTAACACCTTGTTTACAATGCATTAAATCAATCAAAGTAACTTTAGGACTTATATTGTTTTGAAATTGTTGAATAAAAGCATTTGCAAGTTGTTTGAAAGAAGAAATAGAATAGGAAGGCAACGAGCAATACCATTGTAGGGCTTTATCTCTTAATGTTCTAGTAAACAGTTTTGCAAGCAACCTTTGGTCATAAGCAAAATCAGTACATATTGTTTGAAAGGTCTTAACATGTGTTAGACGGTCACCCTTACCATTATAAAGCTCCAAATGCGGAATTTCAACATGTTTAGGGGGAATAGCTCGAACAATGTCAAGAGAAAGTGGACTCGCAACATCAAATGTGGGCACACTAAACTTAGATTGATTCATAGAGGCAATTTGTTGCTGCAAAGAAGAGACAGTTTGTGCAAGATTGTTAATGGTCGCTTCGGTCGAAGAGTTCATATTAGATGTGTTAGATTGTGATGGAGGTATTATGTTATTGAAAGAAGGTATTGATTGAGAGTAAGGTGGTGGGACACTATGATGGCTAGTCATAGGAGATGATTGGAAAGGAGGAACACTACGAGGAGGAATGGAATGGTTAAATGAATTCCCCCTTGCGTCATGTTCATTTGTGGAGATGTAATAGGGACACTCATTGAAGGAATGGATGAAGAAGTTGGATTGAATGAAGGAAGAGGGTTGATTGAAGAAGAAGGATTGCCCCCATGACTAGTGATCATAGGAGGAATGTCTTGTATTGAAGTAGTCATTATGTTTGATGTAAAAGTAGGTATACTAGCAATAGGAGTTGTCAAAGGAATAGAATGATTAACTTGAGTAGGAGGTTGTGTATAACCTAAAGTTTCGGCACAACTCTTCATAGGCATCACATTCAAATCCACAATGTGTACAATACCACGCAAAATATCAATTCCATTCTTATCACTTTGAACCATACGTTTTAGACCCTCAATTAATGAAAGAGCTTCACTATCAGGGTATTCTTGAGACATCCATTGTCGAAAATCATCAAATTGGTTATCCAATTTTGAAAGTTGTTCTACAGAAACCTCATGGAGAGCTTCTTCATCATTAAGAGGATTAGAGGAATTACCCATGTCCTCGTTAAAAAGGCCATTCAAATTACGTTCCATCTCCTTAGTAATTAAACCTTGGAAAGACTTAATTCTAAGGCTTCGTCTAACGGGAATAGTGTAAGTAGGGCTTATTGTTGTAAAACTCATGCACTAAAGAGAGAGAGAAGATTTTGAATTTTAGAGGCAGCAAATTTCAATAAAATCAGCCAATCTCCTAGATTTAAGTTGTTAAATGCAATCAGGACAATCTCCTGAAATTTCGTAAAAAATGTCTGGGACCGTGGCGAACGGAGTGCACACGGTCCTCGCAACTTTTTTCGAAATTTTCAGGGATGAAAGTTATGATGATTTTAAAGCTAATCTGAAAAAATTGAGTGATTTTACGATCTGTAGATAGGCCAAATTAAAGTTGCAATCTCAAAATTGAACCCTACCAAGATTGTTGAAAAATGTAAATTTTGAATTTTGAAAAAGAGAGGGAAACTGAAATTTTGAATTTTATGATTTTAGAGGGAATGTTGAAAGCAATGCAAGTTTTGAAATTTAAAAGTTGACTCGATTTCATGCAAAATTCGAATTTGAAAGTGGAAATCAAGGTTGTTGCAATTAAACACTTAATTTCAAAAGTCACAAACTGCAAAAATTTGAATAAAACACTGAAATTTCGAATGAATGCCAACACACTTTTCAGATTTAGGACAGTAAGAAACACAATTTTGACACAAATTTCAATTTCAACAATTTTTTAATGATTAGAAGCCTCAAACCAAGCAATCACTAGACCAACTTTGACTTTAATTTTGAAGGTGTTAAAATTGATAAAATCAGCCAAAATTCTGGATTTTAGCAGAAAAATACAGTAAGATCTAGCTCCCGAAATTTCAGAAAAAATGTCGGGGACGATGGCGCTCGGGGTGCACACGGTCCTCGCAACTTTTTTCCAAATTTTGAGGGATGAAAGATATTGTGATTTTATTGCGGAATCCAAAGTTACAGCCGATTTGGAAGTGTTTTGATTAGTGAATTTATCAGTCAAAGGTTGAATCAAGAAGGTCTTAAAAATTAGGGTTTTGACATTTAACCACTTAATTTTTAGAATTAAAGCACAAATATGAATTAACAATTTGCAATAGAAGGGTAGATCTGAAATAAGCATTAACAATTAAACACTTCACAAGTTTAATTACTTAAAAAGAAAATTTTAGGGTTTTCATGCAATTAACCTCTAAAATTTGCAAAAGATCAAACATGGAAATGTAATCAAGGCATCCAATTTTTAGATCTAACCATGAATAATCAGAAAGGATGTTCACGTCGGGTTCACCAAAATGTAAAGCGAAAAAATCGAACCCTAGTTGTTCTCCCCTCCCCAACCCCAAGGAGAGAGAAGGGAGAGTCACTAGGGTTGATGGTTTTCACTTAGGAGAGACTTTACATTCAAAAGAGGGGTTGAAACCCACAAGATCCAATCCCCTGTAATGCAAGATTGGATTCTAAATGAGTTTCAAGGGTTGTGACATCAAGGATACCCTCTTTTGTAAAGAATACAGAAAGAATGATTGAACTAGGAATGCATGTAAAGTAGGAAAGATTCTCTTATAAATAGAGATAGGGATATGGGATGAAGTTGCGAACCTGGAATTAGCAATAAAATGTCGAGACGGTGCTGTTCTGCAAATTTGAGCGAAAGTTGACGGGACAATGGCGCCCGGCGAGCACACGGTCCTCTGAAAAATCCGCGAAATGAAGGGGGATCTGTTCGTCTCTGCACAAGGATTCCAGATCTTCAATTACAGCTGCGTACCTACAACCTACACACAGAAAAGAGAGGATGATTGGGGGGTTAGGGATGAGGGGTTTGCCTTTAGGTCAAACCCCAGTTTTGGAATTAACCAAGAAATGAGAATGCTGTAAATGTTTGTAATGTAAACAAGTACTGATACCTTGTTGTAAGAATGTTTGTATTCTTACATGCGAAGGTGTAATGTATGTAGTATGTTGTATGTTGTATGTTGTATGTGATCTCCTCTTCAATGGTTGAATCCTTGTCTTGAATGCAACACTTAGCCTTGAATGGAGACTTAGAATGCTCAATTGCTTGAAGGAATGCTTGAATGCTTGAATGTTTGAATGTTTGAATATCTCTTTCGCCTCTTGCGCACATATGTTTTCCTCTTTCTTGACCTCATTTTCTAGGAGAGGAAAAGTAGTTTATATACTTGTCAATTAGGGCTGATAGGCTGATTTTCCCAACCTTAGGCCGACCAGGAAACATTATTTTCCAATTTGCAAACTTAAAGACCCGATGCCCACAAGAGACCGGGCCCAAAATAGGGCCAGGGACTAGGGCGCTGGGCACCATGGTCCCACCTCCCGGGACAGCAGGGTGCAAGGAGGGATTAGGCCAGGGTGCAGAAAAATGCAGTTTTTGGTGTCGTAAACAGGTTTCGGGGTCTCCATTCAGCTTCAATGTTGCGCCACCATTGTGAAGACCCAAATGCAGTCGAAATTGCAAGTGTCACAATTTTAGGACGCTATACTTCCTAAAAATATTTGTTGCCATAGGATCACCTCAAGTTGTTAGGCTTCTGCAAAAAGAGGACTTCACTTTGATACCAATTGTTAGGTCCTGGGAAGGACAACTGAGAGGGGGGGTGAATCATTTGTGAACCATTTATAAATAAATTGTAATCCAAATGCAAGTTATTCCAATTTAAACTTAATGTCGGTAAACCAAACTTAAGTGTCAGTAAAACAGATTAACGGTTATAGCAGTATCGGTTAAGCTCTAAACATGAGTGTCACAACACCTTCATAACCTTCCTTCAACCTTTAAATAATGTCTGCATGATTCGCACAAGGATCTTCTTATTTTCACTCTTCAATATTCGAATACACTCATACCTTAACCATATCTGCGATCTTCAATAAGATCTTACAAACATTTATACAAAACCTAAGACCAAATGTATAGATTGGCTCACTAAAGATATTACAGTTAAATCAATTACAAATAAGTCTTGATGCAATACAACATGTTGGCTCAATACATTTTATCAATCAATAAATCATCTACATAACGTGTCATGCTGATCTGGAGTACTGGTCCATAACCTAGACCTATCTATTGGTAAAGGCAAATCTATCAACCCGATTAGACCAATAAGCAAAACACCAAAACCAAACTTCCAATACATGTCTTTGAAATAACCAAATGATCTCCAAGATATCATCGTTGTCGATGAACCATATAACCTGCTGGTGAACACATACTGGTGCCTGTGCATAAGCCACTAACCATATCGGTGAACCATAGTGTTGGTTCAACAGTAAACCAACATAACCATAGTACCAAAACAACAATGTATACTTCCAAGAAGACAAGTGTTGACATCAATGACAAAACCAATGCAACACATGACGAAGTCATCCATAATACCAACAGTGGATATATTTTTGTGGGCAGGTGCTCACCATGGTTTTTCCTTGTTCAGGTTTTCCACGTAGAAAATCTTGGTGCTCATGTGTTCGATTTGTGTGGTTGTTTAATTATTTATCTGCTACATTAATTTTTATTTTGGATTGATTCACCCCCCCCCCTCCCCCCTCTCAGTCCAACCTTGGGTTCAACAATATATACCTTTCCTTTTATGAAGCCAATTTGGGTGACTGAAATTATCCTCCCTAGAATCTATGTCAACCTACAAGTAATAATTTTTGCAAGGATCTTATAGGATACATTCAAAAGGGTATTGGGCCTCCAATTTTTCACCAATGCTTTAGCCCATCTTTGAGGATAAATTTTATGATCCCCTATTCATGTTATGTCCTATAGAGGTATTTAGTAAACCTACATTGAAGAGCTCTAACAACTCAACCCCTCTTTAATACAATTATATTGAAATGTTATGTAAGTAGATATCAATTTTTTTAATATGTATATATAATGGTGTCCTTGTATTATGTTAAGGATTATTGAAGTCAAACAACAAAAAAGGCTTTTATATGACCTTTGAGCACAAGTATTTATGCATAATAATTACAAAGAAGAAATATTAATACGGTCCAATGAGGTTGATTAGTGGAAAATCAATTACATTGTGGGTGACTACATGATAACGAGGCATGTTGAAATGATATTAGAGGAACAAATTTTCACTAAAAAATTAAAACTAATTGTACTTTAGATAATGATTTGATGCATTGAACAATATATAATATGAAAATGATGTGATAATATGAAATGTAGAATAATGTTTGCAATTTCCAAATATACATTATTCTAATATTTGAACTATAGTATTTGGTTAAGTAAAGGATGAATGAAAGTGAGCTTTTTTATACTTTGATGGAAATATAAGCACATGTATGTATAGGTGTCTTAAGGATTAGCAAATGTAAGTCTTTTTCAAACTATTTTTGTACAAATACTTTTAATATTGAAGATTGGAATAAAAAAATTAATATTTTTTCATGTGTGTGTAGAGCATCATGTCTAGCTTAGGCTCTTATCGTATTTTTTAACACATTTGATAATCAAAAGTTATTAAAATACAATACTTTTCAATTTTTTTAGAAATTATGTTTAGTAAAAAATTATGAATTAGGTTTAAAGTTAAAATATATAGAGAGATTTGAAAGTGAAGCTTTTCTTCTACAAAATCATTAATCATTTTAAGAAATCAGCAATATACAGTTGTTAGTCATGTTGACCAAAGCAATTTTTTTACTACCAACCAAATATCTAGTCCATTAAGACAAGATATCCTAAGATTAGATTTCTAGTCTATTTGGATATTCAATGCTACTAGATATATGACAAGATTTAGATGTCAACATTGATCAAATATATCTTCTTTTTTTGTTGAGACCTATACATTAAAACATGATTATCAAAAAATTTCAAAATCAAATCATCAATTGTAATTCCACCCACTTCTTTTTACATCCACTCTTCCAAATTGAATATTTCAAGATACTCTGTTAAATTAGAAATTGAAATAATAAATATAATATTTAAGATTTAATATATCTTACACTAATTGATCTTTGTGTAAAGCGGAAAAATCGAACCCTAGTCGTTCTCCCCTCCCCAACTCCAAGGAGAGAGAAGGGGGAGTCACTAGGGTTGATGGTTTTCACTTAGGAGAGACTTTACATTCAAAAGAGGGGTTGAAACCCACAAGATCCAATCCCACGCAATGCAAGATTGGATTCTATATGAGTTTCAAGGGTTAAAACATCAAGGATACCCTCTTTTGTAAAGAATGTAGATAGAAAGATTGAACTAGGAATGCATGTAAAGTAGGAAAGATTTGCTTATAAATAGAGATAGGGATATGGGATGAAGCTGCGGACCTGGAATTAGTAGTAAAATGTCGAGATGATACTGTTCTGCAAATTTCAACGAAAGTTGACGGGACGATGGCGCCCGGCGTGCACACGGTCCTCCGAAAAATCCGCGAAACGAAGGGGGATCTGTTCGTCTCTGCACAAGGACTCCAAATCTTCAATTACAGCTGCGTACCTGCAACCTACACACAGAAAAGAGAGGACGACTGGGGGGTTAGGGATGAGGGGTTTGCCTTTAGGTCAAACCCCGATTTTTGAATTAACCAAGAAATGAGAATGTTGTAAATGTAAATGTTTGTAATGTAAACAAGTACTGATACCTTGTTGTAAGAATGTTTGTATTCTTACATGCGAAGGTGTAATGTATGTAATGTATGTTGTATGTTGTATGTGATCTCCTCTTCAATGGTTGAATCCTTGTCTTGAATGCAACACTTAGCCTTGAATGGAGATTTAGAATGCTCAATTGCTTGAAGGAATGCTTGAATGCTTGAATATCGTTTCCGCCTTTTTTCCATCTTCTTCCCAAAATGGGAGAGGAAATGTAGTTTTTATACTTGTCAATTAGGGTTGAAAGACTGATTTTCCCGACCTTAGGCTGACCAGGAAATATTATTTTCCAATTTGCAAACATAAAGACCCGAAGCCCCAAAAGAGACCGGGCCCAAAATAGGGCCAGGGACCAGGGCGCTGGGCACCATGGTCCTGGGGGACCTGGGTGCCATGGTCCTGGGGGACCAGGGCACTGGGCGCCCTAGTCCAGAAGGACGAGGGTGCTGGGCGCCATGGTCCCACCTCCAGGGACAGCAGGGTGCAAGGAGGAATCAGGCCAGGGTGCTAAAAAATGCAGTTTTTGATGTCATGAACAAGTTTCGAGGTCTCCATTCAGGTTCAGTGTTGCATCGCCATCGTGAAGACCCAAATGAAGTCAAAATTACAAGTGTCACAATTTTAGGACGCTACATTTAGCCCCCACTTTAGCGGGAGTATAAGCGTACGCTCATACTTCTGGTAAAGTACAAGGAATCAACATTGAAAGACTTTCACCACGTCAAGGAGGCAAGATACACCAAGCCCCCAGTGGACTAAGGATCTTACGACTTTGATTGACAAAGTAAAAGGGAAGATCACGAGGGAGAACCATGACTGTCAGTAGTAAGGTTCCCTCACTATGAGTCATGCAAGAAAGATATCAAAAATTTTCAAGGCCAAACTAAATTTGTCAAAAAATTTCAAGTATCTTGAAAAGATATGGACAGGATGTATGCCCCCCTACATTAAAGCGATCGCACATGCCTCACCGGGGGTGATTGCTTTAAGGTAGTGATACATATAAGAAATGAGAAAGGAGCATGTTATCACAAGGATTTAGCCCCCAAGTGTGAGATAAGCCCAAGGATAATAAACACAAAACACAAAGCACAAGGTGACTTCACTTTCCTTGGGGTCAGTATGTTGTATGATCATTCATGTATATCATATGTATGTATGCATAGTTGTTCTTCATTACCCAATCAAGGAAGGTCGCCTAGAAGAAGGGAACACATGTGTCTTTTGAGTCAACATGAGAGAGACCAAAAAAAGATCTCAATGTTTTGCATTGTCCTCAAGTAGACAACACTAAGGACAACAAATAGAAGAATGAGAATAACACATAGAAGAAGTAACAAAAGAGAGGAGGAGAGAGTCTTCTATGCTAATGAACTAGTCTAGCACGTCATCTACCCCCCGATCTTGCTGATCAATATTTCGGGAAGGTAGGAAACACGCTAGAGGAGGAACATCCAACACAGCAGATGGAGCTATCACAAGATCCAAACAAGGGCTATGTTCATATCCCAAGCCATGGTGTTCTTGTCTAGGAGCTAGGATAAGTGCTTTAGAAAATTTGTTAGATAGATGGTTATCAACATCAACATATTCATATTCACTATCAGAATGAAAAGGAGTAACATTTTCATCATGAATAATATTTTCATCTATGTCATCATCAAGATTTATAAAAATAGGATCTTTAACTCGCACAGGATCAAGACCATCATGCATCTTATGTTTAGGAGATTTCCGCTCAATCGTCGGTTGAGGAGAAAATGGAATAATACTAGCTAAAGGTGTTTTTGGGGATTACAAAGTTTGAGAAGCAGTTGTCTGAGCTCTATGACGACGCTTTTGTCGGCGTTCACGTGCAGAACGATTCCATCCAGTCTTAGTAGGAAGTTGAGAAGATTGAGGAGGAGGAATGTTCTCATCCTTATCACTTGGGTGTTTAGGTTGTGGTCTCTTAGGTTGAATAATAGGAGAAGAGGAAGGTCTCTTCTCTCCATAAGAGGAAGGAGGAGGAACTGCTCCATATAAGGGAGGAATATTTGGTTTAGGAAGGAGACCAAGTCCATCATGACGAGGAGGGATAGGTCTACTTTTAGGAAGTTTATTAGATATAGGTGTAATCACATTCATAGGAATGGGTTGGGAATCTTCTTGAGGAAAGACATTAGTTTTATCTTTCAAAGGAAGAACTTCCTTCTCAAGAACGATAGGAATGTCAAGTTTGGGTGTTCTAGGTTCACTTAGAGATAGGATCATATCTTTTTTCCACTTTTGATAAGATTTAAAAAGACGATCACTTCGCGGAGAAAGAGATTGGAATTGTTTAGGCCAAAAGTAATCAATAGGAATGCTAGAAGTTCTTTCAGTTGGTTTAAAGAGACTATGATTGACAGTAACAACTTCACCATTATGGGGAAATTTCAAACACTTGTGAATAGGAGAAGCAATAGCTTTCATGGAAGATAGCCAAGGATAGCCTAGCTTCACACGAAATTGTTCGGATGATGGAATAATAGAAAATTCCACATCAAGGGATTTGTTATGGACCTCCATAGGTAATGTAATAGAACCAATTGCAGGAGAAGAAAATGCATCAAATAGTTTCACAACCACATTTGTTTCATCATAGATCACTTGATTCAATTGCAAAGTAAAAAGAAATTCTTCAGTAATGATATTAATCATACAAGAAGGATCAATAAGCACTCCACGGCAAGGTGTATTCTTGACTTTTGCAACTATATATAAAGGACCATTAGGTGCCCTGATAGTTTCACTAGAATCAAAGGTGATGGAAGGTTCTTTAGGGATTTTTTGCTGCTCTACAAAGTTAATCACATTCGGAGTCATAGACACAAGACTATCAGGTGAGAAAGAGGAATCATTAGTCTCAACCACATTAGAGGTATGAGAAGGCAATGGATCAGTAAAAATCTGAAGATTTTGGTTAGGAGGAGCTACAGATGTGTTGCCTTTATCATTCACTCCAGAAACAGAAATAGTATTATTATCAATCAAATCTTGAATTTTACCCTTTAAAGCAAAACATTTTTCAGTATCATGCCCAGGTTGACGATGAAATTGACAAAAATATTTGTTATCAAAATAGGGTGAATTAATCTTTGCAGGATCTATTTGCCTTATAGGAGGAAGAGTAAGCACATTTTGTTCCAATAACTTATTCATAATACTATGCAATGATTCATTCAGAGGAGTAAACTTTCTTTCTTTCTTGAAAAACTTAGAAATAGGAGGCACACCTGATGCTGCATTCACATTGTTGTTGATGATGTGTTCATTGAATTTAATGGACTCTCTGTTCGGTTTAAACTTCCCAAATGGTTGTTGACTACTATCACCCTTATCACTCGGAGCCATAGGATTTGCTTGTTCCATTTGACTCACAGTCAGTTGATAATTGTGAAGAGTTGCACACAACTGTTGGAAAGAAGTAAACTCAGAAAACAGGAGTTTTTCTCTAATGTCTTTTTGTAAATTAGAAATAAAGATTCTTTGAATATCATTGTCTGGTACTGGAAAAGAAATTTGAGCATACAAATGCTTATATCTACCAATGAAATCAGTCACTTTTTCTTTAACACCTTGTTTACAATGCATTAAATCAATCAAAGTAACTTTAGGACTTATATTGTTTTGAAATTGTTGAATAAAAGCATTTGCAAGTTGTTCGAAAGAAGTAATAGAATAAGAAGGCAACGAGCAATACCATTGTAGGGCTTTATGTCTTAATGTTCTAGTAAACAGTTTTGCAAGCAACCTTTGGTCATAAGCAAAATCAATACATATTGTTTGAAAGGTCTTAACATGTGTTAGAGGGTCACCCTTACCATTATAAAGCTCCAAATGCGGAATTTCAACATGTTTAGGGGGAATAGCTCGAACAATGTCAAGAGAAAGTGGGCTCGCAACATCAAATGTGGGCACACTAAACTTAGATTGATTCATAGAGGCAATTTGTTGTTGTAAAGAAAAGACAGTTTGTGCAAGATTGTTCATGGTTGCTTCAGTCGAAGAGTTCATATTAGATGTGTTAGATTGTGATGGAGGTGTTATGTTATTGAAAGAAGGTAGAGAGTAAGGTGGTGGGACACTATGATAGCTAGTCATAGGAGATGATTGGAAAGGAGGAACACTACAAGGAGGAATGGAAGGGTTAAATGAATTGCCCCCTTGTGTCATGTTCATTTGTGGAGATATAATAGGAACACTCATTGAAGGAATGAATGAAGAAGTCGGATTGAATGAAGGAAGAGGGTTGATTGAAGAAGAAGGATTGCCCCCATGACTAGTGATCATAGGAGGAATGTCTTGTATTGAAGTAGTCATTATGTTTGATGTAAAAGTAGGTACACTAGCAATAGGAGTTGTCAAAGGAATAGAATGATTAACTTGAGTAGGAGGTTGTGTATAACCTAAGGTTTGGGCACAACTCTTCATAGGCATCACATTCGAATCCACAATGTGTGCAATACCACGCAAAATATCAATTCCATTCTTATCACTTTGAACCATACATTTTAGACCCTCAATTAATGAAAGAGCTTGACTATCGGGGTATTCTTGAGACATCCATTGTCGAAAATCATCAAATTGGTTATCCAATTTTGAAAGTTGTTCTACAGAAACCTCATGGAGAGCTTCTTCATCATTAAGAGGATTAGAAGAATTACCCATGTCCTCGTTAAATAGGCCATTCAAATTAGGTTCCATCTCCTCAGTAATTACACCTTGGAAAGACTTAATTCCAAGGCTTCGTCTAACGGGAATAGTGTAAATAGGGCTTATTGTTGTAAAACTCATGCACTAGAGAGGGAGAGAAGATTTTGAATTTTACAGGTAGCAAATTTCAGTAAAATCAGCCAATCTCCTAGATTTAAGCTGTTAAATGCAATCAGGACAATATCCCGAAATTTCGAAAAAAATGTCCGGGACCGTGGCGAACGGAGTGCACACGGTCCTCGCAACTTTTTTCAAAATTTTCAGGGATGAAAGTTATGATGATTTTACAGCTAACCTGAAAAAATTGAGTGATTTTATGATCTATAGATAGGCCAAATTAAAGTTGCAATCTCAAAATTGAACCCTACCAAGATTGTTGAAAAATGCAAAATTTGAATTTTGAAAAAGAGAGGGAAACTGAAATTTTGAATTTTATGATTTTAGAGGGAATGCTGAAAGCAATGCAAGTTTCGAAATTTAAAAGTTGACTCGATTTCATGCAAAATTCGAATTTGAAAGTGGAAATCAAGGTTGTTGCAATTAAACACCTAATTTCAAAAGTCAGAAATTGCAAAAATTTGAATAAAACACTGAAATTTCGAATGAATGCTAACACACTTTTCAGATTTAGGACTGTAAGAAACACAATTTTGATATGAATTTCAATTTCAACAATTTTTGAATGATTAGAAGCCTCAATCGGAGCAATCACTAGACCAACTTTGATTTTAATTTTGAAGGTGTTAAAATTGATAAAATCAGCCAAAATTCTGGATTTTAGCAGAAAAATACAGTAAGATCTAGCTCCTAAAATTTCGGAAAAAATGTCGGGGACGATGGCACTCGGGGTGCACACGGTCCTCGCAACTTTTTTCCAAATTTTCAGGGATGAAAGATATTGTGATTTTATTGCAGAATCCAAAGTTACAGCCGATTTGGAGGTGTTTTGATTAGTGAAATTATCAGTCAAAGGTTGAATCAAGAAGGTCTTAAAAATTAGGGTTTTGACATTTAACTACTTAATTTTCAGAATTAAAGCACAAATATGAATTGACAATTTGCAATAGAAGGGTAGATCTGAAACAAGCATTAACAATTAAACATTTCACAAGTTTAATTACTTAAAAAGAAAATTTTAGGGTTTTTATGCAATCAACCTCTAAAATTTGCAAAAGATCAAACATGGAAATGTAATTAGGGAAGCAAAATTTTTCAGATCTAACCATGAATAATCATAATTAGGATGTTCACGTCGGGTTCACCAAAATGTAAAGCGGAAAAATCGAACCCTAATCGTTTTCCCCTCCCCAACTCCAAGGAGAGAGAAGGGAGAGTCACTAGGGTTGATGGTTTTCACTTAGGAGGGACTTTACATTCAAAAGAGGGGTTGAAACCCACAAGATCCAATCCCACGCAATGCAAGATTGGATTCTAAATGAGTTTCAAGGGTTGAGATAGCAAGGATACCCTCTTTTGTAAAGAATGTAGATAGAAAGATTGAACTAGGAATGCATGTAAAGTAGGAAAGATTCGCTTATAAACAGAGATAGGGATATGGGATGAAGTTGCGGACCTAGAATTAGAAGTAAAATGTCGAGATGATGCTGTTCTGCAAATTTGACCGAAATTTGACGGGACGATGGCGCCCGGCGTGCACACGGTCCTCCGAAAAATCCGCGAAACGAAGGGGGATCTGTTCGTCTCTACACAAGGACTCCAGATCTTCAATTACAGCTGCGTACCTACAACCTACACACAGAAAAGAGAGGACGATTGGGGGGTTAGGGATGAGGGGTTTGCCTTTAGGTCAAACCCCGGTTTTGGAATTAACCAAGAAATGAGAATGTTGTAAATGTAAATGTTTGTAATGTAAACAAGTATTGATACCTTGTTGTAAGAATGTTTGTATTCTTACATGAGAAGGTGTAATGTATGTAATGTATGTTGTATGTTGTATGTGATCTCCTCTTCAATGGTTGAATCCTTGTCTTGAATGCAACACTTAGCCTTGAATGGAGATTTAGAATGCTCAATTGCTTGAAGGAATGCTTGAATGCTTGAATGCTTGAATGCTTGAATATCGTTTCCGCGTTTTTTCCATCTTCTTCCCAAAATGGGAGAGGAAATGTAGTTTTTATACTTGTCAATTAGGGTTGAAAGACTGATTTTCCCGACCTTAGGCCGACCAGGAAATATTATTTTCCAATTTGCAAACATAAAGACCCGAAGCCCCAAAAGAGACCGGGCCCAAAATAGGGCCAGGGACCAGGGCGCTGGGCACCATGGTCCTGGGGGACCAGGGCATTGGGCACCCTAGTCTAGAAGGACCAAGGCGCTGGGCACCATGGTCCCACCTCCAGGGACAGCAGGGTGCAAGGAGGAATCAGGCCAGGGTGCTGAAAAATGCAATTTTTGATGTCATGAACAAGTTTCGGGGTCTCCATTCAGGTTCAGTGTTGCATCGCCATTGTGAAGACCCAAATGCAGTCAAAATTGCAAGTGTCGCAATTTTAGGACGCTACACTTTGACAATTATTTTATATGAATAGCATGATCCCTAAACCTATACACCACTTCATAAATCTTAAAGAAAGTTAAAATAATTTTAAAATAAAATAAAATTAAGAGTTGATTATTTACATTAGACATAACATATATGTTATTTTAAAATAGCTTTTAAAAATTTAATATATTTTGTTAAAAAATCAATAACTTGTAAAGAAGCATTCAATTGTTTTCTCAATTCAATTAAAATTAAAAAAAAAAATTAAGTGTTAAAACTATATTATATCTTATATATACATATACATATACATATGCATATGCATATATACATATACATACACATAAATGCATGCATAAACATACACATACGCATACACATACACATATACATACATACATATACATACATACATACATACATACATACACATACATACATACATCCATACATACATAGATATATATATAATTCAAAATAATTCTTTGATATGATATCAAAATTCTCTTTGGTGTGAAGAACTATGGAACGTGGAATAATCAAATAAAAAACATGTTCATGCATAATGATATATGGGACCGTGCAGAAGCAAATGATCTCATTTTGACAGAGAATTTGTATAAGACAGAAAGTAAAACAGTAATAGCACTAATTAATTTATCAGTCATAGACAACATTATGAAGAATGTTCGAAAAGAAGCATCCAGGGAAATCATTTCTTTGTATAAACTGATGGGTGACAGAAAAACTTGATATTAAGGAATCGATCTGAAAGTCTCAAGCTAAATCATGATATCATTGCTCACATGCAGATACTTAATGACATGTTGATACAAAAAACTTTCACACAATCTAATTCAAAAATAATAGTAATCTACAAATTACGGGTATTAACAAACTTCAAAATCAAAAACAATCTCTTCATTCTAATATTTATATCAAAAACAATCTCTTCATTCTAATATAAATAAATACTTATTGAAAGATGTAACCTGACATTTTTTTTTTTTTCTTTTTTCTTTTGATAGGTAATGGGCCAAAGTCGATAAGGTGTACATACCCTACCCCCTTTGTGGGATTTGAACTCATAATCTTTATTTCAAGAGAACAAGTTCTCCACCACTACGCCAACTCAAGTTGTACAAATGTAACCTGACATTACTATGACAATTCTATCAAAAATATACAACCCACAACTACACAAGATTAAAGCTATCTGCAACAGCCCTAACAACTCAATTTCAAAATTGGGGAACATTTACAAATGTATATGATTTTTGAAAATGGATATAAGTGTTGTAGAACTTCTTGAGCCTATAAAGTAAATCGAATTGCAGAAAGAATAGTTAAAGATAATAAATGAATATTTTGTAAATTATATATAGTCAAATATGGATGGAAAACATAGACACCAATTAACCATGTTAGATTATTCAGTTGTCATCTTCATATAAGAGTTATCATGAATTGAAAAATTCATTGATCATAAGGCAAATCTAACTTAGTGTCTATAATCTTTAATTATTAGACCATATATTAGTTTATTACATGTATGATAATGTAACACAATAGAAATATATTAACCCTATGTTATTGCATTAAGAATGAATCTTAGTCATTGATAATTATATTTTCCATCCACATAATGCACTATCACTAAAATGATTAATCTTCATCTAAATCTCAAATCAAATATTATAATCTATCTTCATTTATCAAAATATAGAGAACAAATCAATTTGTATGAAAATTATACACATAATTTTATCTATTATAAAAATATGAAACCACATAATATATGATGAGATTTACACATCTTTTTTCACATAGTATAAAATAATTAAGAACGCAAGTAAAAATTAATACTTTCAACATGATGACAAATGCAATGCATGCTACCACACGATCAAAAATTGCCTACTCACCAAAAATAATTTTGTAACATGTCCAAAATTGTTGAAGAATGAGCCACACTTGAACCAAAGATGGGTCGATCACCAAGAGGGTTAGTAGTTCAATGGTAGAGCACCCCAATAGAAAATGGGAGGTCCTACATTTGACTCCTAACTAGTTCATGAAAATTTTAACATGGTAATAGGGTCAATAGCTTAGTGGTAGAACATCCCAACAAAAGTGGGATGTCCTACGTTCAACTCCTAGCTAATCCATAAAAATTTTAACTTAATCTTCCCACAATAGATTGTCCTTACTTAATGGTTGTCACTAGTTTTTGGATATATAGTGTGTTGGCAATGCAACAGAAGGATTTCATTTAAATAAAAATTAGTTTCCTCCAAATTAGTTGCAGATGTGATATAAGATGATGGAAGACCCATATTTTTATTATGAATAATTTGCATTAGAAGCTATTGAATTAAAAGTGCAATAGGCCAAATTTGAGAGTCATATGACCATGTTTGAGTTTTCCGCGGGTTTTCTATGACGGTTGTTTGATGTGTTTTTTTAGTTCGGCTTTGGTGCTAGGTTTGGGGTCAGAGGTTTGTCATGGCTTGTCAGTGGTGATGATTAGGGGTTTGATGTGGTTTGTTTTTCTCTTCCAGGTATGGAGGAGCAATGTTTCTCTTCTAGCTTGGTGGTGGTTGATGTTGTACTGCATAATGGCTTTTCTTCGGGTGTGCATGCAAAGACTACTGATTATTTTTATGTGGGTGAGGACTCAAAACTTAAGAAATTATTTGTCTGCTAAGGAGTCAGGATCGTCTGGTTCTATTCATTCTACTTGAATTGGTTTTGGAGGATGTCACTTATTGGAGTAAATATGCTTTGATCTATAAGTTTCTTGGGATATGTATTTCTCTGTCGCCATTGGAAGCTTGGATTCACTGTTCTTGGCAGGTTGAGACAGATATGGAGATTATGTTGGCTGCGAACAGCTATTTCAGGGTGGTTTTTTCTTGCGTGTCTTAACGGAACCGTGTTTTTGAAGTAGGACCCTATTTTTACAATCATGTGGGTTTATTTATTAAACCCTGGCATGCAAGTTTCAACTTGGCTAAAGAATTTCCCTCGAGCGTTCCTGTTTGGGTTCGCTTGCCTCGGCTTCCCTTGGAGTTTTGCAGGGAGGACATTTTGCAACAGATTGTTTCTCTTCTAGGGAAGTTGGTTTCTATTGCTCAACAAACCCTTGAAAAGAAGGTAATTTATTTTGCTCTTATTTCTATTGAGATTGATTTGAACAATCTATTGTCGAATTCTCTGGAAATCTATTTAGGATCTTCATCATGGGTTCAACGATTAGATTATAAATCTCTTCCTTTTTTATGTTGGATTTGTGAGAGTTGAGAAATACAACACCATAGGATCCCAAATGATCTCTGCAAATAAACCTGTTACAAGGAGAAGCAAGGAAGCAACAGAGAAAAACATAAACATAGGAAAATGCTCAAGAATATGAGAGCTTTGTATTCACAAAAATGTCTAATAGAATAATGATACAAAAGAAAAGAACCCAACCTCTAATAGGTCAAAAAACCCTAAAAGGGAAAACCCTAGGCTTGCACATAATAATTAATAAAAGAATTAATTATTATAGACCTAATGTTAGCTTAAGTGTAAAAGAGATAAAGGGGAAATTAATTAATTAAACAAATTTCATTTAATTAATCAAGTAAAGACTCGATTACTCTAACACGCCCCCTTAAGCTAGACTTAGGGAGAAGTTAAAACCTAAAACAGCTACTGAAAGCATGAAAGATGGGTCCCGGCAACAAGGCCTGATCAGGTACCCAAATACAAGGAAATCTCTATGAAATGGAGAAAAAGGAGAAAACCCAGTGGGAAAAAACTCCTCTCCAAAAAGAGATAAAAGAGCATGTTGAAAGAAATGTGAAGGAAGGAAGGCCTCATAAAGAATCCCCAAGGACAACTTCCTTCACCCTAAGCATAGAGCGCAACTGAAGATAGCGTGGTGAGGCAAAAGGTTTCGTGAAGATGTCTGCAACTTACTCAGCAATGGGAATGTACTCCAAAAAGAGAACTATCCTAAATCAACTGGCGGATGAAATGCATGTGAAGCTCAATGTGCTTTGTTCACTGATGCTCCACTGAGTTGCGAGAAATGTGAATAGCACTTTGATTGTCACACCAAAGAATAGTGGGACTATCAGGAGGAAAACCAAACTCAATCATCAAATATCGAAGCCATAAGATCTCCCGACTTGCAATCACAGCATCTCGGTACTCAGCCTCTATAGATGATAATGCATGAGCAGTTTGCTTCCTGCAAGACCATGTGATAGGACTAGAGCCAAGATAGAAAACAAAGCCAGAAGTAGACTTTCGATCATGACATCACCAACCCAATCTGAGTCAGTGTAACCAACAATGTGAGGTTCCCCTGATGTGTAATGAATGCAATGAGAAATAGAGCCCCGAATGTACCACAAAATACGTTTGGCAGCTTGTCAATGACTCTCATGAGGATCATGGGAGAATCGAGAGACAAAGCCAACCGCAAAGGAAAGGTCAAGACGAGTGTGTGTTAGCTATAACAAATTGTCAACCAACTACCTGTAAAGTGTACAATCTATTGAAGGAGTGGGGCAAGTAGTAATTAAAACAACCCCTGACTGAAAAGGAGTGGGGGCAGGCTTGCAATCAAGCATGCCAAAGTGCTGAAGCATTTCAAGAGCATACTTATGCTAGTAAATGGAGATCCCATCAGAAGATTGAATCACCTGAAGACCAAGAAAATAGTGCAGAAGATAGAGATCTTGATGGACTTGAAAAGTACTGAGAGGGGGGGTGAATCAGTGACACCAAAATAAACACAACTTCAAACATTGATCGGTAGATGAACTTAACCAAACATTTAAACAAAATACATGCTATCCAAAATGAAATAACAACATCCACAATAAGTAGAACATCCACCATAACACAAGTTTTTATACATGGAAAACCCAAATAGGTAAAAACCAAGGTGAGATGGAACTCACAAGTTAACTATCTACAATAATAGATAACTGACCGATTAAGGTCTTACAAAGTGCTCTACTAGGAGTGAATCTTGTAAGAGATCCCAAGCTTGATTAGAAGCTTATACCCTGTTAAGAGTACTACCCTGTTAGGAGTAACCTCGTTGGAGGATTTGAGAATCCAAACTAAAGGATCAACTTGTTAGAGGCTTTTTACAATGAAGCTTGTTAGAGCATACCCGGTTAGGGGATTTGATTATGTTGTAATTATTAGAAAACAACAAGAATGGTTTGATTTGTTCTGAATAGCACAATACTTGCTTGATCAGATCATTCTAAGTACATTCAACATTGTTCTTCATCTTAACACTTATCGTTCTTCAACAAAAGCTTTCACTCTTTATGCATATCATTATTTGCATAATATCTTCTTCTATATCAGTTATCAATTTCAAATCATTCACTAAGATGTGTTTAAATAGACATTCAAATCTTGTGTCGGCCATAGGAAATCAAAACACAATTTCCTAGGTGCAGTGTATCTAGACAAGTAAACATAACTCATCACAAAAATGAACGCGAAGAAAATGATGTTGGTAACTCATCACAAAATCAGATACCAGTTAGAATAGTCAATACCGGTTGGAACAAAACATGTGAACCGTTGTCGTGGAATCTTCCGCTTGATCTCCATCTTCATCTTCATCTTCATTTTGATGTCGACTTAATGTAACCACGAGTTATTGCTTAAGCACATACCGGTTGACACAAAGTATCAGTTAGAGATAGACCTTAAACATACTAGTTAATAGTGTGAACTAATTGAAGTTACACTGGTAGTCAATGTAATCATATGTGTGTGTGTGAGTGTTTCATCAATGACAACAAGTGATGAATACATTACAGTCATCATCAAGCCAACAATCTCCCCCTTTGGCATTGATGGCAACACTTAGGAAATTTTAGAGTAATACAATACCACTAAGTGTGCATACACAACATATTTACACATATACTCATACTCTCTTTTAATGTAATACTCCCCCTTAATGCATGCATAAATACAAAATTTTCAAAAACACACATACATATTATTACTCCCCCTTTGACAACAATGCCAAAATGATAAAGTAAAATATATACATATATATAGAAAATTTGTATCAAAGTGTTCAGCATATATTACAACTTTAAAAAAGTTCATGCATTGGCTAGTCTCATAAAAATATCATTGAAATTCTGCTTCATCTGGGATAAAACATTTTCCCATGATTCCAGTATGTTAGCAATATACTCAGATGTAGACATCAACTGGGAATAGAATTCTTCCATTGAGTCTAGCGTGCAGATTTCAGGAGTAGCAAGAATAGCTTCTGCATTGGAGTAGGCTCTCTGAAGAATGTCGACCTGTGAGGTGAGTTGACTCTTGAGCTCTCTTAGAGATCAAAATCTCTTAGCCTTCTCATTATCATTCCTATTCATTCTTTCATGCAAATCATCTATAGACCAGTTAAAGGCATGAATTGAGTCTTGGAGTGGGACATATGCCTTGTATAACCTTTCCATTTCGTGCTCGATTTCAACTTGACTCTTAGAAATGTCAAAGTAAAAGAATGTAACATTGGAGGTAGAGGCAAGATACTTTCCTCCAAATTCAATAGCTTTCTTCAACAGACTTTCATTATTAGATAAATCCATTTTGCCACTTTCAATGTTCTTTGCCAGTTTATCTCCATATTTCTTCTTGTGGCTCTTCTCAGCAGACATTTGAGCAAAATCTTCAAGCGATTTGATTTGATCATATGCATCTGCAACTAACTGACCAAGTTTGCTAATGGGAGTAAAAAGATGTGCAATAGTTGTTTCCGGTAGTAAACCAAACAAAATTTCTACTACATTTTGGATTGTCTTTGCTTCAATCCTTTGCTCTTTCAGTCTCTTCTTGTGTGCTCGAGATTGCATAACATTAGAAATCATCATCATTTTTTATGCGCTCAAAGTCTTCATGTCAACGGGTCCTGAGATACTTAAAGAATCATCATCATCATCTTCAAGTAGTGTCTGCTTCGCTGGTTTAGGTGGTACACTCTTAATGATAGCTCTTTGTGTGTTCTTCTCTATTGTATCTTTAGTTAACTGAGAGATAGCTTTCTTAGTAGACTCCTTTTGAGTAGTTTCAATGACTAGTGTAGATTGGGGTTTCTCCCCTTGTTCTGTTGTCGGTTCATTGTCCGCAATTAGTTGAATACCCGGTTGTTCAACTAATGTAACATGTACTTCATTGATTGTAGGAGGATCCATATCTGGTGTAGTAATGTCTCCAGATAGATCTACTGCGTCCTGAACATCTTCATCAACAAGAATAATGGAATCATCCTTCTTCTTGATTGGATAGACTACGTCAGCTTGAACAATTTTCTCTTCATCCATTTCCAGTCGAGGAACATCATCTGTAGTATCATCCTTATTGCTAGAGTGGACTACTTCTTCCCTCTTTTTTATTATACGGGCTAGCCGATGTGTCTCAGACACAACAACTGACCTTTTTGCATTAAGAAGCTTCAATCTTCTCACTTTAAAATCAAAATATACTTTGTATTGCTCAATTAAAGCACTAATTCCATCCGATGATAAATTGGGAAAATATTGCACAAATATTTCATCAATAATCTTCTTTTCCAATTGAATTTCTTCCTCCCATTTATATAACAAAGTATTATACAAAGAGATTGAAATATGTTTTTCCAAGTCATGCGTAAATCTATTGTAATGACCCAAATAAGTTATTGCCTGTTGGATTACTTGCTTCTGCTCATCTTCAGTAAAAGAATCAAAATATTCTTTGGCGTTATCAAACTTGTTTCTTCCTAATGTCTTCATTGTCCTTTCAAAAAATGTGTCAGGTTTGTAGGTAGCAATATCTATAGGTGTAGTTTCCTTTAGCACTACCTTTGCCTTCTTGGGTGTCTTTTCGGTTGTTTTTTCCTTCTTTGGTTCTTCTTCCGAATCTGTACCCTCAAACTCTAGTTGCAAAATCAATTTCTAATTTCTCTTCTTTGGTGCACTCTCCTTCTTTACATATACTTTAGGTGTTGGTTTCTTCTTGGTTAGGACACTCTGAGTCACCCTTGTGGTCTTTTTCACAGGAGATTTTTTGTCAGACTTGATTTTCTTTCCTTTCACTTTAGCTATAGGTGCAGTACCGGTTTTAGTTGGTGCAACTTGGACTGCCACAATGTCCAATTTTGCCTTCTTTTTATCTTTAGGTGATGCTAATAGGGTATTAGCATAGCCGACCAACAAATCATGATTAACCTCATAGCTCATATCTTCCATCTCTTCCTCTCTAGGTTCAATTGCTTACATCAAGCAAAAGTCAGTGGTAACCGTGAAGATTATGTCTTTTGCAAAGTGTTTTACCACATCTTCAGGTAACCTCATTCTTATGCTCATCTTTTTCTGAAATTCATTAAAATACTTGTTCATGGCAACTGAAAAAGTATTCTTCACAGCCTTAATGTTGTTCTTGATCTATGCATTGACCAGTTGTTCTTTGGACCATTCAATATCTCCAATACCCGGTAGGAAGTTCTGAAAATAGAAAAATAACCTAGCTAATAGTTGACCATATTTGAACTTTTGTGTGTTGTCCTTCTTAATGGATTTCAAATTTTGAAATAATTGGTCTCTGATGGCTTCACAAATATCATAATCTGCATTATCAACATTCATTCTATGTGTTGTGTGAATTGTTGCAGATGGAACATTGTTAAGTCTACTGGAGTAGAATACCTAGTAGCCTATCACCATTGTTGCAAGTTTCACCGCAGAGTCTCTAATATTATTGATAGAAAAAGAACGCTTATCAGATATAGAACTAGTTAATTTGAAGACAATATCCTTTGAAATTATTCTTAACACAGGAATTTTAGCGGTTGAGGAATAACCTGTTACAGCCCTAATATCTTCCTTGGTTATTGTATGAGTCCTTTCCAAATACATATTCTCTCCATGGACCTGACTTAGAATGATTCTTATGTGTTCTTTCTCAAAATCTTGAAGAAAATATGTGGCATTATGAAACCCTTTTTCAAAAAACCTAGCATATTTGATTTCAATCTTTCTGCTCTTATCACGAAGTGATTTCAGCTGAGTATAGATGTATAGAGTTCCTAAGTCTTGTATCTTGCAATCTATATAGTTGGACAAGTCACCTTTGACCACTCAGGACTTGCGACAGTGCATTATAAGACATAATTTCATCTACCTTTAGAGCTTCATCAAGCTCAGCAGTGATCATCAACCTCTCTACAGACTTAGAAGTAGATGGCATTCTACTTAAACAAGTTTTGAAGTGATATACAAAGAAATATCTTATATCTTACACGTCGCTCCATTTCTTGGTTGAAATGTTCAAATGCACACCCATTCGCCTCTCTGCAACTTTTGATTCAACTTGATTTCTCTAAACACGAAAAACAATTTTCCAATTGACAACAAGACAATCTTGTTCTGCTCTGCAATTGCTTCAAATTTCTTTTTCAAAAGAGTTAGGGTAAAAATGATAAAGTAAAACTTGTTTTTATCCTCTTTACCAATTGTAATAAATGCTCACACTTTCGGTTACAAACCCTAATTTTACCGCTTAAGTGAAATATTGGTTGATAACACGTCAACAAAAAGTCATCAAAAATTTATAATTCAAAAATTATTTCCCGTTCATTTTACAAGGGGCCCAGAGATGTTTTACCATTAAGCTCCCCTTAGCCGTGTTAGACAGGCTTAAGTCACCGGTGTTGGATTCTCTTCACTAGGTGAAGGAACAGTTTCTTCTCTAGGTGAGTCATCACCTTTATTTTTCCAAATCTGATTCATATCTTCTCTAGTTTCTTCAATATAAACTTTCTTCTTGCCTTTCTAATCCTTAAAGGAGTTGACCAGACTATTATTTCTTGATCTGCAAAAATTTGCTAAGTGCCTCGGTTTGTTGGAGTGGTAACAGAACATACCAGATGATCTCCAGGGTCTTGCATTTCCTCTTCATGTTCTTCTTCTGCATTTCATAGCCACATGACCAAAGTTATTACAAAAGGTGCAAACAACTTTTGTTGCCTTTTCCATTTCGAATGGACTAAACCGAATGCCATAGGATCTTTGCCAGTTTCGGTTTACCTGGTTATCAAAATTTCTTATCTGATCACCATTTGGTCTAGGATGCATGTGTGGTAGAGGATTGTTTGATCCATATCTACACTCAAAATGTCTATGCCCATACATTCCACAAGTGTAGCAATGACCTTCAAACTTTCTAGACACATACCTAACATTAGTATTGTAATTTGCATTCTTGTTAGGTTTGTCTCTACAGACATTTGCAGTATGACCAGGCTTGTAACAAACAAAGCAGACAGGTTTAAAAACCTTCTTACTAGTAGTCTTGTTGACTTTAGGAGCAGTTTTGTTCTTTGTATTGGAGGATTCACCTTTTGCAGTTGTATGAAAACCAAGTCCAGAGATATCACCCTTCATTCTTTGTGATTGAATTTGTTCTTCCAGCATGGTAGAACTTTTGACGAACTTCTCCAATTTCTCATTGGCTTCAGTAATCTTTTTGACAAGATCTTCATTATGCTTAGAGAGGTTCTCTTTCAGAGACAATGCCAACTCAAGGTCTAGCTTTAGGTTCTCCTTTTCTTCTATTTCAGCAATCAAGTCCTCATGCATAGTGTCTTTTTCACATTTGATCTTTATGATCTCTTGATCTCTTACCTTGATAAGATCTTCAGCAACTCTTCTAGCTTCCAGTTCCTCACTCATGCAGATAGTGAGACCTTCTAGCTCTCTTCTTAGATTCATTTTTTCACCGTTCACCTTTTCAACTTCATCAGTTAAAGCTTCAATATTGGCTTCATCTAAAGAACTATTGTCAGATATTTCTAACAGTTTTTCAGACAGCTCTCTCCTTTTGACTTGAGAAACTTTTAGTTTGTCCCTAAGGGATTCAATTTCATTTCTGCTAGCTTCTAGCTCTCTAACCATCTTGAAGTAGCTCCTATCCCCCATGGTAGTTTTAAGATTCCCTTCTAAACGGTTAGGCATCAAAGAAGTTAGGCTCTGATACCAATTGATGGACTTAAAAAGTACTGAGAGGGGGGGGTGAATCAGTGAAACCAAATAAACACAACTTCAAACACTGACCAGTAGATGAACTTAACCAAACATTTAAACAAAATGCATGCTATCCAAAATTAAATAATAGGATCCACAATAAGTAGAACATCCACCATAACACAAGTGTTTATATGTGGAAAACCCAAATAGGTAAAAACCACGGTGAGATGGAACTCGCAAGTTAACTATCTGTAGTAATAAATAACTGACCAGTTAAGGCCTTACAAAGTGCTCTGCGAGGAGCGAATCTTGTTAGAGATCCCAAGCTTGATTAGAAACGTATACCCTGTTAAGAGTACTATTGTGTTACGAGTAACCTCATTGGAGGATTTGAGAATCCAAACTAATGGATCACCTTGTTAGAGGATTTGTACAATGAAGCTTGTTAGAGCTTACTCGATTAGGGGATTTGATTCTGTTGTAATGATTAGAAAACAACAAGAATGGTTTGATCTATTCTGAGTAGCACAATACTTGCTTGATCAGATCATTCTAAGTACATTCAACAATGCTCTTCATCTTAACACTTATCGCTCTTCAACAAAAGCTTTCACTCTTTATGCATATCAGTATTCGCATAATCTCTTCTTCTATATCAGTAATTAATTTCAAATGATTCACTAAGATGTCTTTAAATAGACATTCAAATCTTATGTTGGCCATAGGAAATCAAAACACAATTTCCTAGGTGCAGTGTCTCTAGACAAGTAAACATAGCTCATCATAAAAATGATTGCCATGAAAACGGTGTTGGTAACTCATCACAAAATCAGATACCAGTTAGAACAGTCAATACTGGTTGGAACAAAACATGTGAACCGTTGTCCTAGAATCTTCCGCTTGATCTCCATCTTCATCTTCATCTTCATTTTGATGCTGACTTAATGTGACCACAAGTTATCTCTTAAGCACATACCAGTTGACACAGAGTACCGGTTAGAGATAGACCTTAAACATACCAGTTAACAATGTGAACTAATTGAAGTTACACTGGTAGTCAATGTAATCATATGTGTGTGAGAGAGTGTTTCATCAATGACAACAAGTGATGAATACATTACAATCATCATCAAGCCAACAGATCTGTCATCTTAAAGTGGTCCATCAAAGCTCATTGAACATGTTGAATCATAGAGGATGAGCTACCAGTGATGAGGAGATCATCAACATATAGCACAAGAATCAGGATCTCGCCCTCAAGATGTTGAATGTGCACTGTGTGATCGAAATGACAGCGTGTGAAACTAGTGTAGAGCAAGAAAGAGTCCATCTTCTCATAACAAGCCCGAGGGGCCTGTCTGAGACCATACAATGAACGTTGAATTCTGCAAACCAAAGAAATGTCCTAAAGGTGAGACTACTCACGAGACAAACGCTCACAAAACACATCAAAGGTAGGCATGGTAAAACGAGCACCCAAGCCATCCATGGTGGAGTAGAAAGCAGAGGCAAAAAACTTAAAAGGACCCTGAAGCTTCAAAAGGATCAAGTGAATGCACTTTGGGTCTGTCTTGATCTTTCCACACCCCTGGAGAACAGATATGGTAGTCTTGAATTTGTTCAAAAAATCCTCAATGGTGGGAAAGGAATCAGGTAATAAGGAAACCAACTATGCCTCAATCTGTAATGTCTGGATCTCATTAACTCTCCCAAAGAGTCTCAAACTTCAACCACATAGCTTGAAGATTGAGCAAAGCATCAAGGTGAAACAGAAGACTGTCGGAAACATGTAATGAGAGCAAACCCATGGCCTCATCCATCTTGTTTTTGTGCTAAAGAATCTCAAAAGGACGTTGCAACAAAGGTTGAACCTCATCCAAACAAGACCACAACCCTCTAGCCCTAAGAAGCCTCATGATGCGAGGCTTCCAGGTGTGATATTTTTGTGATGTCAACAACTCAACTAAAGAATCTTCCATGAAACTCTGCACCTGTACCTGCTTGTGTTTTTTTTATTATGTGATCTTTCAGAATAGACAGAAGATGCAAAAGGGTTTGTTTGTTTTGAGAGTTTTGGTGTTCTAGATATCTGATATAAATGACAGAAAGCGAGAAAAAAAACACCCCCCCACAAGAGATAAACCCAAACCCTAGTACATACTGGTGAGAATGTAGCAGTTAATAAGCAAAAAGAATTCAAACTGAAATCTCATGTACTTGATTAAATCTGAGAAACAACATCACATATCTGAATAGAGCATGATGAGATCTTTCCAATGCTTATTTGTTTTCAAAAAACGGAGTCCGTTTGCACATTCTACAACCCCAGAAGTGCAAAAAAGTGACCCCACTTTTACTGGAAAAAAGTATAGTCAAACAAAAAAATTGAAAAAAAAATCCAATACCATGAGGTCCGGCTCAGAACCAGATTTTCAATGCCAATTCATTTTCGAAAAAATGACACCATATTGCTCAAGATATGAAGAAAAAACCAACCCCCCCTTCAAAGGAAAGAGAGAGGTTGTCTGGTGGTAGGGTCGGGCAGAGGTGGCCTAGTGACGGCACTCCGATGGTGAAACGGTGGAGCGAGGGCGGCGGTTGGGCGGGTGGTGCTGCAGCGGCGACTGACGCGGAGGCTGGTAGCGGCCGGAGGCCGGCGGGGCCGGAAAGCAGCCGGTGGGGAAGAAGCGGTCGGTGGGGCCGGTGGAGGTTGGCAGTGGCAGGACCCAACTGTCAGGGCTGGCCGCTGCAATATGAGCCTACTACGGGCCAAGAGGCCCACGGTACCCTACGTACTGTGGGTTAAACCCCCAAAAAAAATTGTTTTTTTTAAAAAAACTTTGCCAATGCTTTTGAATGATGATTTTTTTGTTTTTAAAAAAAAAACAAATTTCGGTTTGTATGCCGTAAAAAGGCAAAAATTGATTTTTTTTTTAAGATCTCAAACTATGTGCCAAGGTCGTACAACCTAGTATAGAACAAAAGAACACCCCCAGAGGCTCAGGTGTCGAAAGTGATCAAGCTTTATATGACGATAGGGGTTTTGGGGCCTTTTGAGCATGATGGTGAGGTCTGTTTAAGCTCAAAGTGCTAAGAAAAAAAAGGCCTATCCCTAGGTGCACAAAAACAATTTTGAAACCCCAGATCTGCTTCCAATGCAAAAAAAACTCAAAACAAGAATAGGTAGCTGTAGATCTGAAGCTCTGATACCATGTGAGAGTTGAGAAATACAACATCACATAAGCCCAAATGATCTCTCCAAGTTGAATAAACTTGTTACAAGGAGAAGCAAGGAAGCAACAGAGAAAAATATAAACATGGGAAAATGCTCAAGAATATGAGAGCTTTGTATTAACAAAAATGTGTAATAGAATAATGATACAAAAGAAAAGAATCCAACCTCTAATAGGCCAAAAAACCCTAAAAGGGAAAACCCTAGGCTTGCACATAATAATTAATAAAAGAATTAATTATTATGCACCCTGTTGTTCACCAAAAGTGATAACCCAAGAGCACCTGCAAATCTTTCTATGAAATGGCCAATTTCAGTCTACAAAACACATCAGGGCTTGGACAACATAACATAGGATCCTAATTGATCCTCCTGCACTTCAGGTTCTACTAGACCTAGGGGGGACACCCTTTTGATGCACTAAATACAACAATTACAGACACATAACTGCATCAACATTAAGCAGATAGATCATTTCACAAGCTCAACATATTAGGAAACATTACAGATTGGCTAGATCTATACAAACAATAGGATGAAACAGAGCTTGGAAAGAATGGAACACAAACACCCCTAAACATGAAGGGAAAATAGATTTATCTTTTAAAATGTTGTTCTGAAAGACATCCCCAAACTTGTAAGATCAGTGCCTTATCCAAGGGCAACAAAGTCACACATCAAACTATAAATGAAACCTTATACTGCAAATCCATCTTCATGATTAAATATTCATGCATTTAATACCTTGCATAAATGCATTACTCAGCTCGCTCATAGAAAATATCAAATCCAGACACTATATTCCATTATTCATGATTTATTACAGAATTTAAATTCTTCCTTGAAGAATCCCTGCAGACAATCACAATTACCTCCTTGAGATAACAAATCTCATCCTCCTTGAGGATCTGATATGAATATAATGAAAATACAAATCCAGAGACAACTTTTGTGTGAATTTGTGCATGACTTACATACACAAGAACCTGCAGCTAAGAACACCTATAGCAAAGAATCGAACTCCATTACTGAAAGGATAACCCTTCTCTGTACAATTTGGAAGAATACTCAGAATTGGAAGCCATGAAAAAATGGAGCCATTCTCCAAATTTCTGGAACCCTTACAACTGAGAAGAATTCGGAATAAAAAGAGGAGAGAAGAAAATCAAATCTGCAACTGAATTGCCAAGTGTCTCCTCTCTAACTGAATTTTGTTCCCATGAAAACTGCTTCTAAAATATCCCACATTTGTCAAAATTAACTTCATAATCAGATTCCTCACTCTGAGAGCTTTCCGAAAACATATAACACTTTATACTTTGGCAAAAAATTGAGCCCTGGGCGAATTAATCCTCAACATGGACCCATCTTTTAAATTTTTTGAATTTCTCTATAGTTTAAACTATATCATTTAATCATTTTAAATTTGATTTTTGCCTCCATTTGTGCTCTGACGCCTTGCCACGTGGCAGCCTCTGATTGGTCGATGGGGTTGACCAGACGCCACCTGGGATGACACCTCATTATCGCCACATCATCTGCTTCATCACTGCCACTTGGCCGCCACGTCATCGCCACTGGACTGCCACCTGTGCGCCACCTCATCGAAACCCGCCTGCTGGACTGCCACCTATCACGACACGTGGACGGCTCTCGTTCACTTTCTCTATTTCGTGGGGTTTAAACGACGTGCATCTTCCCTTCGCGAAATAGCGCACACCGTTGATCTCTCTCAAACTTGCTTGCTCGTTAACCCGGCCTTCGTCTGCAAAATTTTGCTTTTTTGCCTCGAGAAGCGTGCCTGCGTGGGGTCCACTTGGTCTTCGTCCAGTCAACTCTTCTGTCGCCTCGAGAAGCATGCTCGCGCATGGGCCTGCCTTAGGCGCCCATAGGCACCATTTGTCAAAAGCCTTTATGGCTTAGACATTATAGTATATAAACATTTAAAAAAGACACTCCCCAGTGCATGTGGGATAATGCATTTAAGCCTGGGAATGCATTTTTTGAATGTTTTTTTCTGAGTCTTTTCACGGTTGCCTTTGTGTTTGCTGAAGACTAAATGCTACCCTTACCACTTTCCACGTAGGAGAATATTTGGCTTTAATGCCTACCAATAGCATTTGTTTGAAAAGTTTCATACTGTGCCCTCTTTACCCAGCCACTTCCACGCAGGGCAAATAAGAGATGCTGGCATTTACATCTGGTAATGTTGTTTTCTTGGGAGTTTTTGCAGTCTGTAGCACAAGGGATTCACATCCTGCACTTTGCATTTGCTGAAGACTTTTCTAAATTCTCCAAACACCCACCATTCTGCGTAGGGGAAAGCAATGGCTAATTTCATTTGTTGTTTGTTTAACATGGGGTTTTATTGCCTCTTTACATTGCTTTGCACCATACTCCATACACCACGCAGGAGATTAAGCATTGGATTTACCACTGCCAATGCATTTGGTTATGTTTTAACATGGCCTCCAAAATGCTACAGCAGAGGGGATGATGACTGCGATTTGATATATGCTGGAGTTTGAAAAAATTTTAAATGCCGCCTCCACCATCTACGTTGACATCCTCGGCATACTTTCCAGCATACCACACAGCCTTGTTAGAGGAATATGGGGGCACGCGAGGAGAAGGAAATTTGATGCAGTTTGCCATTGAATTCGGTTGAGTGTTGTTTGCTGCTCTCAACGCCCAACCAACACTCTTCTTTACTCCATGATACTTGCTATTACTTTAGCTTAATGTTTTAACCTTTAATTTGCCTCCCCCTTTTCTTTACCACGTGAGTTGCTAAAATCTTTTGCAAACCACTTTAGCCACCATGCTGCCTTGGAGGTCTGTTTTGCTGCACGTGAGGAGAAGGAAATTTGATGCAGTTTATGAACAGCTGCTGGGACTCTAAACACCACGTGGGAGTCAACCTGTTTGCATTCCATTCCCCTTTCTTAGCCATGCCATGTGAGGGAGAATGCTGGTCTTCAATCATCCACTGGAGATATTTGCCAAAAGAAACCTATGTGGAAGGAAGTCTCTTTGTTTGATTGGCATTTAATTTGCCAAAGTCTGCATTCTCTTATGCTTTCAACGCTCCTCACCTCTGGTTAATACTTCTCAATGAAAATGTGTGTGCCTCTGCAATTGCATATAAATAACTACCAGCATACCCAACAGTCAAAATATCATGCATAATGTGCTTATATTTCATGTCTATCTTTATTTGTTGAAGGAACATTTGACATTACATTTGTCAATTTGAATTTTCCATTTGCTTAAGCTGCTGAAAGTCTTCTCAATTTCGTGACAAAGAACAATTAATTTACATGAATCATTCTTCTTCAGTTATGGTCTCTTTGTCAGCAGGATCTAAAACCATTTCCATATCAACTACTTCTTTTTCTACTTCGTCATTTGTCAAAAGGGAAATTGCATACCATGAAAACTGAACAATTCGCCACAAAAAATAGTGCACAAGCATGGGCCAGGTCGGGCCCCAAAGTGGGTCCGACTAAAAAAAAATTTCGTTTTCAAGCTACTGGCCTCTGGAATATCTTCACGGACCTTAAACATACCTTTGGGAACGATCGGCATCGTTTTCGGATCATTAATCCGCATTTTACAACCTTCAGGCAATTACGCCACAATTTTCGCATTTAATCGCGAAGACGTAATTTTCAAACCTGTCAAAACACCCTTCTGGAGCTCGCCATCTGACAGGCGCGTACTTTGATATACAAGGATGAAATCTACCAAACGGTTTCTCAAGATGAGTCCTAAGTGAAGAGATATTAATTTCCGAAAACGGCCAACTGGCTTTGTCGACACTACGGACCTGATGAAGTCAACGTTCTGGCAACACATGATATCTTTCTCAAAAATATCAAACGACCTCCGTAGGTTCTCAAATTCGGAACATAGGTATCTTAAAATACATATTAAATCTTTGAATTCTCAGTTCGATCACCAGACTGACAGGATGCAAACGGCGTGCTCACCAAAATGGCTACATTAACTGATCTAACACTGGAAGTGCGGATAACTGAATTTGATGGCAAAATGAGTCCTTTTGAAAACCGATCAAACGGATTAATAAAAGCTTGAAATTTGAAATGTAGCTCACCATTTATACCAACATTATCCCGGAACAAACATTCTGACATGACATTCACCGAGACATTTTTACACTTGTGCAAACATCACAAACTACAAACGGATTTGGCTACGAAAACAGAGCAAACGGATTCGTCAAGACTTGAAATTTTGCAGGGTAACTCACTTTTATGCATACAATTGAATCCATTTTGAATTTCTCCATGACGATCAACAGGGAAAAAGATATAAATACCCAAAGTAGGCTACTTAATAAAATTTGCACTTGTGCCTAGAATGCACTTTCAGCTCACCCCTCGAAATGGGTACCTAGTAAACTTATCCAAATTGAATTCTGAAAGTTGCACATCACTGAATATGCCAAATGAAAGGTGTGGGACATGAATCCCGAGCCTTACCCTCTGAAAATCAACTGGCTCCACTTTACCCCCTTGCTAACTAGGCATTCAAACTGACTTATTTAGGTATGCAGAGCAAATTTTTGGATTGGGCCTCTAAACTTGACTCAATTTTAATCAGTCCCAACACACCCAATGTTAGCTTAAGTGTAAAAGAGATAAAGGGGAACTTAATTAATTAAACAAATGTCATTTAATTAATCAAGTAAAGACTCAATTACTCTAACAGGATTTGCCATGAGTATGGACATCTTCAGTGTCAATGTCCTAGGGTTAATAAGGCAGCGGGTAGTTCTCCTTCTTCGGCTCCTAAGGGAGATAATGGGGGAAAATGAAAGCCTCTTCTGAAAGATGGTGGCCCATATAATGATGGTATTATGTCTACTAAGGCTCATGCTAAGGGTAGGGATCAAAGAAGGTCTTATAGAGATAGGTAGAATGATGAGGGCTTCAAGAAGTTTGAGGTTCTAGACACTTTAGCTCTTGCGGAAGGGATTCCAGTGGATGTCTCTTCCGGGGCTACTAGTATGGGTATGGATGTTGTGCTGGAGTAGGAGAATACTATTCTAGATCCAGCTAGTGTGTTGCAACAAGGGGTGCTCCCCAGTGCTCTCGATTTGTGTGATCCAGGTGACTCTATAGTTTTGTCGGATAATATTGTTTTAGCTGATTTGTTTAAGGAGGTGATGGCTTCTAGTAAAGGTAGAGGTTCCTCTCAGGCTTTAGGTTTGTAGCAGTGACCCCTAAAGAAGGGTTCTTTTGATAGTTCTTCAAAAGATGGTCATAAAAAGGATTAGGAGAATATTAAATTAGTTGGGGAAATGTTGATGGAATCTAGGTTTGTCATGCCAATTGATGCTCACTTCTCCCCATCACTCTAATGATTATTATTTCTTGGAATGTTAGGAGGTTGAATAGCATCCCTCGACAAAAGGCTATTCATGAGTTGGTTGTAGTTCATTCTTTGGGCATCTTTTGTATCCATGAGACTAAGCTTTCAGTTGATTCCACACTTCAGAGTGCTTCTAGTGTTTGGAATTTTGGTCAGTGTCAGTGCATTGGTTCTTTGGGTTGTTCTAGAGGTTTGGCTCTCTTATGGGATCCAAGAAAGATTGATCCACTCTGGTGGTTCTCTATTCACTTTTCTCTTCTAATGGTTGCCCCTTGCTTGGTTTCTAGAGAGCTTATTTTGGTACTAATGTCTATGCTCTAATCGATTTTCATGTCAAAACTTTTCTTTGGTCTCATATTCGGTATGTTAGATCATGTTCTCCTTACCTTCCTTGGATTCTAGTTAGGAATTTCAATTTAGTGTTAAGTTTGGAGGAAAAAAGGGGAGGGCTACCTTGGTTGAGTCCTACCAGTGATCTTTTTAATGAGAATGTAGAATTCTTGAACTTAATTGATATTAAACCCTCTAATGGGATCTTCACTTGGAACAATCGTCAATGTGGAGATGAAGCTATATCTGAATGGTTGGATAGGTTCCTTGTTTCTTGTTTTTGGGTTGGTGGTAATTTGTGTACTACCTCTGAAATTCTTGATTGGAGGGGTTATGATCATTGGCCAATCAAATTTGCATCTACTTCTATTTTTGTACCTAAAAATCCTCCTTTCAGGTTTCAACTTATGTGGGTTCATGACTCTTCTCTTCATGATTTAATGACTCAATGGCGGACATATGGTGGCCCTGCCTATGGTACTGCTATGTATTCCTTTGTTAAGAAATTGCAATTTGTCAAATTTCAGCTTAAGAGATGGATAGATTGTGTTATGGTAACCTTCATGCTATGAAGAGGAATTATCAAGATCGTCTGGATGTTATTACTTGCCAAATCCGAGACCATGGTTTCTCAAAGGATTTGGGTAGGGCAGAGTCCCAAGCTATGAGGGATTTGGAGTGAAAACTTCGAGAGGAGATTTTTTGGAAGCAGAAGGCTCGGGTTGATTGGCTTCAGGAAGGTGACAAGAATACAACCTTTTTTCATAAATCAATGCAAACTCGTTGGAATAAGGGTTATATCTCTTCCTTGGTGAGTTTGGAAGGTATTCAATTGACTTCCCTTCAAGCTCTATCTCGTGAGGCTTCTCAGTACTATTCTACTCTTCTGTTGAATTTTTTCAAGAATTTTGGGATATTGTTAATTTGGATTTGCTAGAAGTGGTTCGTGAATCTTATGATAGTAAATAAATGATTCGATCCTTGAATTATACTTTCCTTATTCTTATTCCTAGAAAGGAAGGTCCTAACCAGTTGGACCTTTGTAGGCCATTGCTTTGTGTAATGTGGTCTATAAAATTACTACTAAGTTGATTGTTAAGAGGCTCAAAATTTGGCTTCAGACTTTGATCTCGGATGAGCAAGGGGGTTTTGTGGTAGGCAGACAAATTTTATATGGAGTTTCGATTGCTTTTGAATCCATTCGCTCTATGGTGGTGTCTAAGGAACAATCTATGTTTATCAAACTAGATATGGCCAAATCTTATGATATAGTTAAGAGGTATTTCTTTGAAAAACTTCTCATTTCTTTGGGTTTTTGTCAAGACAGGGTTAGATAGACGATGATTTGTGTTACTTCTTCCTCCTTTTCTTTTATTATCAATAGTGAGCTGTCTGAGTTATTTGGTGCTTACAGAGGTCTTCGCCAAAGGGATCCTCTTTCTTCCTATTTGTTTATTCTTATGGCAGAGGGCCTTGACAGATTTTGTTGGCATTTTTTATGATTATGTTGTGATTGTCATTGATGGACACACACTTGCTATGAGATCACTTTTTGAATGTATGAATTATGCTCAACCGGTATTATGTTGACATCTTTAGACTATCGGTGTTTTGCAGAAAGTGTTTACCGATCTCAAGTGGCATGAATACCTCAAGCAGTTCAAGGATCTCAAGCAGAACGGAGCAAAGGAACTAAAGCGGCAGTTATCATTTTCCCAGTCTTCATTTTTGTCAACCGGTAATCTATTTAATAATTAAACTGGTATTACTCTGAGTTACCAACTAGTAATTGGTAAAGTTGTATAAATCGGTAATACTCTGTGATGAGTTACCAACGGTATATTTTTGTGATGAGTTACCATCCACCGACACTTTGACGGTGATTTTGTGTCGTGTTACCAAATGTGTCTAGATACACTGAACCTAGGAACTTGCAATGTAATCCTATTAGACCGACATGAAATCAGATTCCTTTTAAGGACATCATGTCTAGGGTTTTACAAGTTGTTAGGGTTCAAGGTGATTGTTGAGGTTTCTTGCATGTGCGATTATAGAAGAAGAATAGGTCTGTGTGAAGAAACAGAGTGTGGAGATATTGAAGACTAAAGTAATGTTGAAATGCATTAATAATGAGCTATCAAGGATCTAACCAAGCATATCGTGCTAATATTTAGATCACTCACTTGTTGATTACTCACATCTTCAACAAGTTTGAAACCTTTAACTGGGTAGGCTTGGCAAAGCCTTTGTAAATCCTCTAACAAGGTGGTTCACAATTGTGGATCTGAAATCCTATCACAAGGTAGTCTTTGATCGGACTTATCTCCTAATAGAGATTGAGATTCCTAATAGGATATGTTCTGGTAAAGAACATTGTATGACCTTAACCAGTCTGGTTACTATTCTACATATAGTTACTTGTGAGTTTCATGTCACCGTGGTTTTTCCCATTTAGGTTTCCATATCAAAATCTCTTGTGTTATGGTGATTGTGCTTCTATGGGTGAATGCCTTATTTGTTGTCTAGTTTTCATGTGTGTTAACCGGTTTGTTTGTAAAATTATTTTACCGGTTTACTGCTAGACTATTAAAGTGTTTGAGTTTAGTATTTTTTGGTATACTAATTCATCCCCCCCTCTTGGTATTCATCAATTGGTATCAAAGCCAACCTTTCTATAAATCTAACCACTTGGAAAGAGATATGGGGGAATACACTATGAGGTAACTTACTCATCGGCTCACTCAGACTTAGCAAGCCTATGATGAACTTAAAGTCAAATATAAGGCCTCTCAAGCAAAAAGAAGAGAGCATGCTGAAAAACTGATGGAGCTAACTGAAAATAGTTCTTCTGATGAAGTGAACATGGAAGCCCTAGTTCAAGAAGTTGAAAAAATGAATGATTCCAATGCCAACCTGAGAAGAGAACTTGAAGGACTAACTATCAGAATGTGTCAAGAGCTTGAGAACTGGACGAAAGATGAAGATCTGGTAAAAGACAAAGATTATGAGATCTCCAAGCTGAAGCAAGAGATCAGTGCACTTACCGCTCATCTTCAAGAGAGCAAAGTGGAAAAAGAGGAAATGCAAGGTGAAATAAACATTGCTATTTCTGAGAATGCAACCTTGAAGGAATCCAATGCTGCTATTGCCAAAGAACTCATTGAGTCAAAGGAAATACTTGCCAAATTCAATAAGAGCACTGTCAAGCTAGAGCAAAAGCTTGAATCAGCTAAACCGGTAAAGAATACCAATGGACTTGGTTTCTCTGAATATGAGGAAGGTGAGACCTCTGAACAAAAGATGGAGCATCAAAGAAGCAACCGGCACCAAAGGATAAAGGTAAGGAAAAGTTCAAACCTGTTTGCTTTAATTGTCTCAAGGAAGGACACACTGCTAATGTATGTAGAAGTAAGGCTTATGATGATTTTCCTTATTTTCTAAATGATAAGCCTAGACCCAATAGATTCAATGGTAATTGTTATGCATGCAACAAGTTTGGGCATAGAGCATTTGAATGCAGGTCTGTCATGCACAACACCGGAAGGTATCCTCAAAGGAGTCAAGGAGTTTTTCCTAAACCCTCTGGGAACCGGAACCCAAACTGATTTAATACCTATAATCATCAGTCAAGTAGCGGTGTCTATCAAGTAGCAACCGGATGGAGAGCAACGTGTTTTATTTGTCATGACAGTGTTCACACTGCCGCAACATGCAGAAGGAAGAATGGAAAAATGAACAATGGACCTTGGAGAGCACCTAGAATGGTTTGTTATCATTGCAACAAACCAGGTCATACAGCAAGATTCTGCAAGATGAGAAAGAGTATATTAGATGATATACCAATCACTCCAGAAGGAAAGATTGATGTTGAAACTGTTCAAGTGGATATGAAGAAAATGTGGAAAAAGAAGCCAGAAGAAGTGATTCAAGAAGAACCGGTTTCTACACCTAGTGTGGAAGTCACTAAATCGGCAAACTAAGCATCAGAAAAGCTTAGGGGGAGCAAACGGTGAAATGTTTCGAACCCCCAGTTTACACCAGTAAAAGACCTTAACCAGTATGTGATACCTGTCAACTGGCAGAAGACCGGAAACAGTAAAAGGCAAATTAGGGTTTACGCCCTAATAGTGGAGCATTTATTATGGTACGTGAAGAACTTGTTTAAGAGGATTTTTCAAGTCATTTTTCACTTATCAATTCTCGAGCAAAGAAGTTTTCAAGTGCTGAGCGATGAAAAGTGATTTGGATTTCAATTCGAAGAATTTTCAAAACCTTGAAGAAGAATCAAAAGCTAATATCAGTCTGTCAAGTGTAGAACATAAAGCGGTATTTCAGCAACCGAAGGAGTGTGTGGCAAAGTGGAATTTGCAAGCCCTAAATTTTAATTTATGAAGGTATTTTTCAAATTTCTCTATTTATCATGACTTCTGCATCACACTCTAGTTCTAGTGCACCTATTGATTTAGTAGATTTCATCCAACGGATGGCAAAATATAATGCCCTATCTCAAATACCCACTGGTGTTATAGTGGAGGAAGGTATTTCAGATTATATTGATTGTAAAATTGAAGACCTAGGATCTCTGATGATCCATTCTCAGTTAATCTTATTCTACGGAAAGGACAAGAAGATCAAACCGGAATTCAACGTCTTGGAAAAGAAGAAGCTTCACAATGTGGTCTATTTCTTTGAAGATTTTTCAGATGATCACATCGGCATCATTCTGAGTAGAGTGCAAGGTGACAAAATGTACTTAGAGCAGACAGAAGCTATTCATGTCATCACCGGTTTCTATAATGTCGATGAAGTGCCAGCCCTAAGGAAGATCAGCAAGACCGAAATGACCAAGCTCACTGGTTTTGTGAGCGACCAACGGGGATTGACCATCAATCCCATCAAGGACAATCTGGTCAAATATGCCTGCATGGTAATAGGTTACCGGACATTTTATGCTAGTAAGATCAACTCTGTCTCTATTGCAGTGGTAAATGTTGCCTACAAGATGATCATGGAAGATGCATCATTTGATTTATGCACCTGTATGCAAAGGCAACTTCTAGTGAACCTGAAGTCGATTAAACAAGACAATGCCTTGAGATTTAAGTTTGGACAACTATTGGTTGGGTTGTTCTTCTACTTCCAAGGTTACTTCCCAAGAGTCAGAGATATTCAGTGGTCTACCGACCAACCGGTTACAAAGCAAATCAAGGAAAGCCTTCAAGCGGTTGGAACCGGTTATCCAGAAGTTATGAACAAATACTTTGATGAGTTTAGATGCAAAATGAGCCAAAGAGTGAGAATATTGGGTGATATTGTCAAGAAATATGAAGATGACATCTACTTCACCATCAAAGTTGATGAGTGCATAATGAAGGCAATTGAGCCTAGATAAGAAGAAGTGGAACCCATGGGATATGAGGTAATGTATGACAGATGGGTATGCCTCTACTCTACTCGCCTCACCCCTTGACCCAAAGGCAAAGAGAACCATAACCTATTTGGAAAGGGTTACACTGATTGAAGAACCTTCAGTAAAGAAGGGAAAGGCAATGCCTTCAATATCAGCACCGGTTACTACAACAAGTCCCAAAGTGACCAAGCAGTCACTAGCAAAGAAGAAACTGGAAGCTGCACCCACCAAAGTGTTTGAGAGAAAGTGGAAAACAAAAGGAAACACACCGAACTCAGAGGAAACTATGTCTGAAGAACAACCTAAAAAGACTAGGCAAATGAGGAAAAAGACAAAGACAACCAGCAATGAACCGGCAACATCTGCACCAGTAAATATTGATATTTCCTCCTACAAACCTTTGACACATTGTCAAAGAACTATTAAGAATATTAGAAGAAAAGTGTTTGGTGATTTGAAAGAGTGCTTTGATGATTTTAATGATGATAAAAAGGAAGAAGTTGAATAGGAAGTCATTAAATATTCTTGTATTAATGACCGGTGGCCATCAGAAATTAGATCTGAGACACCTGATTCTCTATATAATTCTTTAGATAACAAATGGCGCATTTCCATAGAGAAGGAATGGGAAATAAGAGAGGAAGTATTTGTACAATACTTTCCTGATGTGCCTAAATCAGAACTTTATGAAGTGGTGGAAAGATATAAGGGCCTCTTCTTCATGAGAAGAAGGAGACTCTTGTTGCTAGAAGGAAAAGTCTCAGAAGTGGTAAAAGATACCCACTCCCTTGCTCAATCCGCTCTAAGGCTGCACCAAGTGGCAGAAGCCAACAAGAAAGTTGAGCAAGAACCGGATGAGGTGTATGATAGTGAAGGAGTACCGGTCACTAATCAAATGGAACCCATTGACATTGATGCCTTGAACAGTGAAGATGTTACTCCTGGTACATCAATAGAAGCGGCAAGATAGGAAAACTAGGCAAAGGAAGAGAAGAAGCAACAGGAAGAAGAAAAGAAGAAACAGATAGAAGAAGAAGAAAAGAGGAAACAGGAAGAGGAAAAGTGAAAAGAAGAACAAAAGAGGAAACAGGAAGAGGACAAGAGAAAAGAAGAGGAGAATAATAGACAAGAGGAAGAGAAGAAGAAGAAGGAAGCAGAAAAGAAAGAAGAAGAGAAACAGAAGGAAGAAGAAAAGAAATGGGAAGAGGAGAAGAGAAAGGAAGAGGAGAAGAGGAAGTAGGAAGAGGAGAAGAAGAAGAAGGATGAAGACGAAGAGAAGCGGAAAGAAGAGGAAAAGAAAAAGGAAGAGGAGAAGAGAAAGGAAGAGGAGAAGAGGAAGCAGGAAGAGGAGGAGAAGAAGAAGAAGGATGAAGATGAAGAGAAGCAGAAAGAAGAGGAGAAGAGGGAAGAAGAGAAAAGGAAGACAGAGGAAGAGGAGAAAAAGAAGGCAGAAGAGGACAAGCTAAGGGCTAAAGAGAAGGAGGAAGCAGCACAGAGCACTCAAATGGAGACCCCAAAGGCAACTGGTAGTCAATCCAAACCAACTAACATTACTAGTCCCATTGACCTCCAATCTGCAAATGAATTGGAGCTGCTACAAAGCATTAAGCTTGCTCAAGAACGCCTGGAGGTGATAAGGAGGAAGAAGGAGCAAGACGTGATCCAAGCTGCGGTGGACACTCTTACCGGTTTGATACCTAGTACCAACCTCCCTAGTACTGATTCCTCTTTAGCCCAACTAAAACTCTTATGCACAGTTGTGGAGGACCAGGTACAAAGCTTGGAAGAGGTTGCTAAAGCTAATGCCAAAAAGATGCATCAAAAGGCTTTGAACACTGCCTTGGTGAAAAAGTTATATGAGCTCAGGTCCAATCTGCAGAAGGCACCGAAGGACATTAAAGATGTTCTGGATGAGGGGAAGCTACTGCTCAGCAAGATATGTCAACCCCATCTATTATGTGATGATGTGCTTGCTCAAAAAGACAAACTGCAAACTGATTTGCAGACATTCATAAGCACCTTCAAGACACCATATGATTCCTTTACCGCTTATGGGCAAACCGTTCACCGGTTTCAACTTTAGGCTGCAAGAATTGATTTGGAGATCAGCAACCAGACTAGGGATTTGTAGGAACTACAACTAGTTCTGCTACCAATGCTGCAAATACTTTAGAAATGCTATCTCAATCTGGATGCCTTGATGGTTACTCAAGAGATGAGTACCTTGGACGTTATTGAGGAACAGATATCCTAGATGCAAACAGAGAGTGAGGTTGCTACCTCATTGCTTGAGTCATGGTATGTATCCATGAAGACATTTATGCAGGACTTTAAATCTATTTTTGACAAGTTTCACTCTTTATTGTCATAAACACTTATTCAGCTAATAGAAACAGGGGTTATTCATCTACATTTTGTCATTGCTGGCAAAGGGGGAGAAGTATTCTGGTATTTAAAATTTTAATGCATGCTATGTACACACTCATGTTTATCTCTGTGTACACTCTCATGTTTATCTCTGTAAGGAAGTAGTATACATTGTATTTTCTGCAAAGGGATAGTGTATATGCTTAGGGGGAGTAATTTTGATTATGGCATTTTTTTTTTGTAGAACACTTAGATGTCAAAAAATTTCCTAAGTGTTGCCATCAATCCCAAAGGGGGAGATTTTTGGTATTTTTGATGATTATGTTGTGATTGCCATTGATGGACACACACTTGCTATGAGATCACTTTTTGAATGTATGAATTATGCTCAACTGATATATGTTCCAAATCGGTATTATGTTGTAGTCTTTAGACTATCGATGTTTTGCAGAAAGTGTTTACCAATCTCAAGCGGCATGAAGACCACAAGCGGTTCGAGGATCTCAAGCAAAACGGACCAAAGGAACTAAAGCAGCAGTTATCATTTTCCCAGTCTTCATTTTTGTCAACCGGTAATCTGTTTAATAATTAAATCGGTATTACTTTGAGTTACCAACTGGTAATCGGTAAAGTTGTATAAATCGGTAATACTCTATGATGAGTTACCAACCAGTATATTTTTGTGATGAGTTACCATCCACCGACACTTTGACGTTGATTTTGTGTCGTGTTACCAAATGTGTCTAGATACACTGAACCTAGGAACTTGCAATGTTATCCTATTGGACCGACATGAAATCAGATTCCTTTTAAGGACATCATGTCTAGGGTTTTACAAGTTGTTAGGGTTCAAGGCGATTGTTGAGGTTTCTTGCATGTGCGATTACAGAAGAATAATAGGTTTGTGTGAAGAAACAGAGTGTGGAGATATTGAAGACTGAAGTAATGTTGAAATGCATTAATAATGAGCTATCAGGGATCTAACCAAGCATACCGTGCTAATATTTAGATCACTCACTTGTTGATTACTCACATCTTCGATAAGTCTGAAACCTTTAACCGGGTAGGCTTGGCAAAGCCTTTTTAAATCCTCTAACAAGGTGGTTCACAACTATGGATCTAAAATCCTCTCACAAGGTAGTCTTTGATCAGACATATCTCCTAACAGAGATTGAAATTCCTAACAGGATCTGTTCTGGTAAAGAACATTGTATGACCTTAACCGGTCTAACCTTAACCGGTCTGGTTACTATTCTGCAGATAGTTACTTGTGAGTTTCATCTCACCGTGGTTTTTCCCATTTGGGTTTCCACATCAAAATCTCTTGTGTTATGGTTATTGTGCTTATGTGGGTGAATGCCTTATTTGTTGTCTGGTTTGCATGTGTGTTAACCAGTTTGTTTGTAAAATTGTTTTACCGGTTTACTGCTTGACTATTAAAGTGTTTGAGTTGAGTATTTTTTGGTATACTAATTCACCCCCCCCCTCTCTTAGTATTCATCAAATTTATCAAGTCTCAAGTTTCTCATGGCTTGATTCAAGGTTGGATGTGGGATCATGGCTTGCCTACACTTTCCCATCTTAACTATGTGGATGATATTGTTCTTATGGGGGGTTGCTCAACTTTGGGAGGTTGAATCTTTTTAAAGGACTTTAGATATTTATTTGGTGGCTTTGGATCAAAAAGTCAATGAGCATAAATCCTCTATCTATTTTCTTAATTCTCCTAAGGCTATTCAAAAAAGGATTGTCAATATTTTGAGGTTTCACATTGGCTCTCACCTCCTGGTCTACCTTGGTATCCCTCTTTCTTCTGGCAGACTACCTAGATTGTATTGGCGGGATTTGTTGAATAAGATTCATCGCAAGGTTAATCATTGGACTCATACATGGTTGTCCACTGCTACTAGGATGACTCTTCTTTAACCAGTGATTCAAGCTCTTCGTGTCTACAAGTGCTTAGTTTTGTCGGCCCCTTTGTATTTTCTTAAGGAATTTGATGCTCTTTCTCACCAATTCTTGTAGAGTAACAATTTGAATATTTGTAAATGGAGCCTTGCTAAATGGGATTTGGTGTGTCAGCCTAAGAATGTGGGGGGTCTTGGTTTGCGGTTTTCTACCTTGAATGGCCAAGCTCTATCTGCCAAATTATAATGGTGTTGGCGTACTTGTCAAAATCAGTCTTGGTCCCATATACTCATAAGTATCTTAAAGGTGTTAACTTTCAGGATGTTCTCTGATATGGGTTGGAAGGTAGGGTGTCTTTGATTTGGCATACCCTAAAAATTGGGCTTGGTTAATTAAGAGGGGCTTATTCTGGATTTGTAGTAAGGGCTCAGAAGCTCTTTTTTGGTTAGATTCTTAGGATGGTTATCCTCATATCCTCTCTATGTATCCGCACCTCCAACCTCTTTGTGATATTTTTTGTTGCAGGTTGGGATAAAGTGGACCACTACAACATTGTTCAAAGTTTTGGGATGGTTTCTATTTACGTTTGAAAGGCTTCTCATGATTGGCTGCCAAGTGGATCTGAAGAGGCTCGTAAAGAACTAACTCAGATTCTTGCTTTGTGAGAGTGTAATTTCCTGGCGAGATGTGATGTTCTTGCCTAGGGCAAAGATTCTTCAAGTAAATGTTTTGTTGTTGTCAGTTACTTGGAGCTCATTCATTATATTTTTGGAGGGGAGGAGGTTCCTTGGTGGAATCATGTGTGGAGTAATTTTTCTTGGCCTAAATGCAAATTTTTTATGTGACTATATGTCCAAAATTGTTGTCTTACTTGGGATAATCTATGCAAACATAGTTTCCAAGGCCCCTCCATGTGTTTTCTTTTCTATAAAAGTGAGGAATGTGTTTCTCACCTCTTCTTTTAGTGCTCTTTCTCTAGGGTTATTTGGCATCTTTGGTGGGGACTTTGGAATCAAACTTGTTGGCATGCTTCTTCTTTGGCTAAATTTTGGGCTCGCCTGGACAAGCCTCCTATTAAGACTTCTTTCCTCCAGGTTGCTTGGGCTATTGGTCTCTCTTTAATTATTTGGCATATTTGGTTGCAAAGGAATCGTAGGATTTTCATGATGCTAGGATGGTTGTTCAACATTTGTGGTGGAGAATTATTCCTTCTCTCTAGGAGATTATCTTGGCAAAGTCTGACTTTGTTGGGGGTGTGGATTGTTGGTGTAAATAAATATTCATTATGGATATTATTACACTTTACTTAAGTTAACTTAGGATAATGCATCTCTTCATAGTTTGGATTTGAGACACTTAGGGAAGTGTGCACATAGGGATAGAGCTTGTAGGAGAAATTCCACCTTTTGTGGTCTTATTTTGCTATTACACTCCACATTCAGTGGGTCATCCACCTCTTGTGGAATATTATATTATTTCTCCTACCTACCCTTAGTATTTCTTACCTACCCTTGTTTCTCATTGAGCCACATGTCATAATTGTGTGCTCATACATCCATATGGCCTTGCCTATATAAGCAGGCCTATATTCATTGTATTGGTTAATCCAGTTGATCATTTGCATATTGATGAGAATACAGTTTGTTCTTGTCATTCTATTGTCTCTTTTTATGCTTTTCATTGTGCCCTTGATCTTGGCAAAATCCTACATGGATCTTGGGGATGTTGATATTTGTAACTAGCTCAATTTTTCTCTTCAGGGGGGTGTTCCTTCTAATGGGGGGTAGTATGCAGGGCAAATCATGATAAATAGATTTTGTCATCCTTTGCGAAGAGTCAATAGTGTCGGTCGTCGATCCCCTCCTCCTCATGGAGTCTTGAAAATTAACATCAATGGTTCATCTCGGGGGAATCTTGGCTTGTTGGTATTAGTGGGGTGGGTCGCAATAGCTCTGGAGACATTCAATTTGTTTTCTCTGTTTACAAGGGTTTCCATACCAATAATCTCATGAAGGCTCTTGCCATTTTGCATGCGGTAGAGTGTAGTTGTGTTCTTAGTTGGAATTGGATTATTTGTGTTAGACTCTCAAGTGGTGGTGAATTTATTGAATGAGCGTCAGTTAGATAAGGTTAGTTTGCATTTAGCTGTGGTGATTAGGCAAATTCTTTGGTTGTGCAATTCCTTGGAATCTGTTACTTTTTATCGTATTCCTAGGGAGTGGAATGGAGTTGTTGATTGTTTGGCCAAATGGGCTTATAATCATAGGTAGGACTGAAAAATAGTGGATAGGGAGAAGTTATCTTATGAAATGTCTTATATATTGGATACTTTAGTGGATGTTGACAGGGTTGTGTAATTTTTTTTTTGTTGGGCTTGTGGCCCTTCTACCTCTATATCTCTTTCATTGTTTGAATAAATTTTTACCCGTCTTTTAGTTAAGAAAACAAAAACTATGTTTGAAAATAATAGTTCATTGCTAAAAAATAGAAAATCTTTCTACGCTATATCAAAAGTAAATTAGTATATCAATATAAAAAAATTGTGAAAAATAATATTCTCAATAGCATTACAATTATTTGTCGATAGTGGCATAGTGTGACGGTTGAGTTGTGGTATTGTTGCTCTTTCCATCAAGGTTCAAATCCCATTGGGGTGGTATTGTTGAATGTTTAAATGAGGGTAAGTGTAATACCCTAAAAATGGTCATCTAAACCATGGGCCCGTAATCTCGATAACATCACCAAGGTCCTAACCAAAGGCAATTAAATAAATCTTGAGCACACAATTGATTCTTTAATCATCAAATGTCACATGGTAAATTAATCAACCAATATTAATTAAATATTTATTTAATTAATTAAATCATTCCAAGTAAATCATTTTAAACAATTATCTTATTTATTTTATTAAATATCCTAGCATATTTAATTAAATAAATCAATTTGCCATTAAATCATCAAAAAGAGGAATTAATTTGAAAAATAAATAAAAATTACCATAAATCTTCAAAAAAGGAAACAAATCAAGAAAGAGAAATTGAAAATTATGAGCACAAATCTTCAAAAAAGGAATTAATTGACAAAAAAAAAATTAAAAATTGAGAAAAGAAATCAATTGGAGATAATCTTGAAAAAACTAATTAAAAATTGATAGATAATCTCAAAGAAAGCAATTAAAACAATTAAATATTAAAATTGAATGAAATAGAGAATAAATCAGTTTTTTCTGATTTTATCTTAATTTTAGTTCAATTTCCTTTAAAACTGAGAAAAGCATCCAATCACATCAATTCACCTGGATTGTGCTTCCTCTTGGAAAATCTTGACCGCTTATCATCATTTGATCTCAGACGTTGGTTTCTTTCTGAATTTTCTATAAATTCAGGCTCTCATCTCTCATTCAAAAATCTTGGAGAATATATTGTTCTTCTATTGTTTTTGCTCTAGGTTCATTAAGAATTTGCATTGAGATATTGCATATCAGTTATTTCATATTGCTTAAATCATTTAGCTTAAATATTCATATATTGCTTAAATCATGTTAGATTAATCTTGCATCCATCTAGCTTAAATTCATGCTCATATAGATTTAAAAATCCTTCGTTTAGGTGTTGTCTAGTCACTGGATAGGTTAACAATCTAAGAGCAATCTAAACTCGCATCTACTAGAAGGCAATAGGTCGCTTTGTAATGGTTTATTATTCATTGATTATTGATTTACTAACCATGCATCTAATGACTTAATTGAAGTGTTGTGTATTCCAGATATAGATACAGGTCCACTTTTCACACACATTTTTGGCACCCACCGTGGGGCAGAAGACTACTTTTTCAGCCTCAAAATCATTTTTTTATCCTGCACGTTTCGTCTGTACAATCTCTACGAAATATCATACGAATAGTATCACTGCATCGTACAACATTATATTGAAGTCTGATATTTGTCGTACGAATCAAAAAATGGTGTCGTACGACATACTGTTCTGATTATTTGATTTTGTCTTCTATCGTCCTATGCTCAGTTCTGACTCATACGATAAGTCTTTTGTCGTTTCATTCTATGATATTGTCATACAATTCTATATTTTGTTGGGTTAAAGAAAGTTTCACTTTTCAGGTCTTCTGTCAAATTTTGATTACGCTAACGCTAATCCTGGATCGTCTTTTGTTTGCCTGATATTTTCACAGCTTAACCAGTTCCTTGCAGGACGCTTCTCAAAGAATTTATCGATCAAACATACACCTGTCAAAGAATGAAAACAACATGACTACTGACACGTTGTTTTTGGAGGTTGCCTACAGAGAATCAACCAAACATCGTGTATTCTTTAAATTGATTTTTAGGCACCTAACTTGCTATCTGGTTAATGAACAAATCTGTATTTCATGTTTTAAGTAAATTCCAAGAGGTAGGAGAGTATGCTCTTAACTTTTTAGACAATCAGAAATCTTGACCCTTGAGGCGTTTTCTTTGTTTGAGATTTGTACATCTTTAGCAGGCCTGCCCTCCCGAGGAGCTTAAAAACTCTTCAAGCCGTTATGACCGGTGTGAGGGGAATGACCTAAGTGGGAATGGCTAAACGCCAAGTACTCCAACCCACTATAAAATAAACATGATTTGATGAAAATCAAGTCAACGGCAGTGCTCAGGAATAGCTCTCCTCAGTACCTTCGGGTATATTGAACCTTGGTTTTTAAGGCTGGGAGACCTCTTAATTGAGTTTATACCTCAACGCACCGATCGAACCCCTTACTAGATCCAATTAAAATTAGAAGCTACCCGATTCACCTCCGAAAGGTTGATAATCTTTGTGCAAGAGAGATAGTAACTCTCCCAAGACACTTGACATATCATGCCCCCATTAGCGTTTGGAGTCGGATAATACGGCATTGAGAATCCATTGCATGAGACTCAACAGTTGTATCTTGATTAGCTATTGGGTGTGTACCTAAGTCAGCAAGCAAAGGTTTTCTTCTCTAAGCCAACTTCCATAGGGTTTGCATGTTGTGATTGGAGTTACTATTCATACTACATGTTTTCTGTGTTTCCAACCCTGAAACTGGAGAAAACAAATCAAACAAGATCAAACAACTTAGTGATAAACTTTGTCCATGTCAAAACTAGTCTATCCCAGTCAAAAATTAGTCCCTCTGAATTAGTCATACTTAGTTGTCATACTCAGCTATTGAAAAACTCAGAATTTTTGTCTCTGTCCTGTTAACAGTCGTACAAGCCTGATCATTTTTCATCCTACACCATATCCTGTGTCATACGAGTCTGCTAATTTGTCGTCCGACCTCAATCCTCTGTCGTATGAGACCTAGCATTCTATCGTTTAAAGCTAAATCTTATGTCATACGAGATAGAACTGCACTGAATCCTTTGTCGTTCAGGACATACCCATTTGTCGTACGGTACTAGGCAACAACTCGTACGAAACAAAACTGTTATTATCCTAAAGTTGTTATACTGTCATACAGTCTTATAAATCATGTCGTACGAGTCTCTGATTTTGCCAATCCAGAATAGTCAAACCTATCTAAAACAGTCTACAACGAGCCTACAACTGGTTATCATCCTCTTGAGCATAAACAACCTTGATAGTGTACCCCTGTCGTTGCATTGCACAATTTTGTCGATCATCTCTCAGCTTGTTCAAACAACATTTTATCAAACCTAAGTTAACTTAGATAACGTCTTACACAGGATAGATCATTCCTGAAACCAGACCAGATCTTAGTAACTTCTCTCAATCACTACGTTAAACGAACTACTAGCTACAATTTAATCTCGACTTCTACAACACATTTAGCTCTTGGACCTGTCGGTTACAAATGTCTGTTCAAACCAGAAACTCTCGCAGCAAAATAGACAAAGAAAAAGAAACACCCTTTTCGTCGAACAACAATCCATTTTTTGAAGAAAACCTCTTTCAAAATAAATCGTCCTCGTCACAAATACCAGTTTACAATCTACCAATCTTTGGTCAGCCCCTCTCTCCCACCATGTCTAGAGAAAGACAAGAAAGAGAAGCTAGTAAACGAGACACTCACGACAACTTCAGCAATCATGCCACTGACAGTGATTCCTCATTAAATGAATTTGAGTGTCCTAAGCCTCCCGAGGCCAAAATACATAAATGTCAAAATGATGAAGGTCATCATGGCTAGGAAAAAAGAAGACTATTTCCTAGAATTAGCAAAGCAAGGCACCAAACTCCCTACTGGTTATAATGTAGAGGCCCTCATCACTAAAGAGGAAGAGACACCATGAGGAAAGATAAACAAACAAATGCAAACATTACAAACTGAGGTCACAAAACTAAAAAACAAAGATAAAACACTAAAACAATATTCTCTGGACACAATATGCCCATTCCCATTTGACAAAAACCTTTACATGCCTCCCTTTCTTTCAAGAGTAGAAATGCCTAAATTTGACAAATATGATAGGAATACGGACCCCCAAGATCATATCAGAGAATTTTGTGCCTTATGTATAGAGTTCATGCACAACCAAACGTATCTCATGCGCCTTTTCCCAAGAAGTTTAGGGGGGCAAGCTATGGAATGGTTCTCAAGTCTACCCATGGGAATAAAAACTTTTGAAGAATTAATCCAACTATTCCTACAGCAATACTCCTACAACATTCATCACCCAGTCACTATGATATAACTTTGCAATACCAAACAAAAAATAGGAGAACCCTTTCTCACTTTTCTCCAACGATGGAGAAAGATGTTCTCTAGATATTCACGGACTATCCCAGACCTTGAGAAAATTGATATCTTTGTAACAACTTAATCCCTGAATTGAAGTATAGTGTCCAGATGCAAGTGCATCCTTCATTCAACAAAATGGTAGATAACGCCCTCAGAATGGAAGATGTGCTTATAAAAAAGGGAGATATATCACTTTGGAAAGAAACATCGCAAGGTTCTAGTTCTAAAGAAAAGAGCAAGTACTGGAAATACGGAAAAGATAACAACAAGAATGTTGTTAGTGATGGAATGGTAGATACTGTCCAAGCAAAAACAAAATCCACAATATTTAAATTGGCCAATGGCACGCAAGCGCTCAAGGCAGCTGAAACTGCGGCAGAAAATCCACGAAAAAAGCAAGAGAATGGTTTAAAGAAAAGCCTTGGCTTTCAAAACCTAAGCATGATTTTACTCCTCTAGATGAATCATGTGAATCGGCTTTTAAAAATTTATTGGCAAATAATCAGATAACATTTCCAGACAATTCTAGACCATATGACCCAGAAATTAGACCCAAGTGGTGGAGAGAAAATGAATACTGTGACTACCATTGAAACAAGGGACATAACATAAACAACTGCATGAAACTCTAACATGAAATCCAAGATCTCATTGACGCAAGCAAGATCATTGTTGGAAATTACGTGACTAATGTTGATCATAAGGCCTTTAAAGATCCCTTACCGACTTATGAACAAGGAGATTCCCCAAAATCCAAGGGAGGAGCTAGAGTCAATTATACCTACACTAACAATGATAATGTGATCAACATGATTGAATCTGCTCAACCTGAATATCGCAATGTGATCATAATCCAAGATCACCAAAGTCAAGCACAAACTACTAATGTTGTGACTCGTGCTCAAAGGAAGATTACTCTCCCAGGAGCTAGTTTCTCAACTTTTGATCAAACAACATCAAATCTACCAAATAGACAAACAAACATGATCATGACCAAATCAAAACAGTTGACTTCATCATCTTCTCCTGGTTATAGTATTGTTGAACAATTGAAGAAAACCAATGCTCAAATCTCCATTTTGGAACTGCTTAAGATTTCTTCTTCTCATAGAGAGGTCCTGGACAAGGCTTTACTTACCACCAGTGTCCCTAAAGATTTAGACGTAGATCGGTTTCAATCTATGGTGGGCCACCTGACTTCACCTCATTATCTCACTTTCTCTGAAGAAGATGATAACTCACTGAGTCACCCACATAACTAGCCATTCCACATTGAAGCCATGATCCATAAATATCGAGTTAAATGTGTTTTGATAGATGGAGCCACTAGGTTGAATATCTGTACCTACAATCTACTGACACAGCTCGGATTTTCTGAAAACATTATTGATCCAACAAAGAAAATAACAATCAAGGCGTATGATGAAGAAGAAAGAACTTCTAAGAGTTTGGTACTATTACCAATCAGGATAGGACCTATAGAAAGAGATGTCATTTTTTTAGGTCCTTGATCTTCATCTTTCATACAAAATATTACTGGGCAGGCCATGGATTCATGAAATGAAAGTAGTACCATCTACATATCATCAATGCTTGAAATTTCCTCATAATGGAGTTGAAGTCAGTATTCCTAATGATACAAGTTATACCTGTAATGCATTAACGCAAAGTGCTGATGCTTTTGTTCGTCGTAATAGAGCAGCCTCTACAGCCAAAAGTTTGGAATCTTTGCTGAAAGATTTAGAAAAGAAATTGAAAATCACACTGGCATAGATGGCTACATGATAAAGCCTATACTCTCACTAATGTCTCTTCCTCCATCACCAAGACAGTCAGGAAAACCATCAGAGGTTATGAAGCCACAACCTTCAACTCCAAAAGTCATTTATGATGGTCTTTTCATACAGTCCCCTACTTCTCATGCAAGCGAAATAGAAGAGGATGATGTTCTCAAATTTCTTTTCAAAGAAGACAGTGCAAACAAAGAAATACGACATTGTGAGATTTCCCTGACACAATATGGTCTAGGCTATAAGATGCTTCAACGCGTGGGATATTTAGTTGTCGGTCCTCTAGGAAATCGTCAAAAAGGTATTGTTGAACCTATTCAGTTACAAATTAAGTCTACCAATGATAAATCTGGACTGGGATATGATCCAAGAAAGTCATCAGATCAGAAGCACACGTCTCACCATCAACTTAAGTGGAAGAAAAAGGTACTGCCTTTAACAACACAAGAAATTAATACTCAACAAACTCAGGAAGATTGTGACGATGAACAAAAAGAATTGTCCACCCAGAGAGAGGAAACAGATGGTAATCAAGTTCCAATTATATCAGCTATAATACCCTAGGAAGTAGAAACCCCATAGGATATGAGAGACAAAGTATACAGAATCAGAGAATTTTTTGCACCACTGAAAGTTCCAATCACATATGCTAGTAGACAACAAGTAGATGATTCAGAAACTGATTCAAATGAGTATGAATGGGGTCCTGACCATCTCTCAGATACATCTACTACAAAATCCCCTGAAGAATCCAGTGATATCACAGATGATGCACAAAAGCTAATACGCCTAAGAATGCAAAGAGAAATGGAAGATATCAGACTAAAAAGACACAAAGACTATGAACAACAGCTAGAGGAAGAACGGACACAAGCAATTTCTTCACCTACCAACTCTCCCTCTAATGAGATAAGACAAATCAGGTACGGAACTACAAAAGAAGAATTAGAAGCTACAGAAACAGAACCAGTCATCAGTCCAGAGGAAGTTGAATGGAACAGATGACAGGGATTAACAGAACCATCAAAGTTATGTCCACAAGTGTGTCAAATGCAAGTAATCAATGAGCCAAATCATGAAGGAACTTGTAGCATCAAAGATGTGGGTATTGATACTATATATGGTTTTACTAAGCCACTTAAAGACAAGTCAGAAACTTTATCTTATGACTCTGATAACTCAGACAGGAGCTCTATTTATAACAATGATTATTCAACGACACATTATGACTACTCTGTCATGAATGTTGAGATGTTGTCTGCTAACCCTGTTACTGTCACACCACGGTATGTAGTCCAGTCTGAAGTAGGTGACAATGCTGGAAGTAGGTCGGTTGGGTTAGGTCCAATAAATACTAACATGAATTTTGATAATCGTGTCGTAACTCTTCCTGGTCTCGAGACACATATGCAAGGTAGTCTTTTGGAACTCGACTGGTCGGTCTGAAGCCATGATGACAGTACCGTGAACTACCTTGAGCCTGTTCCAACCTTATCCTTAATACATCCTGAACGGATTGATTGTACTCTTTATAACCAACCCTTGAATGTACCTACTTTTGCCAATGACTATACGTTAGCCTATTATCTCAATGCAGTTGAACCCATGAACTCTTCCACCAGTGAGCAGTGTGAAAACAAGACTGAAATAGATATCAAGTATCTTAGTCACAAAAAAAAAAGAAAAATAAAAATAAAATACCCGATGGCGAAAACCACATTGTGGCGGTGTCAGAATCTAAAAAAGAGAAAATAAAGGACGTACCTAAAGGTGAAAACCTCTCTGAGGCGCCTGAAGGTGAGATACTTGATATACTGCCAAGTCACTTCTAGGGGAGATCTTCCAAATTGATCAAGCCAACTCAGCTAGTGAACATTGGGAGTCAAGAGACACCACACATCATTCATTTAGCTAAATCACTATTAGCAGAAGAGTTAAAAGATTTCAACAACCTTTTTTTAGAAAAGAAGATCAACTTTGCATGGACATACTCAGATATGCCAGGACTAGATCCTGATCTTATCATGCATCATCTCTCTATTACACCAGGAGTTAAACCAGTCAAACAAAAACTCAGTAAGATGCATCCTCATGTGGCACTGCTAGTCAAAGCTAAACTAGAGAAATTGCTAAAAGCTGGATTTATCAGAGCTATAGACTACGCAGAATGGATATCAAATATAGTACCTATATCAAAGGCAGAAAAATCCATTAGAGTTTGCACAAACTGGATATGAGATGTATTCATTAATGGATGGATTATCTGGTTACAATCAAATCAAAATAGCATGTGAAGATCAAGAAAAGACATCTTTCACGTGTGCATGGGGAACCTTCTACTAGAATGTTATGTCGTTCGAGCTAAAGAACGCAGGAGCAACTTACCAAAGAGCGGTAACCACAATCTTCAACGATATGATGCATAAACACATGGAAGATTATGTTGATGACACCCTAGTAAAAACCATGAAGAGATCTACGCATATTCAAGAACTAGGCCTCATACAAGATAGAATGGAAAGATTCAAGCTCTGGTTGAATCCTAAAAAGTGTGCATTTGGGGTGACATCAGGAAAATTGCTTGGTTACATAATTTCAAAAAAAGGAATTGAGGTTGACCCTAAAAAGGTCCAAGCTATAATGGAAATGCCTCCTCCCAAGAATATCAGTCAAATGAAAGTTTACAAGGCCATCTTCAGTCAATTAGGCGTTTTATATCTCAACTAGCAAATAAAGCTCAACCCTTCACAAAGGTATTAAGGAAAGGAGTTCAGTAGAACTGGGATAAATATTGTGAACAACATTTACAAGAAATCAAAGAATATATTTCTAGTCCACCCATATTAATGCCACCAATTCAAGGTAAGCCATTGATCCTATACATATCAGCTACAGATACTTCACTAGGGGCACTTCTAGCACAACAGGATGAAAAGAAAAAAGAGAGCTATATATTATATCAGCAGAACATTGGTGTCTTATGAAATGAACTACACCATAATAGAGAAAGCATGTTTGGCATTGGTCTTTGCATCACAAAAATTAAGGCATTATATGTTAGCACACTCTATTAAGCTGGTAGCCAAGATTGATCCACTCAAATATCTTCTCCGTAAAGCAACGCTTACAGGAAGACTGGCTAAATGGTTCATGGTTCTTATAGAATTTGAAATTGAATATGTGGAACATAAAGCCATCAAAGGACAGGTTATTGCAGACCAACTTGTTGATGCTCCACTTGAAGACAGACAACCTCTACATATAGAATTCTCGGATGAATCAATCATGCACCTTACTCAACAATCATGGAAGATGTTCTTTGATGGGTCTTTCACTCAACATGGTTCTAGTGTTGGAATACTTTTTATTACTCCTCAAAAATATTCAATTCTGAAAGCTTACAAGATTCTCTTCCCTTGCACAAACAACATTGCAGAATATGAAGCTTTGGTAAACGGGATCAAGCTGGCCATCGAGTGGAAGATTGTTGAATTACACATCTATGGTGATTCTCAACTCATTATCAACTAAATCAATGACCTATATCAGACAAGAGATGAAAAATTGATGCCTTATAAGAGGATGGTGGATGATCTCAAGAAATACTTTACCTTCGTATCATTTCAGTAGATCCCCAGATCAGCAAATAGAGTAGCAGATGCAATGGCCACTTTGGCATCTATACCACAGCTACGGGAATCTAATTTTCACTTTGAATTCCTAGTGAAAGAGTTACATTATCCTACCTATGATTCTCTCGAGTCCCAGATGGTATGTTCTATTATTGGACATGACTCATCTCGTTATAGCCACATTTACTCTTACCTACATGAGCAAGTTGTCCCTGCTAATCTTTCCCGAAATGAAAAAAGGAACCTAATGAAAATGTGTCACAGTACGTCATCATTGCTAACGACCTATTTAGGCGAGGTTTAGATAATACTTTGCTTCGATGTCTAGAAAGTGAGGAGTCCCAACGTACATTATCTGAGGTTCATGAAGGTGTTTGTGGATCCCATTCGAACGCTCTAACTTTAGCACGAAAACTACTAAGGGTGGGCTACTACTGGCCAGACATGGAGAAAGAAGATATAAAATTTGCTAAAACCTGTGAAAAGTGTCAACTGCATGGGCACCTTATCCATGCTCCCGTAAGGGATCTCATACCCTTTGTGACACACTAGCCCTTTCAATAGTGGGTGTTTGATCTAATTGGCCAAATATATCCTGCATCATCTAATGGACACAAATTTATTATCACTGCCACTGAGTACTTCACTAAGTGGGTAGAAGCGGTTCCGCTCATCAAGGCAACCGACAAACAAGTAGCTCTGTTTATTCTTAATTATATCATCTGCAGGTATGGTATACCTTCATCCATTATAACTGACAATGGAGGATAGTTCAAGAACAAAGATCTAAACGAACTCTGTGAGAAATTCAAAATAAAACAACACTGGTCATCAGTATATTACTTTCAAGGTAATGGACAAGCAGAGGCATCTAACAAAAACCTATTGACTATCTTGCACTGAACAGTGAACAAATCTGGAAAGGATTGGCATCTACAGCTCAATCCTGCATTGTAGGCTTATAGAACAAGTATCAAAACACCTATTGGGGCTACACCCTTTTCTTTGGTGTATGGGTCCAAAGCAGTATTGCCTATTGAGGTGGAAATACCATCTCTAAGAGTTTCTTTGCAAGGTCTTGTTACTGACGAAGACTATAGAATATCTAGATTGTAAGAGCTCGAATTGTTGGATGAGCGTCGGCAAGTGGTGTTTGATCATCTCAAAGTGTATCAAAAGAGAATGTCTAGAGACTATAAGAAGAAGGTTCGACAAAGAGAATTTCAAGTTGGTGACCCAGTTCTAAGAGAAAATCCTAAAAATCAATAGTTTCGAGACAACAAAGGGAAGTTTGAACCCAACTGGCTGGGTCCCTATATCGTTACTGCATCTTTTGGCTCTAGTGCCTATCAACTCTCAACATCGGAAGGAGAACAGCTCTGCGAACCAATCAACACCATCCATCTGAAAAAATTCTTCACCTAAATATTCTCTACTCCAACAGCCTATACGGCTAAAAAGTCCTGAAGAAATCATAAAAATCAGAAAAAGTCATGAAGAAATCATAAAAATCAGAAAAAGTTATGAAGATATCATAAAAATCAGAAAAAGTTATGAAGAAATCATAAAAATCAGAAAAAGTCCTAAAGAAATTCAAAAAAAACAAAGAAAAGAAAAAGAAGAAAAAAAAAGGGAAAAAGAGAGAAAATGCCTTAGTGAAAACCTGGGAAACAGGCACCTTGGTAAAAAAAATTAAAAAAAAGAATCTTTGCCAAGCAAATGAAAACCTAGCAAACAGGCGCCTCTTGTACTCAAGCACTCCATCTATCAACGCAACATTGGCATTCCCTCTTTCATGCAATCTTTGCTTTCGCCTGTACATATCTTTTAGTCACTTTCGTGACATCCCAATTCGTTAAAACCCTCATGGCTTGAAACCGATCATTGTCCTAGTCTTAGGTTAATCGATAGAGCACTTTACATGTCCTAAGCAGTATCAACCAAGTCAACTTTACGTCAGTGAAACCTGGTCGTCCACTACGAGTCAATCACCTATCTCCTAACTACTGAAGAGTTTTATCACTAAGTACACAAGCAAAACAACATTACTGAAAACAATCATTAAATTGTTTGAGATATGCATGAAAATTTTCTTTGTGTGTTGTCTTTTATATTGGTTTTTGATTATTATCCCTCTGAGTAACTCGAGGAAGTCTATTGTGACTAAGAGGAGCAAGGATTGGGAGCATAATATTTTTCGTTATTTTCTACTTATAGGAATGATTCCGATGATCTGAAAACATCTAATCAGCTGGGTGTCTGTGATAAGTGCCTTCACATTAAGGTGAAATCGCCACACATACCTCGACTCTGCTTATTTAAATGCTACAGGGAGGTTCCCATCATTTCTTTGTCTGTTTTGAGGGAATTTCTTTATTGTGCAATCCGGGTCCATGCGTAATCTGTCCAAGGATATGAACGAAAAAAGGGTCATTGTGGACAAGATAATTAATATTGCACATGAAAAGCAAGGAACTCTAAATCTGCCTATTGTGGTTGTAAAACGCTCAATGATGAAAATTAAGCTTTTCAAAATCTAGTGACTAGGTTTAGGTTGCATTTTGCATTTCATTCTGCAGCTTGTAAATTTAGAGTGATTTCAGTATGGTAACAATGATCTCTTTACTTTCTGAATGAGAGTTGGAAGATTCATCATTTCTTAGCTAAGTGGTCTATTTTTCATCATTTCTCCAATCGAGTACTTGTGTATTGAGATGTTAAGTTGCATACATGAGCATCTTATATAGATTCATTCATTCACTATCATTCATTTGAATTCATCTTATTGCATAGAAAAATGAAAAAAAATTGCATTACTCATTACTCATTACACATTCATCTATTTGCATATGAAAATAAAGAAAAATGGACATCCATAATCATTTGCATTACATACATCCATGCTGAAAAGAAATGCATACATATAGATTAAAGCATATAGAAAACATCTCATAATCAAATCAGCACAAGTACAATGAAGTCAAATCGATCTCATATATATATATATATATATATATATATATATATATATATATATATATCGTATAAAGTCTCAGAGTACAAAATGATGTCAAATGAGATATACAAACTCCCATCGAAGCAAGAATCGTATAGGCTACAACAAATGGGTATGTCTAAAAAAATATATTAGAGCTACAAAAAGAACATCTAGCTCTCAGCCTCTCCCTCATCGACCTCCTGCCACAAAGTCACGGTCTTTTCTCTCATCTCTCCTCTCATCTCTGTGATTTGACGATCACGCTCAGCCCTAACATATTCTAGTTGTCGGTCTCGCTCTGCAAGCTAAGTCTAAGCCACTATCAATTATGACTGCAACTCCGCAAGACATGCTCTCATCGACCGTTCCGTGTTAGTCCCCTGCTCTCTCACGGGCTCTCCACCCCCATCTCCACCTCCACCTCCACCTCCACCTCCACCTCCACCTCCACCTCCACCTCCACCCTGCTCCTCCCTCCACTGTCAGACCTGTCTCAGTGCCACTCTCTCCTCCCTAGCTCCACCCAATCTCATGCCTATACTCCCTAAGGATCCGCTCTCACCCCTCTGTTGTCCAACCCCAGCTGGAACCCTGCTGCTACTAGCACTAGGATCGCCACCTGCCTGCCTCGAAGCCTCGACTCTCTGTCCCTGTCCCTGTCTTTGTCCCTGTCCCTATGTGGGGGCATCATCCTCAATCTCCTCAATACGAGGATCCTTCTCAGTTGGATTTGTCAACCTAGGGAATGGATGTTGTTGGAACCAATCCCTATACTAGGGAAATACCCCTACATATGCAACATCATCCATGTAGTCCCATCTCAAGCGATGTAAACTAGTGAGCTCCTACATACTCAAGGCATAGGACAACCTCGGTGACCATCTCTTCCTCTCCTCATTAGCATATCTCGCATATGTTGTGTACTCCTACGAGATCCCCTGAGGCCTACCATACTGCCTCATCACTCAAGATACTACAAATCGCTCTACAACAGTCTGCGATCCGCCAATAAGTGGGCGCGTCATAAAAAGATCCTTGCGTACTAGCCACCAGTCATCTCATGGCTCTAGGCCCCTGTAAGGTCTCCATATCACGGCTATAAGGTCATCTAGCTGTCGTCGCCAAAAATCAGTCTTCCCCAGATGGGGCTACGTAACATAACCTACATACCTATATATAATCGGCTACCCCGACTATATACTATCATCTACAATCGGCTGACAAACTGGGAGGTGCTCCCAAGCCCAAAGCTGTAAAATCAACACACCTGTGGCCATGCTCTTGCCCTCTCATGCATCGCGTGATACATGTGGGCTAATATGCAAGAACCCCAGCCAAGCGTCTAAGGGGTCTCCATCAATCTCTCTGGCATCCTGCCCCAACCACACTGGAATCCCTGATGTCCTCTATCTGGCATCAGAAAGCAGTCGATAAACCCTGCTAGGACACAAGCCAGAGGAAACTCCTCACTGTATCTGCTCATCCTGATGTCCCAACTGATGGAACGTGTCAAAATATCAGGATCCCTGAAGACATGCCTAACTACGTGTAAACCGAGAAGGTGTGTTGCATCATAATCCACCTTATCCTCAGCAAAAAGGATACAGAGGATCCTATATACATAGTGATAGTCATCTCCCCAACTAGCAAATGGAAGGTATTATGCTCTGAATGGAATCGCTCAGCCAATGTTGTGAGCATTCCGTGATTCACACGGATGCCTGGTAACCCAAGAAGATGTGTTAAACCACACAAATCAATATGAGCCTGATCAACCTCTGATAACTGACGGACTAATGTCATGATAGGCGAATAAATGCATCTGAAGAGCAGATGAGGCAATCAAACCTGCAAAAATCAATCAACGAAGCATAAGAAAATATTCTGAATAAGCCTACAAGAGAAGCAAAACATCATGCAAATCCAACTATGCCAACTCCAAAATCAAAATTTCAAGTTTAAACATTCAAAAATGCTCAATGTTTCTCATATGACAAAACACAAAAGGGAAGCAAATTGTACGAGCCAGGATTGGCCCTCGTACGACAAAAGAACCCCAAACGATAAAAGATTAGACCCAGGATGATAAAATGGTCTTTTAGGCATGTTGTCGTATGACAAAAGGGTGGGCCTAGAACGACAAAACTAGTGGCCTCAAACAACAAAACAAAATTTAGCAGTTTGTTGTACAAGACAGGATCCTATCTCGCACGACAAAACGAGATTGGCCGACTTAAAATGTGTGAAAACTTGAAAAATGAACCAAAAAAATTCAAAATTGAGAACATAAAAAGGCTTAAGATTGATCACTTATCGCTGGCTCATAGTGTCGAGGTTGATTATTTCATCTCTGGCGCTCGAATCGATGCTCATGAGTAGGGACCACCATTTTCTTTGCAGAAGGCTTTTTGAATTTTCAAACTTGGAGGGATGAAATGTATTGAAAATGACACTTTTACCCCTTATATAGCCAAAACCCTAATTTTTCAACTTGCTCTGATGGACATGAAAATTGTACCCTTAGCTCATTCGCCCATTCTGACTCCATTTTTAGGATTGAAATCAAAATTCGAGATCATTTTCCTATTCAATTTAACAAAATTTGGACCACTTAGCGCTTTGTTGTCCTCGATTTTAGCACGGCTAAAATCGTGAGGCAACCCTACGAAACTGATCCATTTCATGCCTCATGTCCTCCGAGAAAGGTTGATTGACTCTATCAGTTAGCCTCTTTTGCTTTTTGCCTTATGTTTTTCTTGTTTTTAAGTTTTTTGATTTTTGCAGTTTTACCTGTAGGTCGGACTTTAAAGTCCGACCTGCAGGGTTTTTCTTTGTTAGAATTGCACATCAAACTTTAAAGTCCGATGTGCAATGTTTTGGTTCTTTCCCTACATAGTGGACTTTAAAGTCCGACCTGCAGGCGGTTCTTTCCCTACAGAGCGGACTTTAAAGTCCGACCTGCAGGGACTTTTCCCTTGCACATCGGAGTTTAAAGTCCGATGTGCAGTTTAGCAAGAAGGAAGTTGCATGTCAAACTTTAAAGTCCGACTTGCAAGGAGTCTTTTCCTGCATGATTATTTTTGTTTCAATTCGCCAAGGTCCATGTGCAGGTCATTTTCCCTTGCACATCGGACTTTAAAGTCCGATGTGCAGTTTAGCAAGAAGGAAGTTGCATGTCAGACTTTAAAGTCCGACTTGCAAGGAGTCTTTTCTTGCATGATTATTTTTGTTTCAATTCGCCAAGGTCCATATGTAGGTCGGGGAATTTTTCCTGACCTACAGGTCTAAGTGCAGGTCGGGGATTTTTTCCTGACTTGCAAGTTTGCCTATGTGCAAGTCGGGGATTTTTTCCCAACCTGCAAGTTAAGTTTTGCCCTTCTCGCATATCGGACTTTAAAGTCCAATATGCAATCTTTGATTGATTTTCCTTGCACATCGGACTTTAAAGTTCGATGTGCGAATTTTGAGTTTCCTTCCCAAGTTGCAGATCGGACTTTAAAGTCTAACATGCAATTGCTTGTCAAGTTTTTCCCTTGCAGGTCGGACTTTAAAGTCCAACCTACGTATGATGTTGTTTGAACGTGCAGTTCGGACTTTAAAGTCCGACCTGCAAGTTTTTCCCATTTTTTCTCCTAAGTCGTTTCAAACTCCTTTTTCTTGTTCTGATTGATGAAATTTGGTCGTCCGATGGTGATCATTTTCAAAACACTAATGATCCATGTTGAAATGTCTGAGCCCTCTCCCAGGAAATCGACAGAGAAAAGAAGATGCGCTGATGAGATTGTTGATATGGCGCTAGACAAAGCTAAGATACAAGTTGCTTTAGCTCAGTTTGAAGAATTTCAGAAATCCAATGAGGAGGAGAAAGATGAATAAAGTGTCCTCTTTTTGACACTTTCTTTTCATGTAGTTGCATTATTAGATGTTGCAAGTTTTCTCGCAGCTGCATATTTTCTTTCTACTGAAGTTGTAGTCAAGTGGGACTGTGCAGTTGAATTAGTCCACTGTGCCCACATTTTTCTCCAACATTTTCCTATATAAGGAGGACCCTCATTTGTAAATAGGATCTTTTTGGCAATGCAACAAAATTTTGCCAGTTTGTATGTGCACTCTAAGACTTTGAGTTTAGATGTAAATCAGATTATTTTCAATAAAAGAGGCAAGTTGTGTTGAGACTTTGTGCCAATTCAAGTTGTTATGTGATGACATTTTCTAGAGTTGATTGTGAGTTTTGTTCTATTGTGAAAGAGGGATTTAAATTCAATCTTGCAAACTTTGAGCTGTTAATTGTATTTAGAGTTATATGTTTGGTTTTCAGATTTGGTCTTGTAGACTTTGAGTTGCTTATCATATCTGAAACTAGTGTGGAAAGCTAAAGTGGGAAGATATCTTGTAGACTTTGTGTTGCTTCTATTTTTAAGACTTATGCATGTGAGTTGAAGTGCATAATGTAGTTAGACTTTGAGATGCTACATATTGTGCTTAGTTAGCTGAAAATCATCTAAAAAGGTTGATAGGAGAATAGATAGTTGAAGACTTTGATCTTTCTTTCTATTTTCCCATCCCGAGGAAGTGATGGAGGTCTTTGTGCCTTCATGGTAACTTTGCTTCCCTTTATGTTCCAAAGAATCCTACAAAGAAGTCTCGTTTCTGTATTTGTTGTTATTTATTTCCAATTGCTATTACTTTTCTGAGAAGAGAAAAGAGTATAGTTTTTCTTGAAAGAAGAAGAAAGACTATTGTCCCACCCATATTAGATTAGTTTAGTTTGTAGATAGGGGGAGCCTTCCCTTAATTAGGAGATTTTTACTCACACACTATGCTTGAAGTCACAATTTTGTATATTTCCCCAAGTGTACAAAATTTTCAACCAACACGCTTTTCATCAAAAGCTCATTCTCTCTTCTAATTGCGCTCAATTTCTCTTTAATCAACGCTGAATCTCAATTTAATTTCTACAAATCAGCTTTGCGCTCAATTTCTTATCAATCAACGCAAAATTTTCAAAAATTCCTCTAAATCAATTTGTGCTCAAAACAACTTATCATCACTAAAAAATTGCCTATAATCATGTACCCTCACTATCTTTTGATTTCGCTCCCGAGGGGGCATACTCGCGACCTTATGACCTCACATCGTCAATGTCGAGAAAATTTTCAAATCTTCATCAAAAGTCGAGCAAAAAAATCTTTTCAACTAAAGACAATCAAATAAGACCTTATCGCTTGGGGCATCTCAACTTCATCGCTTTATATCAAGTTGAGATCTCTCGATCATCTGAATCGAATCAATTGCTAGGGGCATATCAGTTTCATTGCTTCGTATCAAGCTGATATTTGTCTTTTATTTGAATCAATCTCTTAACGTTAATCAGTTTCATCGCTTTTCATCAAGTTGATTATTCGTTTAAACTCAATCAAGGGTTTAAAGGGTATCTATGATCACACTCAATCTAAGAAGGTGTTCAGTTTCATCGCATCGAATCAAGCTGAATAGTTTATCTTCGCTCATCGTATCTTGATCAATCAAGTTCAAGATCGATTTTTATCTTCACTCATTGTGCCTACATCAATCAAGTTCTAGATCAGTAAGATCTGTTTCTTGATCAATCAAGTTCAAGTTCAAGATCGATTTTTATCTTCACTCACTGTGCCTACATCAATCAAGTTCTAGATCAGTAAGATCTGTTTCTTGATCAATCAAGTTCAAGTTCAATATCTTTTGTTTTCTATCATTCCTAAGTTCAATCAAGTTCAGGATTGGTATCGCTTTAATCAGACTTCATTCAGCTTCGTCACTTCAAATCAAGCTAAACACCTTGCTCTTCATCTAGTTCATGATCAATCAAGTTCAGAACTGGTATCTCCTAGACATCAAATTTTCTTTGAACCAATACGATGCTCGTACATTAATTCAAAGAGGGGAAAATGTAATACCCTAAAAATGGTCATATAAACCATGGGCCCCTAATCTCGACAACATCACCAAGGTCCTAACCAAAGGTGATTAAATAAATCTTGAACACATAATTAATTCTTTAATCATCAAATGTCACATGGTAAATTAATCAACCAATATTAATTAAATATTTATTTAATTAATTAAATCATTCCAAGTAAATCATTTTAAACAATTATCTTATTTATTTAATTAAATATCCTATCATACTTAATTAAATAAATCAATTTGCCATTAAATCATCAAAAAGAGGAATTAATTTGAAGAATAAATAAAAAATGCCATAAATCTTCAAAAAAAGAAACAAATCAAGAAAGAGGAATTGGAAATTATGAGCACAAATCTTCAAAAAAGGAAATAAAACAAAAAAGGAATTAATTGACAAAAAAAGAATTAAAATTTGAGAAAATAAATCAATTGGAGATAATCTTGAAAAAGCAAATTAAAAATTGATAGATAATCTCAATTAAGAAAGCAATTAAAACATTTAAATATTAAAATTGAATGAAATAGAGAATAAATCAGTTTTTTTCTGATTTTATCTTAATTTTAGTTCAATTTCCTTTCAAACTGAGAAAAGCATTCAATCACATCAATTCACCTGGATTATGCTTCCTCTTGGAAAATCTTGACCGCTCATCATCATTTGATCTCAGCTGTTGGTTTCTTTCTGAATTTTCTATAAATTCAAGCTCTCATCTCTCATTCAAAAATCCTGGAGAATATATTGTTATTATTTGTTTTTGCTCTAGGTTCATTGAGAATTTGCATTGAGATATTGCATATTAGTTATTTCATATTGCTTGAATCATTTAACTTAAATATTCATATATTGCTTAAATCATGTTAGATTAATCTTGCATCCATCTAGCTTAAACTCATGCTCATATAGATTTAAAAATCTTTTGTTTAGGTGTTGTCTAGTCACTGGATAGCTTAGCAATCTAAAAGCAATCTAAACTCGCATCTACTAGAAGGCAATAGGTCGCTTTGTAATGGTTTATTATTCATTGATTATTGATTTACTAACCATGCGTCTAATGATTTAATTGAAGTGTTGTGTATTCCAGATACAGATACAGGTCCACTTTTCACACACACAATAAGGTCCCCCATTTGTGACCTCATTGGTTCATAGATCTCGTCAAAAGTGTTTACCACTTCTTTAAAAAAAAATATTACAATTATTTATGCAAATTCCCTAATTTATTTTATATCCATCAATTCAATGTGGGATTGCGTACTTGTAGAAATATAGGAAGCTTGTAGAAATATAAGAAGCAATACCACCCCCACTATGTTCACATATAGTGACCAAGACCTCCATATCATACCCCTATAGCTTCTATTGTGACTAGTATCATCACTACTATAAAAATGAACCTCTTTCGTGTTATTTGTTTATGTGTTACTTTTTACACCATCCACATAACACTCATCATGTCTATAACAAATATGTACAAAAATTGTAACCTATTCTGAAAAATAATATTAATTTTGAACCTCGATGTGAGGACTAGATATATAGATTTTAGTAAGATCCATTATAGAGAGAATAAAACCATATGGAAAGTAATTATTTGACTCAATCTTTTCTAGCCTACTACCTTGCACCATGGCAATATCAGGTATGTAAATATACGACACTGCAAAATTTTCTTGTAAACTCATTATAAGAAAATTGACTTTTTTTTATGATTCTTTTTTGGATTCAACTCCTAACTTAGTTGTGTATTTTTCGTATTCAAATCTCTTCAATGTAACTTGTATTAAATGATCAATATCTTCAATTAGTGGAAGTTTCTTCAAATCTTCACAATTTGCACACGTATTTTTAATACACTCTACATTAAATCTATTTGAATCTTCTAATATTTCACATACAATGGAATTCAAACATTGAGATATAACTATATTTTGATTCACTACGTTCATTATCTTTTTATATTTTTTAAGGTGTAGATGAAATTCAACATGATTTCAATAGAAATAAGTTACACACTCTTTATTTTTATGTACAAAACATGATCATAACTTCTTGAATATTCTTTGATAAATCTTCACTTGTAAACTCTTTTATTTAAATGTTTCAAAAAAATTATCCTACGTTATATCTAGAACATATATTGGATGAAAAAATTTCGAATCGTCTTTACTCTTTACTTTTATAGTATCCCTTGCATTAGAGACAACATAGGAGTAGCTAGTCCAATATTTAATTATCTTTTCTCTTTACTTGTATAATATCCCTCATATTTTTTCACATTCAAAATTCTATTTTTTAGGAACCCTACAGATAATTATTTTCTATGATTTCATATAGTTTGTTCCTTTATAGAGTATATCTATGAATAGCTCTCCTAAATACATGCAATAATTTTGTAATTGTTTTTACTTGTCTCCAATGTGATAATTTTTAGTTATATATGAATTCATTTTTTTTTTGGTAGGTTACATGGATTTTTAGCCTGGTCCAATCGCAAGTGAGGCCACAAACTAGGGGACCTCATCCCTGAATCTAGACTAGCGGGCATGAAAGACCAGCAGGGACCCCGAGCCCATATGAGTGAAAGACTCGTGTGGATTTGATACAAAAACACCAAGCATGAAAGATTCATGTGGAATAAACACAAAGTTTGTGAGCAGCATGTGCCAATTAGGATTTGGATCCGCAAGCAGTACACACCTAGCATGGGTCTGGCACAAGGTCCAGGAGCATACTAGCCCAACGAGGGTCTGAGACAGTTAGTCCTTAAGCTCCTCTTGAGAACCTCCTCCTCAACATCTCCTCGCATGTCCTACACCTCCTACACATTCTCCAAACTCCACTTCCACAACCACCAGTATGTCCTCCAATATTTGCATGTCCACCAACCTCCTATATGTACATCAAGGTGGGCCCAAACCTGACATTAACACGGTTTTGGGCCAAGTGGGGATTTGAACCTTGGTTGCACCATTAATAGTGCAACCACTACACCACAAGGTGATCCCCAGTTATATATGAATTCATTTATGTCATGTGTGTAACACTTAAATCATTCATTTGATGCTTGGTTTGATTAGATCCTTAACATTTTTTATTTTGAATCTTTAATTAAATTCTAACAACTACAAAACAAGGGTCATTTACTTTCACATATATAACTACACATAATTGTGCTTTTCAAATTAGAGATTTTTCTTCAAAAAAATCCATACCATATTCTTTGATAGTGTAACCTTATGCACTTTTAAAAACATGACTTTAGATGAAATCTTGTTGAAAAGAGCATCCTCATCCATATCCATTAATTTTTTCATACTATGAAAGGAAAATGTATCATCAATTTCCTTTGCATTCACATTCTTCTATGTACCTCTAACAATTTATTCTTGAATTTGTTCCTAGACATGTTCACCTTGTTCTCCATTAATTTTAACATGTTCTTCATAATTGTATACAACCAACTCTTCTAAATTCAATTTCCTCTCCTTTGTTATTTTTGTATTTCTCTCTTAATAAAATCTTCTTCAATCAAATGACTTGGATCTAGTTATTTTTTTAGCCACCATAAAAAAAATTTAATTCGACTACACACATTCATTCTCATCCATACATGCATACAAGTGTCAAAATCTCATGAGATTTTTATTGAGTTTGAATATTAGACTTGACCCAATTTGAGTCAAATTATTTAAGCAACATTGGTACAAATGAGATCATAAATTCCATGTTGTGAAATTGAGGCATATTATCAAGATTTTACCGCATAAACTTTGGTTTTGATTGATATTCTATTATTCCTTTTTTTTTTCTTTGTTACTTATTTGCAACTAATTTGTGCTTTAATATTAATTTTCTTAAGTTTATGCTTCCACATTCACAACAAATGGGTAGTGACTATGTTAGCATTGGTGTTGATTTAGCAATAGCAAATGGTGAAGGTTTCAAATGCAAGGTTGGATGTGGAGAAACTCAAGGGAAAGAATAACTTGGACCTATCGAAACTTGAGATGTGTGATTTGTTAGTGCAACAAGGATTGCATAAGGTGTTGGTACGAAAGTCAAACAAATCTATAAATATGACTGATGAAGACTAGGAGGATTTGGATATGAGAGCTCTTAGCACAATTTGGTTGTGTTTGGCATATAAGGTTCTTTTCAATATTGTTAGAGGAAACAATAACAAACTTATGGAGCAAAATAAAGAGTCTTTACATGACAAAGTCCTTGACAAACTAAATCTACTTGAAGAGGAAGTTATATAATTTGTGAATCAAGGAAGGTAAAAAAATTGTTGATCATTTAGATGTTTTCAATACTCTTATTTGTCAATTAGCTAGTATGGGTGTGAAAATCAAAGATGGAGACAAGGCAGACACATATTGTGTTCATTGCTTGAATCCTAAAATCACTTAGTAACTTCCATTAGCTTTAGCAAAACTTGCATCCTTAAATTTGATTCTATTTTGGGAGATTTGTTGTCTGGAGAGTTGCAAAGAAAATATAATATAGAAACCTCCACACTAAAAGTAATGGTGGCTAGGGGTCGATCAAAAAAAAGGGGAGGGTTTGTGAGGTACATCTATATCTAAGTCAAAAGGAAGAAAGGGTAAGGGAAAATGTTTGGAGTCACCATTGTCTTCTTTCCTTTTTCAACAATCTTTCTTGAGATGCCCTGATTTATTGCAAGCAAATCTGGTTGAGACAAGTTCATGTATGTTTGGTGAAATATTACATGTTTGTGATATATTACAATATCATGGAAAATGGTTATTAAATTCTAGTGCATCCAATCACATGTGTCCACGGAGGAGTTGGTTTTCTACTTACCAAGCTATTGGTGGTGGTGTAGTTCTAATGGAAAATAATATTTCTTGTAAGACTATTGGGATTGGGAGCATTAAGATTAAAATGTTTGACGGTGTTGTAAAGACAATAACAAAGGTAAAACATGTACTAGAACTTTAAAAAGAATTTAATTTCCTTAGGAGTTTTGGGTTCTAGAGGTTATAGGTTCTAATAATATCCAAGAGCATTTTGGTGGTCATGAAGGCTACTGTTGGTATAAATAATTATTCATCGTGGATATTATTACAGCTTACTTAAGTTTACTTAGGAAATGCATTTCATAGTAGTTTGGGTATGAAACACTTGGGTGTTTGTGCCACATTGGGATAGTGTGTGTAGTAGAATTTCCACCTTTTATGGTGTTGATCTTATCTTGTTGTTACATTCCACCTCATGTGGAATATTATATTGTTTCTCCTACCTACCCACACCTATTTCCTACCTACCCTTGTTTCTTATTGAGCCACATGTGATGTTTGTGTGCTCACATATCCATAAGTCTTGCCTATATAAGCAGGCCCATCTACATTGTTTGTACAGGCAATCATTGAACATCTTGTAATGATCCAGTTGATCATATTTTGCATCTTGATAGAATACAGTTTATTCCTATCATATATTTTGTCTCTCTTATTTGTGCTTTTCATTGCTTCTAGATCTTGGCAAAATATCACATGGTATCAGAGTCATTAGAGTGTCATTGGTTTGTCAATTGAGATAAATTTGATGCTATTTGGGGTTGTGTATTTTGGAGCTTTCTATTCCAGGTTATTATTGAAGCTTGATGGGTCAAATTTGAGGTCACCATTGGATTGAGGAGGTCCAAGAAACTCAGTTTTGCCTCTTTTTTTTCATCCAAATCGGACTTCGGAGGCCAAATCTAGAGGCATTTGAAGTTTGAAGCCGCGACGGAAATTTTCCAGAAATTAATTTTGCAGGCAATTTTCAAATAGTGATATCTCTCTCATCCGAACTCCTTTTTTCGAGCAATTTTTTTTATTTTGGGGTAGAATTTTGTGATTTGTACAGTGGTGCAGGAGTTTTCTGATTTTCGGATACAGGTTTTTTTGAAATCATGAAATCCCAATTTTTTTATAACTTTGAAGGCTTCATTTGGGCTCATATGAACTCCTTTTCAGGAGCCATTTTTTCTTAGAATGCATAATTTTTTGTCTACTTTCATAATCTGTCATTTGTTTGCAGTGATTTTGAGTAGAAATTGTACTTTCAGTATTTGGTCATTTTTTGGCCTATTTGGTACTTGTATTTTGTTTGGATCTTAGTTTAGATCACTAGTAGTATTTGTTGAAGTCTCTTATTTTGAGAAGTTGTAGTCATTGAAATTAGAAGTCCACTTTGCCATTATTTGCAAGTGCCAACAGGATCTTTTTATGGGGGGTCAGTTGTTCATTTATATCTCTTGGTGAAATTCCATTTGGAGGCATCTTCATCTACAGGGCTTCTTTCTTGGTGGCATCATTTTTCATGTTTCTAGATTTGCACTATCATGTTGTATGCTCTTGCATGAGCAATGTTGTACTCGCACTATCATAAAGTGCCACACCTCTTTGTATTTTGTCATTGTTGACTATTTGATGTAATCCTCTTGTACACATAGATTAGGAATATCTTGTGAGACTTGGTGCATGGCTCCAATTGAGACTTAGATTGTACACATTTGTGCATGGCTCCCGTCAGATATTTATGTCATTTACGAGTATCCAGATGATGCTCAAAGCAAATTGTCTCCATGTCTGATCTTCATTTTGTTGCAGTGAGTGATTCATCGTCATCGACTTGGTACCTAGTTTTGTCACACTTTGACATTTTTGGTGCAGCATAGGCTCTCTTTCTTCCTAATGGGGAGGTATTTTGGTCATCATCATTGGACCATCTTTGCAAGAGATTCGACATTGAGGGAGAGCTTCATGGTCTCTTCTTCTCTCTTATGGGGGGGACATATTTTTTGTTCTTTTCATTCATCATTGAGAGCATTGTGTGCTTTCATCGTCTCTCTTTTGGAGGAGGGTTTTTTCCCATTGGGTTTTTCTCTCTTTCCTCGTTTGTGGGAGATTGCATTTGCATTTGTACATGGGTACCTAACATGGCCTTATAGCTGGGACCCATCTTGAATTGCTTAGTTGCATCGTAGACTTTAGTGCATTCCCCTAAGTTGCACTTAAGGGGGGGTGTTGGTGTAAATAATTATTCATCATGGATATTATTACACCTTACTTAAGTTTACTTAGGAAATGCATTTCATAGTAGTTTGGGTATGAGACACTTGGGTGTTTGTGCCACATTGGGATAGTGTGTGTAGTAGAATTTCCACCTTTTACGATGTTGATCGTATCTTGTTGTTACATTCCACCTCATGTGAAATATTATATGTTTCTCCTACCTACCCACACCTATTTCCTACCTACCCTTGTTTCTTATTGAGGCACATGTCATGTTTGTGTGCTCACATATTCATAAGCCTTGCCTATATAAGCAGGCTCATCTACATTGTTTGTGCGAGCAATCATTGAACATCTTGTAATGATCCAATTGATCATATTTTTCATCTTGATAGAATACAGTTTATTCCTATCATATATTTTGTCTCTCTTATTTGTGCTTTCCATTGCCTCTAGATCTTGGCAAAATCTCACAGCTAGAAAGGTTGGAAAACTATACATGCTAGAAGGCGATACTAAAATATATAAAAGCAATCATGGTATATATTGAAACAAATGAATCTACACATTTATGGCATCAACAACTAGGTAATATGAGTGGGAAAGGACTAAAGGTACTAATAAACAATAAGTTACTTCTCAGATTTAAAATCTTTGAATTTGAATTTCTATAAGCATTTTGTCTTCAGGAGACAATGAAGACAGATGTTTAAATCAAGTAGTCATACAAAGATGTTCTAGAATATACTCATTGAAATGTTTAGGGACCATCCCTTACAGTTTCTTTTGGAGGAGCATCATATTTTGTGACATTTATTGATAGCTACTCTACAAGGGTATGGATCTATATTCTTAAAAGTAAAGTCGATGTGTTTAGTGTATTTAAACAGTTTAGAGCTTTGGTTAAAAAGAGTATCGACAAATCAATCAAGCATTTAAGAGTGGATGTGGAGATGAATTCACATCTTTGGAATTTGAAAATTATTGTAAGGAAGTTGGGATCGAAAGGCATAAAACCACAATTTACACTCTTCAGCAAAAAGGTGTTGTTAAATGCATGAGCATGACTCTTCTAGATAGAGCAAGGAGCATGCTCAAAAATGCCAAGTTGGAGCAAGAGTTGTGGGTAGAAGTAGTCAATATAGCATGCTATTTGGTAAATTAGTACAATCAATTGCAATAGATTGTGAGATTCTTGAAGAGTTATGGATAGGTCATTCCTGTGATTATTCAAATCTGATTTTATTTTTTTGTGATGCATATGCTCTTATTCTTAAGGATTGGTGTTCTAAATTAGGCTCCAAATCAAAGTAGTACAATTTTGTTGGCTATGGTGATGGAATCATGGGATATAGATTGTGGTTCCTACTACACAAAATAGTCATTAGCAAAGATGTAGTGTTTGTTGAATCTTCTCTTATAAAGTCAAACATAGTAGAAGTTGATATGAAACAAGAACAAGTACCACAATATCAACAAACTCAGTTAGAAACTCATCCATCTACAAAAAATAAGGAGCAAGAAGAAGCTTTTGAAGATGAAAATTGGGATGTAGAAATTATACAAGAAAATGTGGAAATGCCACAACCATCTCTAAGGAGATCTATACGAGTCAAAAATTCTCTTAAAAGGTGTAATGATTTTGTTTCATCTATTGTTTTAATTTCTAATGATCAAAAATCAAGTTGTTATCAAGAAGGAATAGATAGCACTGAAAATGCTAAATGCAAAACATGAATGAAAGAAGAAATGCTTGGGAAAAAAAAAAACATGAGACTTGGTAAAACTTCCATAAGAAAGTTGTTGGTTGCAAATGGACTTACGAATTGAAGAAGGGTGTTGTTGATAAAATTGAAAGGTGAAAGGCAAGACTAATAGCAAGAGGATATTCTCGGCAAGAAGGTATTGATTTTCATGAAAAAATTTCATCAATTGTTAAGCTTGTTTCTATTTGGGTTCTATTAACATTAGTTGCATTACTTGACCTTGAGTTAGAGCATCTAGAAGTTAAAACAACATTTTATATGAAAATTTGGATGAGGAGATATATATATATATATATATATAAACAATTATAAAGGTTTGTTCAAGATTGCAACAAAAAAATTGTTTGCAAACTCAAGAACTCATTGTATTGTTTGAAGCAATCACACAAACAATGGTCCAAGAAGTCAAATTCCTTCATGATGGGCCAAAACTTCACAAGAAATGAGTATGACCAATATGTTTACTTTAAAAGTTTGAAAAATGGTTTATTCATTATCTTGATGTTATATGTTGATGATATGCTTGTAGCAAGCAAAAACATTACTGAAATTAGTAAGTTAAAGGCTCAATTGGCTAGGATGTTTAATATAAAGGATTTATGAGTAGCAAAACAAATTTTGTGGGGCCTATAAATAAATGGAAATGAGAAACATAGTAAAATTTGTTTATCACAACAAAAATATGTGAAGAAGTGCCCCATAAGATTTGGTATGCAGAATGTGAAACTAGTAAACATCCCTTTAGCTTCCCATTTTAAGCTTTGAAGTTTATGTCCTGATGATAGAGAAGAAAGGTATTATGTCTCCTTTACTGTATGCTAATGTAATAGGAAGTTTGCATATGATGGTATGTACAAGACCAAATATTTCACATGCTATTGGTGTTGTTAGTAGATACGTGGTAAATCCAAGGAGCATTGGGTGGCAGTAAAATGAGTGAATCGATATCTTAGGCACAAGTGATTGTTGCATTACCTATAATGGTTGCATTGATTCAATGTGTGGTTTGTTGATTTAAATTTTGCCAAGTGGTTTGGATAAAAGGAGCTATAATTCAAGTTATGTCTTTACTCTTGCAGAACATATTTGTTGCATGTCAAAGCTTCAAGAAACAATTTCTTTAACCACAACTAAGGCAAAGTATATGGTTGTTTCACATGCATGTAAAGAGGCAATTTGCGTTTTGGGTAAGCTTGGAAAAGTGCAAGACAAAGTGATTATTCTTTGTGATAGTCAGATTGCCTATTCATTTGGCTAAAAATCTAACTTATCACAATAGGACCAACCATATTGCAATTAAATACCATTTGTAAGACGTTTTTGATGGAGGTGTAATAACTCTTGAAAAAGTTCATACACCAGAAAACTGTGGAGACATGTTTACAAAACCGGTATTGGTAAAGAGGTTGAGGTGGACTTTAGCTTCTCATCTTGTAGAAAAGGTAATGAATAGACTTGGACAGACATTAAAAATCATTGTCAAGGTGAAGATTGTTGGATAATGACAACAATTAAAGAATAAAACAAATCAAATCTTAGGTTATGGAAAAAATTGTTTTTTTCCCTTAAAGAAATAATTCCTAATTTATTTGAAGGAAAAAAACTAATTAATAATTTGTAAGTTTGATGGTGGCACCAAATGGAACTCAATGACATGTTAAGAATTTACTTTTTACCTGTTGTTCAAAATTCAGCAAAATATAAGAGGCACCATAAGGGAGTTGTGTGGCATATTGCCTCGGCATGGATGCAAACAGATATCAAGCAATCATCCCACGAATTCCACATGAAAAGTATATCCAGCGCAGTTGCTTTATCAATCTGGACAAAACTTCACCTGACATATTTCAATGGCAAGGCTAGATGGCAATTAAGAGCCAAAATATTGCCCTGGGCATTTAAATGGCTACCCCTGGAAACGATGTTTCCTATATATATCAGGAGTGCGATTGAAATTTCTATTCCCTTTGATTTAAAGTCTTATTCTGTTATAATTTCCAAGCTAAATAAGACACAAATAACTTTCCGTGCATTACAGCTTTCAGGAATATCCAACAAGCAAACAGTTTTGTTTACCATGCTTGGTAGTTTGGATTCAAGGTTAGCCTTATGTGCTCGCCAAAATTAAAGGATAAATACAATTTGGTTTAATTAAAAATACTTAGGAAATCTAGTCCGTATGTAAATTATGATAAAATGAGTGTAGTTCCTAAATTTGCTCAAGTAGTTTGTGAATTTAATATATAACACCCAAAACAAGTTTGAGGGATCGGCTGATGCAAAGCTTAAAACCTCAGGAAAATCAAGATGAAGTGAAAATTAATTAAGAGGTCTCTGGTAATTAATTAAAATAATCCTTTGTTCCTCTCTTTAAGTCCATTCATGGTTTGCTTGAGCTTTATTTTACTGACCGGAAGCTCCTTGTGGCAATTTGGGCATATTTTATACACTATTCATGCCCAAGCCATTCAATCAATTCATTCTTCCATAATCCAGTGTGGATCATAGATGATTATTTATGATACATGTGCATAAAAGAAACTAATGTCTCTAGAGCCTGGTCCTAAATAAGAAGTTGCAACAGAACATAACTCCAATATCACACCAAAAGAAAATGAAAAACTGCAGATACAACAGAACAACTTTTCACTTCATGTCATACCCATAGCTCATATTCCAGAACTCAATTTCATTCCTTAAAACATGTGTGAAGGTTTCCTCTGCTTTGTGTTGTACATCTTGAGGAGCACTATTTAAAGCTTTATCTGCAATTTTCTGGAGAGACATGCAGTACTGCTTGAACCCTTGATTGCCCCATCGTTGACAGGCTTCAAGAAGCAATGGTGAAGTCTTAGCATCAGATTCGAGACAAGTTGCAAAACTGTCGCAATATACCACTTCAATGGTCCAGAATGCCACAATTATAACAGCATACTCAACATCCGGTTGCATAAGACTTTCAAGGAACCTGTTAGTGTGTTAGAAGAGAAATAACAACAATTACTTATGAGAAATTAAGCAATTTAGGTCATCATTGATGAAAATGAAGAAACAAGCATAGCTGCTCTTATGCAAATCTAAAATAAAGGACAACAGAGGGAAATTACATACGGTAAAAGAATATGGTATATGCTACAAAACAAATCAAAACGCACCTGCAATAGTCTTGGTTTGACTTTTGAGGATTGCAATTTATAAGATCAACTTCCCAATTCGATGCTTCCTTTTTAAACCATGAAATTTCCTGTTCTAAAGCAGCCAGGCCACCAAGTATGATATCTATATCTGCAGTGGAGTTTTTTGGTGTCTTCAGGAGCACGCTTGCCAGAAAGCGTACAAATTCCCTTACGAATATATAATCTTGGCTCTGCAATGAGTTATATGCCAAAAGCTTGAAAAAGATCCAGAGCTTGACAAAAGTGTGAGCTATCCTATAATAGCAATAAGAGAAACACAATAGAACCACGGAAATGCAAAGAAGTCTGTTAGATATATCTTCCATGGAATTTGCTCATAGATGCCTGACAACTAGAAAACACTGAAACAGTAGAAAATACATTTAAAAATAAATAAATAAATAAAGAATCCACAGATGTAATTCTCAGTGAACTGTAGTAGGAAGTGAACGGACTACTGAGGAGGGCTGCACGATGGTTATTGTCTGTGTCGAGGGCTCGGGCTAGGGCTCCCGTGCCCTAGCTCCTTTCTTTCTGAAGATTTTCATTCATGCGTGGCTGCTTCGGAGGTGCTGGTTTGGTCTGCACGTGGTGGCATGTGGGGGCAGCAATTCCTTCTCTGCGTTTTGTTTTGGCTGGTGGTTTGAGGGGTGTTCTTTGGTTTTTTGTGGTGGGTTTTGGAGCTGTGTGTGGGGTCGGGGTTTGCTGCGACTCGTTGGTGGTGGGTGTTTGGGGGTTGGGTGTGATTCGATTTTCCTTCTTGGGTATAGAGGAGCAGCTTTTGTCTTCTAGCTTGGTGGTGGCTGAGGCTGTGCCGCCTAATGAATCTTCTTCAGGTGTGCATGCTAGATCGACAGACTTTTTTATGTGGGGGAGGGCTCTAAACTGAAAAAAGTGAATGGTTGTTTGCCGCGGAGTCAGGATCGCCCGATTCTGGTCATTCCTCCTAAAACAGTTTCGAAGGATGTTGCTTATTGGAGCAAAATGCTTTGATCTATAAATTTCTTGGGATCCGTATTTCTTTGTCTGCCTTGGAAGTGTGGATTCGTCGTTCTTGGTAGGTTGAAGGGGATATGGAGATTATGTTGGCTGCGAACAGCTATTTCTTGGTTGTTTTTTCTTGCATGTCTGATCGGAATCGAGTTTTTGAGGGAGGACCCTTTTTTATAATCATGTGGGTTTGTTTATTAAACCCTGGCATGCGGGTTTTAATTCGGCTGAAGAATTGCCTTCAAGGATTCTTGTCTGGGCTCGCTTGCCATGGCTTCCTTTGGAGTTTTGGAGGGAGGATATTTAGCAACAGATTGGTGCTCTGCTTGGAAAGCCAGCTGCGATAGCTCAACAAACCCTTGAGAAGAAGGTAATTTCTTTTGCTTGTATCTATGTTGAGATTGATTTGAATCATCCGTTGCCAGATTCTTTGGAAATTTGTTTAGGCTCTTCATCATGGGTTCAACAATTAAATTATGAATCTCTTCCTTTCTGACGCCAGATTTGCCATGAGTATGGACACCTTCAGCGTCAGTGTCCTAGGGTTAATAAAGCAGTTGGTGGCTCTCCTTCTTCCTTGTCTCTGAAGGGGGATACTGGGGACAAAGGAAAGGCTCCTATGAAAAATGGTGGCCCTGATAAGGATGGTTTTATGCCTACTAAGCCCCGTGCTAAGGGAAGAGGGCATAAGAGGTCTTATAGGGATACCCAGAATGATGAGGGCTTCAACAAATTTGAGGTGCTGGACACTTTAGCCCTAGAGGAAGGGATTCCAATGGTTGTTTCTTCTGAGGCTACTGGTATGAATATGGATGTTGTGCAGGAGCAAAGGAATGTTATTATTGGTTCAGTTGACGTGCAGCAGCAGGAGGTGTCCCCTAATGGTCTTGATTAAGGAAGTCTAGGTGTCTCTACTGATTTGCAGGATGATATTGTCTTGGCAGATCTGGCTAAGGAGGTGTTAGCTTCTAGTAAGGGAAGAGGGTCTTCTCAAGCTTTGGGTTTGCAGCAAAGACCCCTTAAGAAGGTTTCTTTTGATAATTCTTCAAAAGCTGGTCGCAAAAAGGACCAAGGGAAGATTAAGTTAGCTGGGGAGTTGTTGGTGGAATCTGGATCTGTCAAGCCCATTCATTGCATTTCATTCTCCAAATATTTTTTGTGTTCAAGAAACTAAGCTTTAAGTCGACTCCATGCATTAGTTTACTTCTAGAATCTGGCGATTTGGTCACTATCAATGCATTGGTTCTATGGGTTCTTCTGGGTATCTAGCTATCTTTTGGGACCCGAGAAAGATTGTTCCACTCTGGTGGATCTCGTGTCACTTTGTTCTTTCGATGGTTGCTTCTAGCTTGGAATCTAGAGAGATTATTTTGATCACTAATGTCTATGCCCCAATTGCTTTCCCTGGCAAAGTTTTGCTATGGTCTCATATTCGGTATGTTAAATCATGTGCTCCTTTCCTCCCATGGGTTTTAGGTGGTGATTTCAATTTTGTGTTAAGTTTGGAAGAGAAAAGGGGAGGGTTAGCTCGATTGGGTCCTTCTTCTGATCTTTTTCATGAGAATGTGGACTCCTTAAATTTAATCGATATTAAGCCATCAAATGGGATCTTCACCTGGAATAATCGACGATGTGGGGATGAAGCTATATTTGAACAATTGGACAAGTTTTTGGTTTCTTGTTTTTGGGTTGGTGGTAGCTTGAGTACTTCTAAAATTCTTAATTGGAGGGGCTCTAATCATTGGCCGATGAAATTTTCTTTCGCCTCTGTTTCAGTTCCTAAAAATCCTCCTTTCAAGTTCCAACTTATGTGGCTTTGTGATTCTTCCCTTCATGACTTAATCACTCAATGGTGGAGAGATGGTGGCCCTCCCTATGGTACTGCTATGTATTCATTTGTTAAGAAATTGCAGTTTGTCAAATTTCAGCTTAAAAGATGGAATAAGTTGTGCTTTCGTAACCTTCATGCTAGGAAGAGGAATGCTCAAGCTCGTCTAGATGTAGTCACTTGTCAGATTTGGGATCATGGTTTATCAGACGATTTGGGTAGGGCAGAGTCTCAAGCTGTGAGGGAGTTAGAGGAGTGGGTGCTCCGTGAAGAGATTTTTTGGAAGCAAAAGGCTTCGATTGATTGGCTTCAGGAAGGGAACATAAATACTGCCTTTTTTCATAAATTGGTGTTAGCTCGTCAGAATGGGGGTTATATCTCCTCTTTGGTGAATTTTGAAGGCGTCCAGCTGACTTCTCTTCAAGCTTTGTCTTGTGAAGCTACTCAGTATTATTTTGCTCTCTTTTCAGAAGACTCACCTGCAACTAAGGTTGAGGAGAATATGGTTCTTGCTTGTATCCCCTCTGTAGTCACCAATTTGATGAATGAATCCCTTATGCATCCAGTATCTTTGTCTAAGTTGGAGGAGGTGGTTCTTGGTTTGCATAAGGGTAAAGGCCCTGGTCCAGATGGATTTCCTGTTGAATTTTTTCACGAATTTTGGAATATTGTTAATTTGGATTTGTTGGAGGTGGTCCGAGAATCTTATGGTAGCAAACAAATGCTTCGGGCCTTGAACTCAACTTTCCTTGTTCTTATTCCCAAAAAGGAAGGTGCTAACCATCTAAATTTTTTTAAGCCCATTGCTTTGTGTAATGTGGTCTACAAAATTATTACTAAATTAATTGCAAAGAGGCTCAAAGTGTGGCTCCCGAATTTGATCTCAAATGAGCAAGGAGGTTTTGTAGCTGGCAGACAAGTTTTAGATGGGGTGGTGATTGCTACTGAAGCCATTCACTCTATGGAGGTGTCTAGAGATAAATCTATGTTCATCAAGCTGGATATGGCCAAAGCGTATGATAGAGTTAAGTGGCGCTTCTTGGAAAAACTTCTCATTGCTTTTGGTTTTAGTCAGGAGTGGGTCAATTGGACGATGAGTTGTGTTATTTCTTCTTCCTTCTTTGTTATTATCAAAGGTGAGTCGTCTGCGTTATTTGGTGCTTTCAGGGGTCTTCGTCAAGGGGATCCTCTTTCCCTCTATTTGTTTATTCTTATGGCGGAAGGTTTGGACAGATTTATTAAGGCTCGAGTTTCTCAAGGCTTGATTCAAGGTTGGAGTTGGGGTCATGTAATGTCCCCTTCTCCGCAGTGATTAGTTATGTTGGCCATTAGCCTAGTTCGGAGGCCCGTAGGCTAGTCGGGGGCAGAAATTAGGGTTTCCTATTTTTCTAGGAGGATTCTTTGGTGTTTTCAGGGGCTATATGTGGGAGTTTGACAGTTTGGATTTTGGATTCCTTCTAGGTTTTCAGAGAGCTTTAGGATGTTTCGACATGCATCTGCATCAGGTGACTTTATCCAGACTTACTATTTTTAGTAAGTACGACGATTGCTCAGAATGTGGTTAAAATCACTTTGGAAACACTTACTATTTTTAGCAGTATGCTATTTTTAGTAAGTACTATTTTTAGCAATTCTATTTTTAGCAGAATGTCAACAAGCTTGTTCAGATGGCTATTTCCAACAGGTCAGTTTGAGCAGTTGGTCTTCCCTCATTTTTTGGTGCTATTCTTGGCAAGGGTTCCTCAGCTCAGTTCACTGACTATTTCTGGCAAGGCAATTCTCTCAGCTTGTTTCCCCATATCCTTGGAGCTTGTTTTGGCAGGTTCAGTATTTGATGAAAAATGGTGTTCTAAATTAAATTATAACTTAAGGCAAAGGTTGGACGATTTATTTAAAAAGGGTTGCTTAAGTTATATTGATATATAAGTCATTTCCTTAATTATATATTGGGTGATTTATTGTTGAGGAAAAATACTTTATAAAGTGAAATATTAATACGGCAAGATTTCACTTATGGAGAAATCAGTTAATTTTATAATATATTTCACTTATCTACCTTAGATGCCACATTATGATTTTATTGTCATTTTTATAAAGAATATTTGCTCCTATGAGAAGGTCGATTTGGAGAATGGAGAAATGAAATGTAATTTCAAAATAATGTGAAGTGAATGTGCATTTGGATTTGGCGTTCATTTGGAGGGATTGTGAATTTGAATTTGAGCCCTCAAAATCTATAAATGAGAGTGTCGGGCTTCTCATCTGGTATCAAATGAATTTGCATCGTTATGCTGCCGAATTGGAGATTGAAAATCTAAGCTTCGAAGTGTGGCTTCCTAGCTAAGTCTCAGTTTTGTACTTGCAAGATAGTACCTAGTTGTGTCCATGTATTCCCGGTGTTGTTGGTGAGTGAGTTGCAGATTGTGGAGTGTTTTATTTGGGATTGGAGTGTTTTTTGGTTCCTGGTCATAGGACTGCTGAAAGTGTATTTGCTCACACCTCTTGACCAGGGGATTCCATCATTCTGTGTACCGGCTCATCCTTCCTTCCTACCACTGGCGATGCATATTGTAAGTTTTTAGCATCTAATTTTGAGTGTGGATTTTTATATTGCAAATCGAACTTCCCAAGTTAGGCGTTGGGTTTTGTGAATGCATTGGGAAGGGTGCAAAATAAATATGGGTGTTTCGATGGCTTTCCTTGGGTTTGTTTTCATTGTAGTAGGTATAGCAATTATTTAGAACAGATTTTGGGTGAATTGGGCGAGTAATGAGAGAGTTATGAGCGTTTTAGTGAATCCATAGGCTGCTGGTTTTGCAATTCCAGCCTGCAGATTTTGATGTTAGCAAAAATTTCATGTTCTTATTTGAATATTCAGCATTACTCTCTTCTCACATTATCTTGATTATTGCAAGGTTAAATAGTAGTACTACTAACCAATTCTGGTTTGTAACTCTCACCCCGCTGAAAAGTGGAAGAGGCTGGCTTGCCGCCGATTTTCAAGTAAATTGTAATTCAGTCCTCCCACTACATAAGTGGTCGAGTGATGTCTAAGTGTAATGGTCCTCCCGCTACATAAGCGGTTGAGTTGAGATTGTTTTGTAATTTCAGTCTCTTGGCTGGTTCACCGCCAAGTTTCTTACATTCCCGTTGGATAAGCGGAAGGGGCTGGCTTGCCGCCCAAGCATTGTATTGTTTCCCGTTATTAGAAGCTAACGATCCCCTCAACACCGTATGCTCTCACCTTCCCACATTGGGCACTTGGTGATCAGAAAGTGGGAGGGTTGCATTTTCCAGCAAGTTTTCAGTTTATGCTTTCTAACCTTAACGGGTTATCTGTTTGTGGATGATTATTATTGGCCTAAAAAAAAAAAAAAATAACTAGGATATTACAGGTCATGGGCTGCCCACACTTTCTCATCTTCAGTTTGTGGATAATACTGATCTTTTGGGGGTTGCTCGTCTTCGGGAAGCCGAATCTTTCAAACGGACTTTAGATATTTATTTCGCTGCTTCAAGTCCAAAAGTCAAAAAGCATAAATCTTCTATCTACTTTTTTAATACTCCTGAGGCTATTCAAAGAAGGATTGCCAATATTTTGAGGTTTCAAATTGGCTCTTTACCCTTCCTCGACTTGAGAATCCCTTCTTCTATTGGGAGGCTTCCTAGACTATTCTGGTAGGATTTGTTGGATAAGCTGCGTCGGAAAGTTGATCATTGGACTCATAGATGGCTATCTTCTGCTACTAGGGTCACTCTTCTTCAATTAGTGATTCAAGCTCTTCCTATCTATAGGTGCTTTGTCCTGTCTAACCCTGTCTGTTTTCTTAAGGAATTTGAAGCTCTCTCTCGTCAATTCCTTTGGAGTGATAATTTGCGTACTTGTAAATGGAGCTTAGTTAAGTGGGATTTTGTGTGTAAGCCGAAGGAGGGGGGTCTTGGTCTTCATTTTGCTATCTTGACTGGGCAAGCTCTTTTGCTACCAAATTATATTGGCATTGGTGTACCTATCAAAATCAACTTTGGGCTCGCATTCTCACACATAAGTATCTTAAAGGCGTTAATATTCTAGATGTTCCTCGGTATTGTTTGGAAGGAAGGGATCTTTGATCTGGCATACTCTGAAAAATTGGGGCTCAGCTAGTTAAGAGAGGTTTATTCTGGATATGTAATAAGGGCTCTGAAGCTCTCTTTTGGTTGGATTCTTGGGATGGAAATCCTCCTATCCTTTCTATGTATCCACACCTCTAGCCTCTTTGCGATGTTTTTTTCTATTGTGGATTGGGATAAGGTAGAGCATTATAAGACCGTTTGGAATTTAGGGTTGGCTAATGGCTATGTATGGAAGGACCCCCGTGAATAGCCATCTGGTGGATCTGAGGATGCTCGTAAGGAGTTGGCCTAGATTCTTGCTTTGCGAGAGTGTAATTCCTTGGTGGGGCATGTGTTCTGGCCTGAGGCAAAGATTCTTCTAGTAAGTACTTCGTTGTTGTTGGTTACTTGGAACTTATTCAACAGATTTTCGGAGGGGAGGAAGTTCCATGGTGGAAACATGTGTGGAGTAAATTTTCTTGGCCTAAATGTAACTTTTTTATGTGGTTGGTTGTCCAAAATCGTTGTCTGACTTGGGATAATTTGTGCAAATGGGGTTTCCAAGGTCCCTCCATGTGTGCTATTTGTTGCAATAATGAGGAATATGTTTCTCACCTCTTCTTTCAATGCTCCTTTGCCAAGGCAATTTGGCATTTCTAGTGGGGACTTTGGAACCAAACCTGCTGCCATGTTTTCTCTTTAGCTAAATTCTAGGCATGTTGGGGTAAGCCTCTTGTTAAGACTTCTTTTCTCTAGGTTGCTTGGGCTATTGGACCCTCATTCATTATTTGGCATATTTGGCTGGAAAGGAATCGTCGGATTTTTCATGATGCTAGGATGACTATTCAGCATTTGTGGTGGAGAATCATTCATTTTGTTCGTGAGACTATTATGGCAAAGGGTGATTTTGATGGGAATGTGGATCCAAGGGATGTTGATACATGTAATCGATTCAATTTTCCTCTTCAGGGAGGTGCTTCTTCTCTTCGAAGCAGCATGCTAGGTGGATAATGAGAAATAGATGTTGTCACCCTCTGTGGAGGATTAACATGGAGTGTCGCTGGTCCTCTCCCCCTCGGGAGTTTTCAAACTTAACACTGATGGCTCATCTCGAGGAAATCCTGGCCATGCTAGTATTGGTGGAGTTGGTTGTGATAGTTCTGGAGATATCCAATTTATTTTATCAATTTATAAGGGTTTTCATACTGATAGTCCTAAAAATGACTGCACAAGAATTTTTCATATTTGAGTCAAAATATTGGTCATTCTAGATTTTATTTTGCCTTCTATCAAAGTTCAAGGTCTAGGGTTTAGGGTTTGTGAATTTCCAATTAAGTCTTGTGAAAGAAAAACCCTAACCTTGTTATTTTTCGTCATTACCTTTTTCCACTTAAGCCAAGGGTCGATTACTGTCGATGGGGCCATTGTTTTTCCTAAGCATTAAGTTGTTTTCGGTCGGGCCCCTTATATTTTTCCCAAGTCTAAATTCTAAGTATTTTGGCTAGTGGATAAAGGAAGAATAGATCTGACGGTCTGTGCTTCCCCATGGTCGAAGGTGCAAGGAAGATAAAGACTGTGGCATCATGAGATGATGCCATGTGTCCTCGACGGAGAAGGGTAACCCAGTGGTTTGATTGTTCAAAATCCTCATATTACCGGTTCTCAAGAGGTAAAGACCGGTTTACTAATGGCCCCATTGATTTGCACGTGTTCCAAATGGACGTTGATGTTATAATCTAGGCGAAAAGGTGCTCGATTTTTAATTTGTAAAGGATGGCGGGCATTGTGGTCGCACGGTAAAGTGCGAACATATCTGATGGCCCTCGTAACCCCGGGAAAGAAGATGCAAGGAGTTTATATACCGCGACATCACAAGATGATGCCACGTGTCCCGGGCTGACCAAGAAGACCCACGATGGAGCCGTTGACAGCGTTGGGCTAGAAGATGATATGGCACTGCTATGTCACATGTTTAATGGATCCACAAGCCCCGATGGAAGGTCAATTGCCACATTGACCATTAGTGATCGTTTGATTTTTTAGGTTGTGCAGGGTTTACAGCTGAGTTTCAAATTGATTTTTAAAAGGGTCATTAAAGGTATTGGTTGTCGCCCACACGGGAAAGATAGAATGAACAGAATACAGGCTTGTCGACTTGGAACAGATAGCGACAAGTTGAAATTTTTGAATGCCGACTCATCCCTGAGGGACCTTGTGGAAGGTTTTTGTTGGGTCAAGGATTGATTAGACAAGCAAGGACGATGTCTCAGAGGCATGAAAGGATTGGAATAACCTCTGAGTTGGATATGAAGGATCACGAGTTCCTCAATGAAATCAGAGATTGCTTGTTGATAGGGATTCTAAAGCGGAAACTGTACACTCAAGGAGGAATAAGATCAGAACAAAATCGTTTGCGCAAGATGAGCCTATGCAGGAGGCAGTGGATTGATGGCCTAGAGGTGACAGTGACCTAGGTTTGTAGGCATGATTGCTGGAATCCATAGTTGTCCGGATGAGTAGAAAATATCAGGATGATGATTCTTCACATGAATGAGCACCGCCATTTTTTAATTGAATTTAGATTATAAATCTAGTAGGATGGTGATTAATGGATAGAAAAAGATACAAACTTCTTCATTTTCTGAGAGCAGTAAAGAAGATGGTGTTTGAACAGGATTATGCATGGAGTCGTTGCATATTTTTTGACACTGGATGGATGTTTTTTCTCTGGTATGAGGTTGCTCATTGTCAGAGGGGTTGTTAAAGTTTGGAGGATTGTCAGAGGGGGCGTGAAAGCCTTTTCTTATCAGAAAAAGCCACCCATGACATATTCGTTGTTCTTACTCTGCCAATAGTTGGCAAAGTGTTCGAGGAAGGAGCCCGCAGGGAACTGAAAGAAGGATTTGTTCGAGTAAGGAGTGGTAGCCAGTCGTCTCTGCAACGACATGGAAGTTGCAATGCCTTCTCAACATATTATGTTTTCCCTTAAGCTCCTCTTTCCACTCCCTCTGATCCGGGGCATAAAGGTTGGAGATCTTCCTCTAGTTTGGGGGCGATTTTATTAGAATATTTACTTATATTTTAGTCACCTATATTTAGTTCCTTGTTTAATGGTCATTTAGCTTTTTAGTTAATTAGCTTTTAAGCTTTATTTAGCGTTTAGCTTTTTCTTTATAGTTAATTAGCTTTTAAGCTTTATTTAGCGTTTAGCTTTTTAGTAGCTCACTTTAAACGACTTGTTCTTAATTTAGAACGTCGTCTTGTAATCTCTATATATAAGCTTGTATATTGTTGAATAGATTATCCGATTATTGAATCGTTCATTCAATTTATTTTTCATGGTATCAGAGCATGGAAATTAAAAATTTCGAAAATTTTTATTATTAAATTTTTTCGAAGTTTTTTTTTTTTTGAAGAGATTTTTTTAAAACTGTTTTTTTTTTTAAAAGCAGATTTTTTTCTCTTCCTGGGCAGTTTTTTTTTGCAGGTGACAAATTTCCTAGGGTTTCTGCAATTTTCGACTAGGGTTTTGACCCTTCTGTTCAAGTCGAAATTTTATTTTGGTTGCAGATTATTGGTGGGTTTTTCAAGAGCTCAACTGGGTCATTGTCAGATTTTTCTGGGTGCATTGTTTTCCATGCCTCGATTTTTGAGCCGTTGGATTTGCATTCTGTTTTCAGATTCTTGGTGGGTTTTTCGAGAGCTTTTCTGGGTTGGTCTCAAATTTTTGTGGGTGCCTCGTTTTCCAAACCTCGAAATTTGTGCCTTGGAATTCGTGCCAGAATTCTCCTATAGGGTTTCAGTTTTTTTTCAGCAGCTGCTTCTATTCTGATTTTTTTTTTTTTAAATCAGATTCTTCTGTCTCTTGCTTTCACTCAGTTGACCTTAATCAGCCTCGATTTCCGTGATAGCATCATTAACCAACATCATGTTGGAGAGCAGTCAGATGTTCGATGGGCAGAACTATAATACCTAGAAGCAGCGGATGCTCTCAATTTTTGAGTATCGTTGTCTTGATTAGATTGTTTTGGGCAAGGAATCTCGTCCTACAACAGGAGGTGATGATCAAGACAAACATGATGTGAAGAATCGAGACGCTGTCATGCTTATCAAGTTATCCGTCACAGATGATCAACTCCCTCAGGTGCCTTCAGGTAAAACAGCTAAAGAGATCTTGGATCTCTTAAAGGATCTTCATGAAACGTCTGAAAAGAGCCGAGCTTTCTTCTTGAAGAATATGCTGTTTTCTATCATGATGGATGACAAGACATCTATCCAAGCACATCTTACAAAGATCAAGGAGATCCGTGACCAGTTGGAAGCTATTGGTCGTACCATGGTGGAAGAGGATATGGTAGTGATCACACTGAAAAGTCTTCCCCTCTCTTACGAGCATTTCATTGACACACTCAATATCTCTTCTACTAGTGTTGATTTGAAGTTTCCCGATCTTTGCACCAAGCTTCTACAACAAGATAGATGGAAGCAACAGTTTGGTAGTAACAGTGTCAATGCGGAACAAGCTTTTACTGCCAAGGAAAAGGGCAAAGGTGATTACTCATAGCAGAAAGGGCAGCACAACTCTAAGGAGGGGTTCATGCAGAGATTCACATGTCACTATTGTGGTAGATCTGGGCATATCCAGAAATTCTACAGAAAGAGGTTGGATGATCAAAAGTCCAACCAGGGAGGGTCTCAGGAGCAGGTACAAGCTCATGTTGCAGAGCATTCTGAAGAGAAGGAGTCAGCCTTCTATGCTTTTTGATTTTCTCATTGGATGGGTTTTCTAATTTTTCTCCACAAAAAAAAATCATGGGAGGGTTTTGCTTGATTTTTCCTCAAAAATCAGGGAGTGTTGTTTTACCACGTGATGTCTGCTATTTTTCCGAGTGAGGTTTGTTGTTTTACCACATGATGTCTGCTATTTTGCCGCGTGAGGTTTGCTGTTTTACCACGTGATGTCTAGTATTTTACCACGTGATGTTGTCTGGTGTTTTCCTGCATGATGTCTGATGTTTTACCGCGTGATGTTTGGTGTCTTACCACGTGGTGTTTTGGGTCTTGCCATGCGAAGTTTCAGGGTTTTGTTCGATTTTTTCCACAAAAATCGTTTTAAGGGTTTTTACCATTTTTTTCCACAAAAATGATGATTTGTATCTTCAGTTTTGGAAGGTTTGCCGATTTTTTCCTCAAAATCATGGTTTCAGGTTTCAATTTGGTTACCCAACATCAGGTTGGATGGATTCTGGTATTCTTGGTCATTAACACTTTTCAAATCCAGGGAGGGTCTCCACCGCAGCAAAGTGTTCTTTTCATTTGTGATCAAAAGACCTGCAGTGTCTTCTGTAGGGTAGTTAGTAGATAGAATGACCATTAAGGGAGGGTATTAGAATATTTAATTATATTTTAGTCACCTATATTTAGTTCCTTGTTTAATGGTCATTTAGCTTTTTAGTTAATTAGCTTTTAAGCTTTATTTAGCGTTTAGCTTTTTCTTTTTAGTTAATTAGCTTTTAAGCCTTATTTAGCGTTTAGCTTTTTAGCAGTTCACTTTAAACGACTTGTTCTTAATTTAGAATGTTGTCTTGTAATCTCTATATATACGCTTGTATATTGTTGAATAGATTATCCGATTATTGAATCATTCATTCAATTTATTTTTCAGATTTTACTTCTTGCCAAGATCTGGTTTCCTTTCTGAGAAGGGAAACGCTATGTAAAATAGAATGGGCATCTCAAAGTCCATCCGAAGGTGTCAGGGTGATAACGGCATGGCTCAAGCATTTTTGTTTCTACCAATAATCAATTGAAGATTTTGATTCCACTTCATCCCGGGTACCAGCATATGGATAAGGAATATTTTGTAACAGAATTGCGTATGGCCTCCTTGGCTTAATTTTCTGGTGACATGTGTCCTTGGGCCTAAAGCTTGGTGCTCCCTTGCTTTCTATAAAAGGGAAATCAAGGCCATAAGAAGGGGTTCCAAAATCTCTGAAGAGGGTCTCTTTAGGTAGGTCTGGTCTACAGGATTAGGTTCCAGTTTTGGGAAGTCATGAGTAGATAGCAAGAATTGTAATGTCATTTGGGGCAAGATAGTTACTAGTTTCAGTTTTCAAGTGGGTTATTCGGTAAATGAAATGTACTCTGTTATCTGCTAGAAGATGGCTTTTGAAATTAATACAGATACAGTTTTCAAATCCTTACTCTCCTATGTGTGACTTTATTTTCTTTTGAGTTAATGGAATCAAGGGTTTCATTTTCTTATTGCATTGTTATGATGTATGTAGTTTTCCATTCTATGCTTTAATCCAAGGGGTTAATTAAAATGCTTGAATGAAATGACAAAGAGATAATGCTTGTACTAGGATTTGATAAGTAGTTCGGGTAAGAAATAGCAAATAGAACGGTATTGTAAGGCATTATCATTTAAGATCAAATCAGCTGTTAGATAAGTTTCTATCAAGTTTCAGTAATATTTCAGAGACTCTGTAGCCCAATGGATAAGGCACTGGTATTTGCTAACAGATGTCGTTAGGTTATCAATTTCTTGTCTATTTTATTTGTGATTTGTCATAAATCTTTTAAAATCAAGACATATTTCTAGGTTTTATTTATGTTTGAGTTGTCCCACCCATCTCATGGTCTAGTTAGGTTGAGAATCACTGAAGGATTTGCCATCCTTGAGCATTTTCCCTTTCTGTCGAGCCTTTACATGAGATTATCTACTTTGTTTTAGTGAGTATTTGAGTGTGGTGCAGAGATCAAGAAGTTCACTAAAGGGATTACCCTCTCGGGTCTTGCAAAGCCCAAAGTGTAGAAGGATTTGCATATCCTTGTCGCAATTGGTCCAAGTCTGAGGGATATTGACAGTTGGAAGTGGCTTTCCATAGATATTTTGAGGAATCGACTTGGTTTCTGCCTTGTAGCAATGTAAACCCATTTTCGAGAACCAACACATACCAATAATTTAATGGAGGCTCTTGCCATTTTGTATGCGGTGGAGCGTAGTTGTGCTCTTAGCTGGAAACGGATTATTTGTGAATCTAATTCTCAAGTGGTGATGACTTTGCTGAATGAGCGATGGTTAGACGAGGTTAGTTGGCACTTGGCTATGGTGTTTAGGCATATTCTTTGGTTGTCCAATTCCATGGAATCTACTACTTTTAATCACATTCCTAGGGAATGGAATGGAGTTGCTGATTGTCTAGCCAAGTGGGCTTTTGATCATGGGCAAGGCTGGAATATTGTGGATAAGGGGCAATTATCTCCGGATATGTCTCATTTGTTGGACCATTTAGTGGATATTGATAGAGTTCTGTAATTTTTTCTTTGTTGGGCGTTTGGCCCTTCTTGCCTTGTATCTCTTTCTTTGATCTAATAAATTTTTACCCCTCTTTTAGTCAAAAAAATAAATAAAGATTCCACAACTGGAGGAAAACAATTCTATGATCAAAGGATGCAATGGGAAAAAGGAAGGAATATAGATATCCATTCTCTACCATAGGCTTTTCATAAGGTCTTCTTAACCCTTGGTTCAGCATATCAGTTTTAACTTCATTTTAAATCAATTAGCATTTCTACCTCCTGGACACTAATAAACACATCTCATTTGTCATCTCTGATCATTGTTAGCATTTGTCTCTACAGAGGAACAATGGCAATGTGGCAGAAAATATAATTGCAACTAACAACTGTAACTAGATAGTAATCCCTTCAAAATTTAATCCCCCAGGTTCCACACACAGATCTGAGAAGAATGGAATAGTAACAAATGTGAGCATGGAAAGCAATCGTGCAAGATATCACCTATTCAACTGTCTAACATTGAATCAAGCATTTGTTTCTGAGCATTGTGCATCATATGTAAATGCAATGCAATAAATTGCACCGTTAAAAAATACGTCAAGCAAAATTAAAGCAAACTTCACAGTTCACAATAATAGATCTCTCAAAAGCCTTTCATAAGCATTCTGGATTTGGCATAAGATAGTTTTCAAAGGAGATGTCTGAAGAACTAACTCTTCTTGAAGTAAATATTCTTGATATTAAATTGTTATGTGCGCAATATTATCTTGCACTTAGTGTTGGTGTTTCACATTAGTCTAGATGTGGCTTTTACTAATCTTTTTTACTTTTCTATCTTGTTCACACCTACCATATTGAGTATACTTAGGCATTTGCACTTTCCCAATTTGGTGGAGATGTACTTCACATGTGACCACATCTCCTATTTTCCCATATCGGTTGTGCATTTCCATCTTTTAGTGGTGTATCCTATATATACCCACCTCCAACTCTCATTTGAGTAATCTTGAATCTCTGGTATATGCACAATGCACCTAAAATATTATTTTGTCATATTGATCTTCTAAGGTTTCTACGATTAGCTGTTAGGCATTATAAATCCTGGGTTGGGTACTTATTTAGTTACATTATTGTATGTTATCAAAGTGAGGTTTTGCCTAGCGTTGTTCATTCTTAGAAAATTTAGGATTGCAAATGTGTGCTTTCTTGAAACAGTGTATGCTTTGCTCTTGCATCCTTGGACGATCTAGTGAATCAAAACAGTTGAGAGAGAGAGAGAGAGAGAGAGAGAGAGAGATCAAACTCACAAGATGGGGTGGGGGTGAGGGAGAGAGGGGTTCTTTTTGGGGGATTGCCAAAAAAAAATCACAAGCAGTTTTTAAAGATTGGTATAGCATACTGTTACCTATAAATTTTAAAACTTTTGGTAAGTTGTAAAACTTTAATGACTCCTCTCCTTTTCCCCCTTTGTCGCGGCTTTTCTGAGTTTCTTAACCTCTGTCGCAGGGTTCTTAACTTTTAGAACTATCCGACCACCCGACTTGCTTAGGGAAATCTGCACGGAGTCGGACTTGTGGTTGCCTTTGAAAAAGTTCGATGGTTGTAAACTTGCTCGATCTTTCGATCCTCCGATATCTTTTAAGTTGTGTAAAGGCTAGGCCTTTCTGAAATTTTAAAGGTTACCTCCGATTTCAAAACAAGGACATTCTTGATGATGTAATTTCAGGCTTGTTCAGTACCCTATTGAAATGGCAGCACAAGCGATGGTAAAGATAGGTCATGCTTAGGTGCCGCCGAAAATTAAATAAACATATCAAGTTGATAAGAATAATTGCTTCCTGCGCTACTCCTTCCGCGTTCAGCTGCCACGTCATGCACTGCTTCAGGGAACAAATCAAGGGAAGATTTACAAAGTACCATCATTAATGGTATTTAAGCAATTAAGGACACGAAAAAGGTGGTGGCATGCGTTACTACATTTGATGCTGCCATTTTTGCAAAAAACATTAAAGATAGCTAAAAAGAGGAAATTGTCATGACTCGCCCATTTGATGCTGCCATTTTTGCAAAAAACATTAAAGATAGCTAAAAAGTGGAAATTGTCATGACTCGCCCATATCATAATGGTTTTGCCTCATGACGGTGAGTTGCCATTTCACAACCCAGATTTGGCCAGAGAAAGAGCAAGAGGATATAGTTTGACAGTTACGGTCTTTTGCATGGAAAGCACGAACAGATTTCAGTGAATATAGGAAGGTTGTCGCTATATTAGGAAAGATTGCAGAGCAAGCTGAAAATCACGAACAACGCTTGCAGGACGAGCTCGCAGCAGGAAGGAATTTGGATAATCGCGTTCAACAAGATGGTGCTTAAAGCTAAGAAAGACCCTCTGGTGCAGCCGGATGTTGAAGAATTGCACGAAGATATCATCATGGACTTGACTTACTTTTTCCGAGCTACTGTACTTGATGAAGAATAATTTACAGACCTCCTTCTGACATTGATTGAAGAAGAGGAAATAGCAGAAGAGATTGACAAACAGATTGCAGAACGGCACTCGACACCCGATGCTGGAGCCTGAGTCCGGTGGCTTTATAGCCTTGTGGTTTTGTGATGTGATTTGGATTTTGTTGCTTAGTGGATCTTTTTCTGTTTTGAAAACGGTTATGTTCAAGACCGTTAGCTTTAAAGAAACCGCTTCTTGAAACGGGAAGGCTTGGGATAATAGTTATAAATAAGTTAATTAGTAGTTTTAGGGGATCTTAAGAGCAAAACTTCTTTAAGTATATTTTTGTTTTACTGTCTTGAATATAGAAAAACTGCTATTGGTTTTTAGATATTCGTAATTTTTGAATTATGATGTGTGGATGCTTTTTGTTCTTTTGAATGGTATCAATGGGTGGATTTGTATTTGAGATGGTGGATGATTTAAATTTTTTGTTACTGCAAGAATATTATCTATGAATGATATTTTGTGGTGATCTGGTTGATTCAAAATCTGAAAAATCTAAATAGTGTTTTATATTTTATGCATGCCTTTACAAAGCTTTCTGGTTAAAAGCTCTTTCCTTATTTGCTTTTGGGTCAAAAGCATTCTGGTTAATTCTTCATTCATTGAATATTATTTGAAGGTAGCTGCCACCTTGTAAAATAAGCAGAGAATCAGTCAATAAATAGTCTGTTTAGACTAGTTCAACTGTGGTTAAATTTGTCACCTTTGTGGGCGTGAAAATATAGAGTTAGGTGATAAATCTATTAACCAACAGATACAAGAGTTCATTATTGCATCAAAAGCATCCAAAAAAGTTGATTTCCCCTTTTGTTACATCCAAATCAAAAATTGGAGGTCAAATCTACAAGAGCTTTCATATGGGAGGTATCTGTATTTTTCTACAGCTAGCTGATTTTTTAGACCATTTTGGGTCAAGTCTGACCCAACCATTGCATATAGAATGCCCATAAACCCTAGAAACAATTATCACTTCATTAAAATTCAATCACTTGGCCCAAGGCCCTAAGGAAAATTTCTGCCCTCCTCGGTCATACAAAATATTCCTCCTACATAGTTGGATCAGCATAATCTCTACATGTGTGGCATCATATATATATTATTTGTTGCAAGGTATGGATTTGAGAAACTTGTACCATTATGCAACATTAAAGATTGATGTCTGAAAAATTGGGGTGCCATATAGGCATTGCCCCCCTTAACACTCTATGCCCCCCTCTCTATTTGTGCAAGCACCCTAAAATTCTCAAGGACTCTTGCATGTACAAGGCTACCGGACCTTAATACACACAAATCCCTTCTTATATGTAAGACACAAGGCCATTTCAAAAGGCAATGTCTATTCAATATGCGCATGTCATCCTTTGTGAACCCCTATGTGTGTAGGCTATGTGGCCCTTCCCACAACAAAAACCCTTCTGAACAACATTCCAAGTTTGGCAGGAAATCTGCTAATTCAGCACTTCCCTCCAAATCTAACTACTCTTTTGGTAACCCCACCAAATTTAACAATAGGCCTCTTCCTCTGCATTTAGCAAGTTCAACTAAACTTGGTACTATTCAACTAAATTTAGCTATGATGTCAGAATGACATCAATTGAGTTTTCCTCCCCCTTCAAGACCCTCATAGTTGGAGGATTTTGTTTGCACTTACCCTTTAGGAGCTCCATTATTAGCCATGCAAACTCCTTTTTTGGTACTTTTTTTATTTGAGCTATTTTTCTATGTACTCTACGATGGTTGAAATGAATTTTGATGAGAAGTTTTCTAGAATTTATAGTTTTACATAGGTGATATTTCACAGTTCTCATTTTGGCACTTTCTAAGTCTCCAGTCGAGCTCATACAAGCTCCTTTTAAGGCATTGTTTTTTTGAAAGTTTGTTATTGTTCACATGCTTCAAAATGATGTTGATTAATTCTGATTTTGATCCAAAATTGTAATTTCAATATTTTAGCCTTGTTTTGACATCTATTAAGCATTGAGATCAAGTCCACTTTCCATTTTTTGCAAGTGACCATTGTACATGCATAATATATAAAGTGCCAAAATCATTTTTTACTAGTGGAGTATCTGATTTTGCTTGCACGGGACAATTTTAAGTGCTCATTGTCTCTCTGTTTTTTTTGATCAATCACAACCAAAGTGGTATTTGCTTTTGACTAGAGCTATGAACCAGTGAGACCACATTTTTGAGGGGCCTCATCCTCATGTTTGTTCGGCAATAACACGCTTATATCTCCTTGTGTCGTCCTGCCTTCCACGCCCAAGCATCACCTTATCTCTTCATTACCTGTGTGTGGGACACATGGGCCTCGAGTAGACTCGAACCAAAGACCTCCCATGTAGGAGGCTCGCAGCTAACCACTGCGTTGTGGGGTCATCCCCAGTGCTCATTGTCTCTTTTTGCTTCAATCATTTGGTTCGTGATTGTTGCCCTCATGACTGAAAGTAAGATTATGTTGGCATTAGATTGTCATTGATGTCAACAATTGAGAAGATGCAAAGACATCCACTAGACAAAAATGCAACAATATGAATGCCCCAGATGAAGATCAGGTTTGGTTGAGAAGTGTTGGTTCAGATTTGGCACTAATGCATGGAAGCTTGTTCATGTCAATTACACAGTGTGTTTGTCACCACTCATTGCATGCCAGAGTTTCTTGATGAGAGATTTCATTTCAGCAAGATGCCTTGATTTCTTTGGAGATCAATCGAGTATTGTTGATTAAAGCTTCAGAAAAATGTTGTGGAAAACCCGATGTGTTTATCACTACAGGCACAGACAGAAAACAGAGTGTGGTCACTGTTTCATAGGTCAACATGTTTGCATTGACCAAGGTGGTTGGCTAAAAGATGTGTAGATATCACGTTGTGCTTATCACCATAGGCTTTCCCGCTATCCCACGACAAGATGGACGTGGAAAAATAACCCTACAGGATAACAAAAAGTGAAGCAATTGAAGTTTCCCACTATCCCACGACAAGATGGACGTGGAAAAATAACCCTGTGGGATAACAAAAATGAAGCAAATGAAGTTCCCTGCTATCCCGCAGCAAAAGGGTTGATACGAAATGACCACGTGGGGTAACTAGAAGCGAACAAGTATGAAGCACCCCACTATCCCGCAGAGTGGAAGATTGGAGTGAAATGACCTTATGGGATAATCAGTCAAAAAAAGTGTTTACCGCATAAGATCAATGGCGTGTTTTGCACAATGCACCGCTATCCCACAATAGGAAAGACCAGACAAAAAAGGCTTGTGGGGTAATAATCATAACATGGAAACAAGTGGTTCCGCTAGCTTGCAGTCCTGAAGGGTGATGAAAATGAACTCGCGGGATAAGTAAAATGGGAGAAGGCGCACAGTACTACCATCCCGCAAGTATGGTTTGCGATGTTGAAAACACGATGGGTATATCACCAGGTGCCGACACATAATTGGCTTACTTGGATGTTTGACCACACTTTGACCCGATGATGATGATGACATGGAGAACGTGGCATGCACAAAACAAAGTAGATACTGCTGTCAAGGAACCGTTGGGGCCCATTTGATAAAATCTGATCACCATGGAAGCTACATCTAAGGAAGGAGACTGCATTTTATGTAGAATCTGTAGAAGATTGAGTGTGAGGCTCGAGAAGATCAGATGATCTTCAACAGACAAGATATCACTGCAGTGTGCAAGTGAAGATTACTAAAGTTAGTAATATGTACTCAGAGTTCGATCTAAGGAAGGAAGAAGATACCATTAATGATGGCAGAAAATCAATCTTTTGAAAAGTTTTTTTTTGAGACTCCAGAAGATCTCTTGTGAATTATCTTTTGGAGGGAAAAACCCTAAGAGGTAAAGGGGGTATTTATTAAATGGAGTTGTTTTGACAAATATGTAGTTGACAATGTGAGAAGTTGTCGGCATATAGAGAGAGAGGTGAAGAAGCTCTGTAAAAACAGAGAACACGGAACTATAAAAACTAGGCGCTAAGAAGCAGCTACAACATACAGTGGTGAGCAGGAGAACTTGAGTGTGTTGTTGCAGACGTAAGAGAAGTAAAAAAACAGAGTGTAGGAAATACAGTGTATTTCACACTATGTGGAGCAAAGTAAGAAACAAGCAAAGAAGCAGAGATCTAATCAGAACAGAGATCAGAGCTAGTAAAAAGACAAGATAGAGTGCAGAGAGCTATTGCAAAGAGAAGAGTTAGTGAAAAAACAAGATAGAGTGTAGAGAGTGATTGCAGAGATCAGAGTGCAGAAAACAAATCCTGTAAGCGAAAAAGAGCAGATTCAATTTCAGGTGTGGAAAACACAACGGTTACAGAACATCATCTGTAACAAGGTACTCAACTCGCAGTTGTAATTCTTCATTAATGTAAATCTCTCACTGGGTGCTCAGAGCAGGGGTAGGTGCTCTTTTGAGTAGGTGCTCATAAAATCAGGGGTTGGTGCTCCTTGGGTTGGTGCCCTAAACATTGTAAACTGTTATTATTGTGAAGCTAAATTGGAGCAGTAGACTCCAGCAGATATTCTCACTGAGGTTTTTCCCACATTGGGTTTTCCTCGTATATTTTGTGTTGTGGTTTGATTTGTGTGTGTATTTTCTTAATTAATTTGCAATTTCAGTCCTTGCACACATAGAAAAAAGTTTTAAAATACACTGATTCACCCCCCTCTCAGTGTCCATTTGTGTTCTTCACATTATTGATCTTCTAACTACACACCACCTCAATTCACAAGGAATATGAGAAATTTGCATATACAAATAAACTTGATGAAGCAATGGAGCTTACTGGATTGCATGTTTCCAATCATTTGCTCTTTCATATCATGGACTGTACTACACCAAAATAGGCTTGTGATAAGTTCCATGAGTTGTTTAGAAAGGTGGTCCAGAACATTGATGTCAAAAATCTTTACATAGTTGCATCTAGAAGCAGTTCAAGCACTATTATGGATTATCGAAATATCATGTCTAAGGTTAATAATTCTGAGCAATGCAGTTAGAAACAGATTTGTCTTCACTTGCACTTGAAGACCGTTCCTCCATTGAAGCTTTTCATGCCAAATTCAAGGCATTGTTGTCATAGTTGAAGGGTTGTGGAAAGAAAAAACATACCAAGAGTGCATATTTCTTATTTTGTCAAAGCTACAAGGTCCCTTTCAGGATTTGTCTCCACCTTCTATTCTACTATGGATGCCCTAGAAAGTGACTTTAAGATGCCTACTTTTGAGCTTATTTGTGAGCTTATTTGTGAGCATCTTACTGGGGAACAATCCAAACTTGCCCGATTAGATGTCCTTCCTAGTCTTAAAAATCAATCCTTGCTGGCTCAATCTTCCAAGGGGAAAGGTAACCCTAAACAAAAACCTAAGTCAAAGACAAAATCCACTCAATCAAGTCTCCTTGCAAGACCAAGAAGATGTCAAAACCTAAATCCATAGAACCTTCTCATTCTAAGTCAAGTAAGTTTAACTCCACAACCACGAACTTTAACAACACTGTTTGTAGCTTTGTGGAAAACTTGATCATTCTAAATCTAGCTATGGAAGACGTAGCAAAACATTTGAGGAAGCCATAATTCAATAAAAAACTTCTCTTCCTTCATTCACTTCTAAAAGTAAAGGGCAAGATCCTTCTGCGAAGACTTTGGATGCAAATTCGAACAGTCAGATACTTGATTTAGGTGCCTCACATCATATAGCACATTCTCATGGCTTCTCACTACTCTTGATGACAATTGCACTTCAAAGATTGCAATTGGAGATTTTTTAGGATTTTGCACAATTTGGTTGCAAATAAGTGCATGAACAATATTATCTATGTTTCTAGAATTTATGCTCATCTTCTTTCCATCTATCATATTTGTCATTAGTGTGATGGAAAACAATGGATTTCTAACCACATGGTGTGGTCATTAGAGAGTTGGATTATTCGGAGGTCGTGGTTGCTTTAGGGATTGTGGATCATAGTTCCCATTTGTATAAATTTGATGGTTTTGAGCTTTCTACAAGATCATCACTTTGCTCATGCTAATTCCTTGAGCAAACTCTAGCACAAATGTTTTGGGCATTTGATCTACAAGTACATACAAATGTTGAGCACACAAATTTGGTGCTACGTCTTCCCAAGGTACCTTGCGGCTTGCACTAAGGGTGTTTGGTGTGGTTGTGTTCTTGGAAAACATCATTTAGGCCCTCTTAAAAAAGGTAAGGCTTAGCCTGCTAAGGCACCTCTTGAGTTAGTACATAGTGACCTCATCTCATTTCCAACTCTTTTTCCAAGGGCCAAATATATACTCACTTTTAAAGATGACTTCTCATTTTGACATGGGTGTACTTTCTTAAGTACAAGAGTGAGGTCTTTGCTACTTTCAAGACCTTTAATGCATTTGTTGAGATACAACCTTCTCTTTCTATTAGAAAGATACTCACAAAAGCTATCTCTTGAATCCCTTGTATTGCACATTGCATTCTTAGCATAGGATATTATTTGTCATGTTGATCTTCGAGGTTTCCTATGATTAGCTATTAGGCATTATATATCTTGGGTTTGCTACTTAGCTATATTCATACACCAAGATCATTTTGTTTCTCCTTATTATATGTTGTCTTCTCATTTCTCATCATTTATGATTTGAATGCTTATTGATTTATAAATATCAAATAACCATCTACTTACAAGTTTTACTTTTATTTCTACACTGTATCAAGTTATCTGACAATTTGATATTCTTTAGGGATTCAACTACATAGTTTTGCATCAACCTATATTTCATGAGTAGTGGTTCACAAGAACCCACCTCTCATGAGAATGAATGGTCCATTTAGCACTCATTATATTTAGGTGATGCTTGTTGAAGTGATACTTCATGTTACATCCCACTTGTGCCCTAGTTGTTTATATGTTGTGATTATGCCATGTTATATGTGTGCCCTAGTTGATCTACGATATACTTGCAAAATGTTTAAGCGTGCCCTAGATGTTTAATGTTTTTAAATTTAATGAATATACCCTAGATGTATATGCATAATTGAATGATGCTAATTGTGCTTAGAATAATGAATGGGTGACTCATAATAATTAAATTGATGACTTGATAGTTAACATTATGACATGATGTTTCATTTTTGTTAATGATATTTGAAATGGCAGAATAGGACAAGATTTTGATCTAACTGGTTGAACTGGCCAAGTGTGTGCAGGAGATCGTTGTCCTCCGCAAAGGGAAGGGAAGTATCATCAAGTCGGGAGGTACGGAGAGGGAAGAACTTATGTCATCTGGGAAACCCTAACCCTGAGTCAGATAGTCTCATGATTGACCTTAGTTATTTACATCAATCGTCGCGTCTAGTAACTCTAGCTGTCTGTGTAGAGGTTTTAGGGTTTCACGGCCCTAAGTTAGTGATTGGTTTCTGAGTTAATTTGTTATTATTATTATTATTAATTAATTTATAATTAATTATTTAATAAAAATTTGCAGTGGCTCATGTTTTATTGTGTATATATATTTATATATATATATCAAAATATATATCTTATGCAAATACATGGATATGAGAGTACATATACACAAGCGTATACGTGCTCCCATAGTCATGTATACATAAGATGTATAGATTCATATATATAAATATATGAATATATATTATACTAATTTTCTTGCTAAGGTAAGGTTTATTTTTTTTAAATACCTTAGGCCAACTCTATTTGGCAACCTTGATAAAGCTGGGTGTGAAGAGGGGGGGTGCCTTGTTATTTAAATTAATTTTAAAATAAGATTATGAAACTAAACAGCCACCCCATTCTTAACGCAATACATATAAATCATTCCTTATTACAAGACCTTGATACATTTTATCGGGCATAATATTGAAATGTTTTAGCAAATGAACTTTCACGGGAGGTAATATTCATTTTTCTGAAGGCGTTTCTCTTAGAAACTTCGATTTGAGGAGAGCAAGACTTTTTGGTGTGAGTCGTGAGTCTTCTCGAAGAAGCAATGAGGCATGAAAATGGCGTGAGGAGGGCAAGAAAAATTCTCGTGACTCTCCTTGATTAGGGAAGAATCTCTGGTATTAGGGCGTATTGGAAGGTGGAATACCTTTTTGTTGAATATGTAGGCAAGTTTTTAAAGAAAACAGAAGTCATTATGATACCTTTCTGGAATGCTGGAAAATACATTTTCTGCTCTGCGATTTCTAAGAACGTAGGTTCTCTTCAACGGGAAACTAGAGAGGGCTCGTTGTGGAAGACACTGTGTATCAGTTGCTAAGGCCACATTTTGGGCTATAGCTATTCTGTCTCCAAAATGTTACATTCATACGTCGTGTTAAATGACATTCGCGTGTTATTGACCGTCGATAACGCGATTAACGGCTATGATTTTCACGAATGTCATATAACACGACATACGAATATAACATTTTGGAGCCAGAATAGCTGCGTCCCACATTATATAGGTCACGTTATATTGCTAAACCCTGCGAACTTGTTCATTCTTCCATTTTTCTTCTTCTTAGAGTTTCGAAAACATGGTGGATTAAGTGAAAAGAAGGAAATACAGAAATGATTTCTGTTATATGCGATTTGATTTAGTGTTGGACATATTTTTATGTAGGAATAAAGAAAATTCTGTAAATCTTTTGTTACAATTTGATTTTTCTGAGATTTGCACAACCTGGAGCAAGAATAATGTAGTTCCTTTTAAATGTTGAATAGGGTTTAAACCTTCTGCAGTCGGTAGATATGTTGCAGCTAACTGAGTTTATTAGGAGAATTTCTAGTTTAGCCTATATTTTTGTGACTAGTTGTGGAATGGGTTTGGAAATAACTTTATTCCACTCTAGGCATAAAGATGCACAGCTAAGCAGTAATGTTGTGAATAATAAGAAAATATTCCCTGTATAATTTCAAGGTAGTAATTCAGGACGGCTGTGTGGAATAAATTTTCACTGATAAAAGTCAAAAGGCTGTAGCAGCAGTCATTATGATGTTTAAGAGAAACAAGACAAAAACCTCTGAACAGGAACATTATGTTACATTCTATTATACATAAAGATGTCTGCTAGCTGAAGCAACTTGAAAAACTAAAACGTTTATGTGGATGTATATTAACATATACCTGTATGTGTATATGAGTATGGACTATTATCAAAAATCAGTAGACCAAAGCTAGTAAAAGATATACAAACAATACCCCTCAGATTAGAGAAGGAATAATAAGAAAATATTCCCTGTAAATTTCAAGGTTACAATTCAGGATGGCTGTGTGGAATAAATTTTCACTGATGAAAGTCAAAGGGCTGTAGCAGGAATCATTATGATGTTTAAAAGAAACAAGACAAAAATCTCTGAACAGGAACATTATGTTACATTCTATTATAAATAAAGATGTCTGCTAGCTGAAGCAACTTGAAATACTAAAACGTTTATGTGAAATACCTGTATGTGTATATGAGTATGGATTATAATCAAAAATCAGTAGACCAAAGCTAGTAAAAGATATACAAACAATACCCCTCAGATTAGAGAAGGTGCATATCCAAGACTTGTAATAAGAGGATTTTACCTCTTTATTATGTTGTCTCAGAATTGCCTAAGTCTGAAAAACCATAACAGCAGTAATGATGATCTATCTGAAATTAACCATCTCTAGCTCAAAAAAAAAAAAAACTAAAACCCTAGTCTAGGAAGGTAATGGGTGGGAGGACACGGCTGTAATAAAATGCAGTTAGCATCTCAATTAAAGAGAATACCCTCAAAATTGCAATGACAGCAAAGATATGTCTAGCATGGTGTTTATTCCAAACTTAAGGATCAATGGACAGCTGGCGGCTCCCAACCCCTTACCTTCCCAATCCAGGGAATTAGTTGTATTATTACAAACCTTTTGCAATCCTGAGTGAGAAAAATAAAACAGTAACTTCTGAAGAGAATTAGTGTTGATAACAAAAAGAATGTAAAACAATTGTGTGGTCAATGGTTTCTAAGTGACTCCAGTTATGGCTCTTGTTGGTTAAACCTACTTGACCCTTGACCTATGCCGAGGAGGGCGATGATCATTGACAGCACATTTAATCGTGCTTGCAATGTTAAAACCTTGGCCAAGGTGGAGCTGCATAATGCCAGCTACTGTCACATCACTAGAACCAGATACACCTCTAGTCAAGAGTGTCATACTAGTTGTGGGTTACCCATAGTGTATGACCAACGAGTTTGTGTAGGTCCTAAACACCAAGTCTCAAATGGCATGAGTTCCACTTCCTGTTACCTCCCTGTGAAGGGTCGGGCCAATCCAATCGGATATGGCATGGGGGACTAGTAAGTCCATGGTACTTTATTTGGTATTCCTATTACTATACTCATTGATACAGGAGCCACAGAAAATTTTATTTCACCTAAATTGCTTAGTAAGTTTCCTAAGAGAGTTGGCTTCATGGCCAACTCCTGGACTGTAGAGTATGCAAACCAGTCAAGAGCTCGGGTAGAGCAATGCCTGTTTGGGGCAAGAGTAGATCTTCCAAACTTCACCACCGAAGTTGATCTATATGTAGCACCTCTAGAAACGTGTGATGTCCTTCTAGGAATGAAATGGTTGGGGCAGCACAGGGCTAAGGTCAATTACTTTAACAAGTCAATTGAGTGTCAAGATGATTATGGCAATAAGGAATTTTTGCAAGGAATCCAACGAGAAGTCAGATTAAAGCAACTCTTTGCCATGCAGTTAAGACGGAGTGAAAAGAAAGGATGTCAGGTGTTCGCAGTAAAAATGGAAGAAATCAATGACTTAAAAGTTAAGTGTCAGGATGACATGATGATGTATGAGAACTTTGATCATCATATAGAAGAATTTAGTGATGGTAGGGAACCGAAAGAGTCTTTCAAAGAAAAATATCCCTATCTTCAAGACTATCAGAATGTGTTTCCAGAAGAATTGCCTGGTTTACCACCAAAAAGAATATTCGATTTCTCTATCAAATTGATACCAGGGGCAGCTCCAGTATCTAAAGCTCCCTATAGTATGACAACAGTCAAATTGATGGAGTTAAACTTCAAGAATTATTAGATAAAGGATTGATAAGACCTAGTGTGTCACCATGGGAGGCACCAATGATCTTTGTCAAGAAAAAGGACAGAACTCTCCGACTTTGCATTGATTACAAGATGTTGAATAAACTGACAATCCGAAACAAATATCCTCTACCTCGCATTGGTGATTTATTCGATCAAATGCATGGAGTCGCGGTCTTCTCCAAGATCAATTTGCAATCAGGATACCATCAGTTAAGGTTGAGGGATGAGGATATCCATAAAACCGCCTTTAGCACTCGTTTACGAGTTCACTGTTTTACCATTTGGACTTACCAATGCCCCGGCTGCCTTCATGAATTTAATGAATGGCGTGTTTCACGACTGCCTCGACAAATTTGTCTTGGTGTTCTTAGATGACATTCTAATATATTCCACAAATGAGGAACACCTGCAGCACTTACGGATTGTTTTACAATGCTTGCAAGAAAACCAGTTGTATGGGAAACTATCTAAATGTACCTTCTTTCAAAAGGAAGTACAATACCTAGGGCATATAATTTCAATCAAGGGAATAGCAGTAGATCCGGCAAAGATTAAAGCCATTTCTAAGTGGCCAACTCCAAGGAATGTTCATGAAGTAAGAAGCTTCATGGGATTAGCTAGGTATTACAGAAAGTTCGTAATGAACTTTTCTCGTATAGCACATCCCATCACATCATTAGAGAGGAAGGGTAAAAGATTTGAGTGGTCTGAAAAATGCCAAGCGGCTTTTGAGCTACTCAAATAGAGGTTGACCACAGCACCAATCCTAAAGGTGCCAGACCCCGAAGACAATTTCTTAGTAGTGACTGATGCTTCAGGGGAAGGATTGGGCGGAGTTCTTATGCAAAACGGGCAAGTGATAGCATATGAGTCCCGGAAGCTTAAAAATTATGGGCAGAATTATGCACCGCATGTTCTGGAGCTCGCGGCAATAGTTCATGCCCTGCAAATGTGGTGTCACTATTTGCTAGGTAAACCATTTGAGCTTCAGTCAAATCACCAAGGGTTGAAATACATTTTCACTCAACCCAATCACAATGCACGACAGAAACGGTGGTTAGAACTAATCTCTGATTACAATTTTGAGATCAGCTACATAAAGGGTAAAGAAAACCGAGTGGCAGATGCATTGAGTCGTCGGCGCCATATTAGTGCCATCACTGCAGTCCATACAAATTTCAAAAACTGCGTCCTACAATTGTTAGGAGGGGATAGATATTATCGGCAGGTAATAGAAGCTTTACGACTAGATCCCCAGGATCCAAGGTATGAAGGTTTCCAAATTGAAACCGATGGACTATTAAGATACCAAGGTAGGATGTATATACCTGAGTCCACCAAGTTAAGAAATTTAGTGTGGAAAGAAGTACACTCTGCACCCTACTCCGAACACCCAGGAATAACTAAACTACTTACTGACATCAAACCTTTGTATTTTTGGAAAGGAATGAAAAAGAATGCTGCAAGGTTTGAGGCTAGCTATTTCGAATGTCAGCGAGTTAAGGTTGAACATCAACACCCACCAAGGTTGTTACAACCCAACACAGTACCTGACTGGAAATGGCAGATAATCAGTATGGACTTTGTCCAAGGATTGCCTATGTCCAGGAACAAGCATAACGCCATTCTTATAGTAATTGACAGGCTAACCAAAGTAGCTCACTTTATTCCGGGCAACCTATCAAACGGAGCACCTACCATAGCCTATAAATTTGTGCAAGAAATATTTTGGTTACATGGAGTACCAGAGAAAATAATCTCAGATAGGGATGTCAGAATGACATCCAGATTTTGGCAAACTCTATTTGCAGCCTTTCGAACTCAGTTGAACATAAGCTCTGCTTATCACCCTGAAACAGATGGCCAAAAAGAAAGAGTCAATCAAGTTTTAGAGGACCTTTTAAGAATGTATTGCATGGATCAGCAGTACAAATGGAAAGATTATCTTCCCTTGGTTGAATTTGCCTACAACAATTCCTACCAGTCATCCATTAAGATGGCGCCCTTCGAAGCACTATATAGGAGGTGTAGAACTCCTATCGCTTGGGATAAGCTGGAAGATAGGATAACCCTCAGTCCAAAAATGCTCTCAGAAATGGAGGAGCAAGTAAAGCTGATCAAACAAAGGTTAGCAGAAGCTAACGATCGGCAGAAAAACTATGCAAATGCAAAGCGTACTCCCAGACAATTTGTGGTGGGAGAGAGTGCTTCTATGGGTTAAACCTAACAAAAGTACCATTAAATTTGGAAAGTCTTCCAAACTAGCTCCACGATATGTAGGACCCTTTGAAGTTTTGGAAATCATCAACCCGATCGCCTAAAGAATTGCTCTATCACCAGCTCTTGCCCGGTTGCATGATGTATTTCATGTTTCCTATTTGAAAAAGTATGTTTCAAATTTTACACACATGATTTATTGGAACTCATTGCAGGTACAGGACCCAGGGGTGGTCATGATCGAGCCAATCAGGGTGCTCAAGGTACGTAAGAAGCACTTACGTAACAGAGAAGTCACTTAGTGCAAGGTTCGGTGGGACCAGTACACTAAGGGCAGCGCCACCTGCGAGGATTATAAAGAAATCCATCAACGATTCCCTCATTTTAATGTTTTCAACAGTTAAACTTGTTCTTTTTAAATGTTAGATAAACAATGTTATTTTCATGTTTGTTCAAAAATGATACTTAAAATCATCGAGGACTATGAATCACAAGGGGAAGGTATGTTACATTACACTTGTGCCCTAGTTGTTTATATGTTGTAATTACGCCATGTTATATGTGTGCCCTAGTTGATCTACGATATACTTGCAAGATGTTTAAGCGTTCCCTAGATGTATATGCATAATTGAATGATGCTAATTGTGCTTAGAATAATGAATGGATAAATCATAATTGTTAAATTGATGACTTGATAGTTAACATTATGACATGATGTTTCATTTTTGTTAATGATATTTGAAATGGCAGAATAGGACAAGATTTTGATCTAACTGGTTGAAGTGGCAGAATAGGACAAGATTTTGATCTCAACGCATTAATTGATACTATGGACCTTTAACCAATGCATGGAGATGAATTTACCACACTAAATGTGCACTTACAGCTGACTGAAATTGTATCAAACAGTTGGCAAACATCATAAGTCAATGACCAAATGTAGGGCAGCCTTCTAATTATTCATTCATGAGTCAAATAGACCTTACATCATCAGCCGATTTACACCATAGCATGCACTACTCAAACATGGACATTTTCAGACCTAATCTGAAGACATGTGACTGATATAAACTATTACAACCAACTGAAAATGCAATGAGAACTTAATAATTAAGAACCTCATAGTTTGTGGTGATGAAGCATGCAATCTCCAACCAACAACAATCCTCCGAGTGCCAAGTCGAGTCATCTACAAGGTCACCATTACTGTTGTAAGAATGTAAGTCTGAGAACACAATGAAAGCTGCCTTCAAACATTCCAAATCGTGCCTCCAAATAATCCGATCTCCTTCTAGAGGATAGCGCCAAATTTTAATAACAAAACTTTCAAAAAATTTAATTTCCATGCTCTGATACCATGAAAAATAAATTGAATGAAGAATGATTCAATAATCGGATAATTACATTGAACGATATACACACGTATATATAGAGGTTACAAGACAATGTTCTATAAATAGAACTAGTCGTTAAAGTGAAATCAAATAAGCTAAAAAGTTTAAAAAGCTAAATATAGCTTAAAAGGCTAAATAATAAAAAGCTAACTTGACAAGCTAAATAAGTCGACTAAAAAACTAAATAGCTAAATAAGTCGACAACTAAGATGACTGCTAAAAATAGAGGATGTCCATTATAGAAGATATTATTACTATTTTAACACGCTCCCTAATGGTCATCGTACTCAATACCCTACAGAAGACACTGCAGGTGTTATGATCAAATATGCAAAGACCATCTGCTGCTACGGAGACCCTCCGAGGATCTGCAGAATGTAAATGACTAAAGAGGACCAAAAGCCATCCAAGCTAATGTAGCCTTCACACGCGAATTAGAGATCTGGCACACGAATTACTGAAGCTTGAAACCATGATTTTGAGGAAAAAAATAGGCAACCCCTTTTGCAGAAGAGTACTGAGCACTATTTGCTCCAGCAACTCCTAAACAGACTACAAGATACCAAGGTTGCAGATATTCGCCCTGTTTGGTGCGACCCAAACTAACTGCAACAAAGCTCGCTTTGTGAGGAGAAAAATCGATCAAAACCAAAGAACTTCGCGAATCACAAATCCCACACGAACTTCGCGTATTACAGATGATTTTTGAGGAAAAAATCGTGAAAACCTAGAAATCCCACACAAGCTTTGCGGATGACAAATAATAATTTTTAAGGAAAAAAATTTAAACCCTGCGAACAATTTTTGAGGAAAAAAATGTGAAAACCAACCCATGATTTTTTGTGGAAAACCGACAGACAATTTTTCAGGAAAAAATCGTGGAAACCCTGGGCCTGTAAGACGAGGTCTGGCCTAAATCAATCTAATAAAGGTAACGATATTCAGATATCGTGAACATGCACTGTTTCCAGGTGTTGTGGCAGCTATTGAACTTTTGACTGTGTTCCAACATGATATTGGTCAAAGATGCCATCACGAAAATGGAGGTTGAACGAGGTCAACGTAGTGAAAGCATGAGACAAAAGAATCTGATTCAAAAATCAGAATAGAAGCAGCTGCATAAAAAATATGAAACCCTGGAGTGGAATTCGAGACACGAATCCCAATGCACGAATTTCAAGGTTTGGAAGAAACCCAGAAATTAAAATTTTCTGCAAACTTAAAACCCTAGGTCAGATGTACAACATAAACGACGCCCAGAAGACACCACAATTCCTGACGTCCACAGAATTAGCAGAAATCACAAACTGCTTTTAAATTCCAAGGCAAATTCGTTGGCACAAAATTCTAGGCACGAAAAATGAGACACCCAGAAAATTTGAGACCAACCAAAAAAAGCTCTCAAAAAACCCACCAAGAATCTAAAATCAGAATGCAGATCCGACAGCTCAAAAATTGAGGCAGGAAAACGATGCACCTAGAAAAATCTGACGACAACCCAGTTGAGGTCTCGAAAAACCCACCAAGAATCTGCAACCAAAATATAATTTCAACTTGAATTGAAGGGTCAAAACCCTAGTCGAAAACTGCAGAAACCCTAGGAAAATTTTCAACCTGCCAAAAAAAAAACCACCCAGGAAGAGAAAAAGAACCTGCTCTTTTTTTTTTTTTTTTAAAAACAGTTTTTAAAAAATCCCTTCAATAAAATCTTCGAAAAATTTTAATAACAAAACTTGCGAAATTTTTAATTTCCATGCTCTGATACCATGAAAAATAAATTGAATGAAGAATGATTCAATAATCAGATAATTACATTGAACGATATACACACGTATATATAGAGGTTACAAGACGATGTTCTATAAATAGAACTAGTCGTTAAAGTGAAATCAAATAAGCTAAAAAGCTAAATATAGCTTAAAAGGCTAAATAATAAAAAGCTAACTTAACAAGCTAAATAAGTCAACTAAAAAACTAAATAACTAAATAAGTCGACAACTAAGATGACTACTAAAAATAGAGGATGACCCTTATAGAAGATATTAATATTATTTTAACAAATACTCCTTAAACTCGGTATGAGAAGCTGAAAGTACTCCTCACTCTCAATGCAACCCCTCGAGAGATCTTTCACCCTCTCAGTTATGCGATCAATGGGAGTTTATGTTCCCAAAGACCCTTAGTCTGCAGACACCAACTGGTTCTACAAATCAAATCCAATTTCCAAGCCTACTTTCCTTCTCTTACCCTCTTCTATTTAACCTTTTCCATAACCCGTCATGAGACACCTTCTAGAAGGGGGTAGGTACACTTTATTTATTTTTAATGACTATTAATTATTATTTTATTTTTATACTTTAGTCACTTTTAATTAAATTAATTAAATATAAAGTCACTATTTAATAAATAATTTATTTTAATGACTTTATAAGAAATTAATTTAATTAATTTCTCCTTATAACGCCTATTAGCCTAAAGGCTAAAATTGGGGACATTACATAAAGATGCCTGACTACTAAAAAATACATTTGAAATTAAATAAATGAAGAATCCACAACTGGAGGAATTCTATGATCAAAGGAAACAACGGGAAAAGAAGAAGGAATATAGATTTCCTTTCTCTACCATAGGCTGTTCATAAGGTCTTCGTAACCTTTGGTTCGGCATATTAGTTTTATGAGCATTTATTCCTCCTGGACACTAATAAACACATGTAATATTTCATCTCTTTGATCATTCTTAAGATTTATCTTTATGGAGGAACAATGGCAATATGACAGAAAATGCAGCTGCAACTAACAATTGTCACTAGATTCATGTGTAACTTGGAAGTTTGTTGGTCTGAACTAGCTTCAAGATTAGTAAGAAACTCTATCTCATCAATCTCTGGAAAATATTATCAATCAGATCAACCTCAAATCCTTTCCTCAAGTGGGAGATCTAAAACCAATTACCAGTTGGCACCCCATAACTCTGTTAAATGTCTCATATAAGATCATTGTTAAAGTTCTAACCCTACAACTTCATCATCTTCTTTATGGAATCATCTGACCTGAAAAAATAGGATTTATCAAATGTATATACATTTAAATAGCTTCATTGCTATTTGGAAAGGGATGGAATGGACCAGAGCTTTTAAGCAACACCTACACTTCTTCAAGATAGACTGTGAAACAGCTTATGATAATACTGAGTGGGCAACAGCTTATGATAATACTGAGTGGGCCTTCATTCAAGCACCACATAGACCTCTTCGTTTAAGAAGCAACATTCTTATAATCATCCAAGCTATTTTTGCAAAACCTTTGCTTGCTTAGCCATAAATGGTTACAGGTTCATCCAACTTGAGATTTTTCACTCCACCAAGTACAGTTATAATTTAGCCCCCTCACTCTACACATTGGCTGCAAAAGCATCAGGCCACTTATTAGCACATAGATCTGCTCAGGGTTTTTCCTTAATACTTATTAAAAGGCATCAGATTCTAATATCTAATGGAAGAAAACCCAAAATTACAAGCAAATCATGATATGCCTATGCTCAACTAGCTTTCAATATTTGATTGGACATTGTTTGAACCAGGGGATATGTTCAAATTTCTTGGTCTTCTTTTTTCTTTAAAGGCTCACCTTCATCCCTCTAGCAAAATTCACAGCAAAGAATGGAAAACAAAATCACCTCCCCGATTACCAAGCCTATGTCACTGGCTGCTAGGTTTTGAATCTGCAATAAAAGTGCTTGCTGCCACACATGTATTATTGTTCTTATTGGGGTCCTTCTCAAGGAATATATGGCAAACTAGCTCACCTCTATAATTTCATAGAATTGCTAGGAATAATTTATGCACACCCAAAGAAGAGGGAGGCATGACATCGTTCATGTCCAAAGACAAGGCATAACTCTGTGTGTACCAAATGAGTGATCAAAGCCACTGAGGAGCAAAAAACCTAGATAGTCCTTCTCAAATATTGTGTTGAATTAGGGGCTCCCTATAATAATAAAAAAATAAATTGCAATAGTCTTGGTCTCTGCAATCTGCTTATTACTATAGTCCAATTCAAGATTACCTGAATTTTTGTGGCTAAAAGTACTTGGAGGTATTTTAGGCTTGTTAAGCCTTTCCTCAAATGGGTTGGCAATGGGTTTTGAAATAGGTTCTCTTTCAATTGTCATATCCTATGGCGATCTCGTATCCTCTCCAATCAAGATTTGCCTCTTGCCAAGGTGTTGGGCATCAAAGCCCTTAGACTTATACAAAAATAATTTATAGTTTTCAAAACCTAATATCATCTAAAGATTGGACCTCATGATAATTGTTACAAGTAATGTTTCTACTCATCAACTTTGACCTCCCCTCTCCTCAGAATTCACGAGCTAATGCCTGATGTTATGCTTCACAAGTTCAGCCTTCAAACCCTTGGCAGGACTGGCCTTGGAATTGTACAATGTAACACGAACTAAAATCCTAGGTTACTTAAAAATCTTCTCATCATCTTCTTGTCTGAGCTTTGACAAGCTTAACCAGAGAAGAACCTTTAAGTCATTTCCCAAAATTTGGCTTCATAGGCTTTTTAACATATTTGTGCAGCCAAACGTGAACCCAAAAAACCTTATTGTCTCTGTTTCCCCATCTATTAAGGGCTTCTTCTAGGAGAATGTCTTCAACAGATTAGCACTTGCCGTAGTATGAGTTGACTACCCTGACATGCAAATCAACTAGTCCGGATTTAGCACTCCATTCTAGAACATGGGTAGCCGAGGCATAGTTCAAAGAAACTGTAAACGCACAAAAAAAAATGGGAGGAATATGCATTCTAACCACCTATGCCAGACTTAAGACTTCTAAATATCTTCTCTAAACTTGCCCTGCCACTCCAGATACCTGGATTTGTACTCATGGTTTACTTTATCCCTAGGGTTTTATGTTTCATCTAAAAGCCATTCCCAAGACGATTGCTTTGTTTGAGGATTTTGCTCATTGTTACAATTATATCATAGTTTTGTGGAATTTTTTCTGGGGAAAATCTGTTTCAACTTTGAAAATTAATAAATACTGAAAAAGCAAAACCAATGATTCCATTGACGCAATTTTTTCATTGCAGGAGAAGATTAATGAGGTATTTTAAAATTTATTACGGATTCAAGTGCAAGTCAAGAATGTGGGCTTGAAGTTTCAAAGCCCCCAGGATATGCTGTGTAATTCCCAAGCTGCCCCCTGCAGAAGTCCATCAATTGTGCCTCATAGGCAGAATTGCTTTCTCAGACCTGTGTTTGCCACTGCTGCAACCTCTTGTTGGGCTTATCTTGCATATGTAAAACCAAAGCCGGCTGAGGTTGCTACCTTGACCGAATGGTGAGTGGTAGTTGTTGCTCACCATGAATGCCATTGCACCTTACGAAACACAAAAAATGGGTAACTGAACAGCCTGCAGTGGAACCTTAGCGTGGGGAGCCATTTTCCCAAAGTCTAGACCTACCCCATCACCAGGAATTTATGTGCACATAGTGATATGCATATTTGTTATGTTTTAGAGTTTATCACTCTTTACCCCAATATACTTTTCTTTTCTCTATATGAGCTAGGGTCCATATGTAAAACACAAGGCCATATGTTAGCTTCAGCAGCAAACCAATCACTGCTCTCGCAGTAAATTTCTTCAGAATTGTAAAGATGTTTTTCGTATTAAGAAGAAAAAAGGTCGAGGTTAAGATGTCATTCTAATTGATTTGAGGTGATACCCAATAAGCCTGATTTTTTAAATAAATAGACAACTATGCTGCCAATGCAAACACCCCAACCAAAAAGAATTACAAATAGCCAGAAAAAACTGGGGACGGACAGAAAAGGGAGGATAGAGAAAACTCACAAGCCAACGTTTGAAGCAGTTGAAGTCGATGGATCCATTCTTAATGCTTTGTATGAAAGGATGGAAGGTTGCTTCACTATACAGTTGCGCGTGCTGCTTCAACCATTCGGATGTGATTGACGAAGATTCTATCCCAGTGGCCATTTACTCCCTCAATTCAGCCAACTTACTATTGGCCTCCTACGAGTGGAGTGCAGCAATAATCAGGCGTGCCATTGACTCTGAATTTTAAGTAATTATTACTAATGGTATTTGTAGGTTTGGAAGTTCAATACATGTAAAGAAACGTTTTGGAAAAAAGTGTATGTGTTTTTTAATATGAAAGGGTGGGTTCTTAGTTCAAGAGGTTTAATCTAAGGTGGGTGTTTTTCAGCTAAAATCATGATTTTGTGGATGAAAAATCTTCTAAAAAAATTCAAAAGATTTCATAATACTAGCAGTGGTCAAGTATGCAAGACTAAAGGCATGGGAAGTGATTTGGTAACATACAATGAAAAGCTTTTGAACTTTATGAAAACAAAATATACAATAACAATTAGCATTAACAAAACATTTTTCAAAAATGAACACAAATATCAATTGTCAATTGCAATTATTGTATATTTATTGACAAAATAACATTGATAAAAAAATGTAGAACACTAAAAAGTATCATCCACAATTAGATGGTTTCTGAATAGGTATGCACTACAGTTGCACAACTCACAGTTAGATTTGTTAGTCTTCAAAATGCATATGTTGTTGAAAATGGATGAACAGTGTTATCTGCAAAGAGATTTGTTAAATTGACATAATATCATTTAACAATGCAAAAGCGGGACAAGTGAATTTATATATAGCATTCATTATTATGCAGTTTTTTATAGGCAATGTGATATCAGAACTTCCAATATCTGGAAAGAGTAATTAGTTGTCGAGATCTAGTAGCATATGGTTGAACATTTAAGCAAAACATATCTAGAGAGTCTTATATTTTGGCATATATATAAGCAATCATAAATAAATATCATATTTCTAAATTGTATGCATATTAATCAACAGTGAGCACTCATAAACAAGATTTGGGCAACAAAAAATGAAGAATTGTGCTTCAACAGCAATGGTTTTTAATGAGATCTTCAAACTACAGTTCGAGCATCAGTGGGATTTTGTATGATATATTTCATAAAGGTTGAGATTTAGTGACTTACTGTCACAAATACTTCTGCTATATCTCAAAATCTAATTCATTGTTGAGAAGATAGCAGTCAAATTTCAAGTATGTACATCTTCCCTGCTTAATATAGATTCAGATGATATGCATAGAAAGTGTCAGTGCACAATAGATTTATAAGAACATGGTTTGCTCTTGGTAATGGTAATCACTTGATGAATTTATTGGAAAAAATGTCAAACAGTACAATTGTGATTGATTGCTGGTAGACTACAAAAATCTTAACGTAATAACTTGTTTGTCTATATCAAAGTGTGCAATGTCTATTTGGAATGCACAAGCCAAGCAATTCTGAGAATTCCAAAGAATTACCCATTGCAAATGGACATATTTTGCAATCTATTTGTTTGAAAAATGGTTTGGGTTATAAGCATCTCAATTTGTTTGAAAAATGATGTTGATTAGACATTTTTTTAAGAAATCTTGGTTGTGGTTTGATTGTGAGAATGATGACTTTCAATGAGTGTGAGGCCAACACAAACCCAATAAATACAATTTGCTTCCATATTTTGGAAATTGTGATTCAGAATGCCAATGAATAGTTGGGTTTGGTAACATTGGATTCCTTTCACCGAATTGTTGATCTGTTATCTAAATCTCAATGAACAGTTTCATCAACGTAAATTTTATTCCTTATCTACCAAATTATAGTTTGAAATAGAAACAGACCAAAGAAATATAGCTACGCAGCAGGGAAAGTTGGTCTCCAATGTGGATGGGATAAATACAAAAAGTCATGACGGAGGTAAAATAAAAACAGTGCTGGTTAAAAAATCAGTGAAAAAGAGAAGCGTATTAAACAATCCTTAATTAATAAGGGTTTGGCACCCCCTTAAAATAAGGGGGTTTCCATCATTACATGTTATCTACAAGTGATCTCTAAGAGCACTATTGGTGATACTTGACAAATCCTAAACCTACACAACAACATTTAGCAAAGCTTTAAAAAGCACGATTTTGCATGATGATAGAGATTGTAAGGTTGTGCAACTATAATATAAGTGTCATGGGTCTTTGTGTCAGGAAATAATCACAATTGGTTCTCAAATTGAAACACAAAATGTCCACACAAGGTTTTCTACGAGATAGGGTTATATTTGCATCTTTGTTGCATAGTTCATGTGACAAGAATAGACTAAGCAACATGAATAATTCTATGTAAAAAAAAACATAAATCTTTCTTCCAAAGAATTTCTTGTATACAATAACAAATAAAAATAAAAAACTAAATAACTAATTCAACATTACCAAAATTTACAAAAGAAAATAAAAACAAATGCACAAAGAAAATAGTATAATGAATTTGTTAAGATAAGTTAAATAGCACCTATAGGAGACATGGAGAGGTTAACAAATTGGGAATTATTGATGTGGGTGTGGAAGATTTGGGTGAAACTCTAATGAGCAATTGCCTTTAAATGATTTCATACTTTTTACATTCAAAAAAGGCATGGGGATTCTATGCAGGATTAACGAACAAGTTAGATACTTGTATTCTTTGTTGTTGTGCATCTATTTTTGGTTGCAGGGTTAAAGTGAAAATAGAATTACCTAAAACCTGTCATATATTTTGATGTCATATATTTCATTTATATTATATTTTTTTTTGTTTTTAATATATATTTTTTATTTATTTTATAAAATGAATAAACATAAATATTAAATATTGAGGTATAATATATCTTTATATAATGTAATATAATATAAAATTGAATATTTAATATAATTTTTTATATATTAAATTTTAAATTATATTATATAATTCATAAATAACTATATATTCTTCATTTAATTATGTATTATAATTTAAATTATATTTTTTCTATACTTTATAGTATAATTAACTTTGTACACATATAATTCAAAATTCAAAAGTGCATAAAGTTTATTATAATATAACCTTTATATACTTTAAAGTTTATTCACTTTTGAATTATAATAAACTTTGTTTCACCTTAAAGTGAAAGCTTATTTATTTATTAAATTTATTCACTTTTAAATTATAATAAATTTTATTCACTTATAAGTGAAAATTTACAAGTGTATAAAATTTATCTACTTTTGAATAAACTTTATAAGTGAAATTTTATTCACTTTTGAATTATAAGTAATAGTTTTTCATTTGGAATTATAATATTAAGTATATAAAAGCTATATTATAATAAATTGTATACACTTTTGAATTATAAGTGTATAAATTAAAAGTGCATAAAGTTTTATTATTTATAAAGTTTATAAGCATACCTAATAATAGATTTTATAAAGTTTTATAACTTTATATATTAAATATGACTTTAAATTATAATATTTAAATTATATTATGATGTTAAACTTTAAAGTATATTAAAGTTTAATATAGTTTATTAAATTTTACATTTTAAATTAACATCATGTTTAATATTTTATATTTAATTCTATTTTTTAAATTAAAATTAAATATATATTTAATATTAAAATAAATGACAATAAAATGACAACCAAAATGTTAATAATTTAAATTTAAATTTAAATATTGTACATTTATATAAAAATATATTAAAAATAAAATTATTAAACTAATTTTTGAAAATTTTATTAAATAAAATATAAATAAAATATATAAAATTTAAGATATATTAAAAAAATAAAAAATTACAATATAAATAGAATACATTAAATAATAAAAATAAGTATAAATACAGTTAAAAAAATATATTTTTAAAAAATAATATAGAAAAAATATATTAAAATTTTTTTTAAATATAATTAAAAATTTATTAAATGCAGCAAGAGAGAGAGGTGGGGTGTGGGCCCAAACCGAGCTGCATAAGCCCACTGACGAAGGATTTGACAGCAATGGGTTTCCTCTGCCTCCACCGTACACCAACGCAACACAAGTTGCTCACCAAAGAAAACAGTGGTCGAAAAATGTGACCAATTACCGAGATACTGACACTTTTCCGGATAAAAAAACCCCATACAAAGAGCCTATCGGCTCAAAAATTGATTGAGTAAAATGATGATAGTATATTTTGTTGAAATAGATTCTCTTCATTTTTTTATTCTTGTCTTATATGCTTTCATAAAAAACCTAACAAATCATTATACACTTGTGTTCCAAGGTAAGATAGCAAATGGGTTGGACATAAATGTGTACACACATAATGTATCAAAATAAAATATTAAGAGTGTACAAAAGGTTCATAATAAAAAGGTAATGAGTTAGCATTTACTTTCAAGATAGTTTCATCTCAATTTCCATGTGAGTTTGACAAAAAAATATTAATATAAGTGTAATTTAATTCTATCTACCAAATAAATAAACTTTTGTAATGGTGAAATTAGCAAACCCATGGCAATTCCCATTTAATCTATGTGTTGCCTTGGTGGAATGTCTTAATGCAATAACATCAACAATTGGCATACTCTTGTGTTTCATTTGGCTAGTGGCGCAATCACCATCCATCTTTATTTATCCATATTTTACATCAATTTAATGTATTCACAATTAAGTTATTGTTATTACACCCTTTTTTGCATTTGTTATACCTTATATTTAAATTTCATTTCCGAGTGACTTAGGATTGACCAAATTCATTTCTATGGCATGTCATAATGAGCCTAAAATACAAAATTTAAGTTTCCACCTTATAATAGTTAGTATAAGCTGACTTAACACATGTGTGTGACATGTTATTATGTCATGTTATTTAGAGATATTCATTGTGCGCTTAATCACACGTGATTACAAGAAAAATCGTTAGGAAAGACTTATATTTCTGAAAGGTAATAAAGAATCAACGTTAGGAATATTATTAAAAAATAACAGTATGTGCAAAGTAACACAGTGCTTAGAAATATATTCCAAATACGCTTATATTGATAATAGGAACAAGTATTGCAAATATATTTTAGGAGGAAACTTTCATAAGAGGAAATCTCTAATACAAAATATGTTTTCAATAGATATTTTATTTATTACATCAATAAAAAGTCTTCAAAGAAGTAACTTGTGAGATACTTGACAAATGTGAGATAGATCCACACAATGTAGTACCAATTAAATAACTAAACTATGACTATTATAATACTTAAAGTAGAACATTATTAAGAGGTAGGGATCCTAACAAGCCCTCCTCTTTGGAAAGTCTATCCCTTGAGGCTCAAATTGTATAAACTATTATAAAACCTAATACAGAGGTTATCATGTGGCATCTTCACATTGTAATCCCCATCATTAGAAAAAAACCTATATGATGGTGTGATTATGAAGTGAAAAACAATCAATGGACCAAAATAGCCTATAACTTGAGGATAATATATTCATCATCAACCAACTCAAGAATTGTTGACTATAATGCCCAAAAATTTACGAAGACAAAAAAAGTGAAAACAACGCTAACAATTTTATGTATTTTTATGTACTTTAACATATGACAACAATGCACATAAACATATTTGTACATGAGGACTATATGTGTAGATATACAAAAGTAGAGATATTTCTTCACCTCAATCCATAAAAAGTGGTATGCATATTGATGCAACACTCATATAGACACAACCATAATATAAACAAATGAAAAAAAATGACAAAAGTGTATGCCTAAGGATAGTAATGTAAGTCAAACTAAACCCTAAGGTAATAAGATGGGGGAGTCAATGTCTCACCCTAAATGAAATGCATAAGCAATTGTGCCTATCACCATGCAAAAATAAGAATAAAGGAAGTTATCATTAAATAATTAATTTACCTTAATTAATAATCATTCCTTCTAAAATGAATGGAGTAGATTTAATAATAATTAAACATAACGTTTCTTAATCATTTTGAAGATTCATTCAATTAAACTACTTAATTTCAAAATATAATAAAGAAAGGGCATTTAACTAAACCAATAAAATTAACTTGTTTCCTTTTTCATGTGCATAAATGATAATAAGGAAAAGTAATAACTACCATTCCCTAAACATAAATCATTTTATTGTCCAAGCAATAGAAACACCTAGGAATATCATTTTTTTTTCGCTTGCATAAATGATAATAAGGAAAAGTACTAACTACTATTCCCTAAAGATAAATCATTTACTTGTCCAAGCAATAGAAACACCTTGGAATATCCTTAAGCCAATTGATTTACTATATGTGTCTTTTCTACTATAAAGTACATTTTCTAATATAAAAGAACACATATAAGAAAATAAGTTCAAATAATGAGTATCTACTATTCTAACATAATTAAACTAAAAATATAAAATCCTTCAATAGACATGAAGTATAAAGAGAGTAAATGATTAAATTGTAGAAACACTTAAAAGTCAATGAAAATATTTTTAAAATGTTTACAACACCAAAACTAGCATTAAAGTATAATATAAGCTTCATAACCAAGCAAAGACATCATTTAAAATGCATATATTGAATAAAAAATCACTCAGCAAACTTTCCTAAAAAATTAAGCAAAACTAGTAAAATAAAAATAATTTATAAGAATTAAAAATACAAATAAGAAGGTAAAAGTTTATTCAATGGGCCCTAAAAGGGTTTTTAAAAAGTATTGTCTATAACATCACCATAGTAATCAGGCACCACCACAATTCCTAGGATGCTACTATATAACCCAAGTGTGACTATAAAACTCAAGTAACATGAAAAATACATAAATTTGAACATGCAACTTATCCTGCACATGTTTTCTAGTATTTTATTATATCCCTCCACATTAATATGTTTAAGAAATCATTAACAACCCAATAATAAGTAAAAATGGTTGATAGTGGTAGTTAGGTGTTGGTTAACTCTTCTAGTAAATTGGTTATTCGAAAATTTCTAGTTACAGATGTTGGGATCCAAGAACGCTGAGAGGGGGGGTGAATCAGTGTTCTGTCGGTAACACAAGATTTTATCCTTTTATACCATACACATATAAACCGGTAAACAAATAAACATATAACGTGAAGCAAATAAACCATCCACATAAATGAACACCATAACACACTGAATTTATATGTGGAAAACATCAAAGAGGAAAAACCACAGTGGGATTTGTGACCCACAATATCACTTCACTGGCCATATGAAAGGATATTACATATAATGGGGGCCTGCACATGCAGGAAGGCACACTACCTAGAGCATACTGCTCATCACTAAAGAGTTTCACTTACTACAAGCTTTTACTAATGTAAAACACTAAAATTGAACTCAAAAATGCATCTGCTATTGCAAATAGAGTTCTGGTTCTAGCTCTGCTTTGTACCGGTTCATAAACCCTGATCACTACTACCAGTATCTCTTCTCCTCCAAAAATGCTTTCCAAACTATCTATAGATCATTGCATGATATAACATTCACATACAAATGATCTACATACATATACTTCGCATTATACAGTTCTGCTATATTCTCCTATGTCACATCCTATGTCATATTCAAAATGACCTGACAAACTGACCTATATACCCATTACAAACAATATGCCTTATGTCGGCTTACAATACATTACAAAATATATTTTTGAGATTTTGCCAAGATCTAGAGCTCAATGAAAAATACAATGGAGAGACAAAATAATGATACCTGAATAAATTGTATTCTATCAAGATGCAAATACTGATCAACTGGATCATCAATCGTTACATACAATGAATATGAGCTTGCTTATATAGGCAAGGCTATATGGATATGTGAGCACACAAACATGACATGTGGCTCAATAAGAAACAAGGATAGGTAGGTAATAGGTGTGGATAGGTAGAAGAAACAATATAATATTCCACATGAGGTGGATCACCCATTGAATGTGGAGTGTAACAACAAGATCAACACCATAAAAGGTGGAAATTATCCTACACACTATCCCAATGTGGCACAAACACCCAAGTGTCTCATACCCAAACTACTAAGAAATGCATTTCATAAGTAAACTTAATTAAGGTGTAATAATATCCATGATGAATAATTATTTACACCAACACCCCCCCTTAAGTGTGACTTAGGGGAATGCACTTAAGTCTACACTGCAACTAAGCAATGCAAGATGGGTCCCGGCTACAAGGCCATGTTAGGTACCCATGTACAAATGCAAATGCATGCAAACCAATACAATGAAATCTCTCACAAAGCGGGGAAATAGAAAAAAACCCAATGGGAAAAAACCCTTCCCCAAAAGAGAGATGAAAACTAGATACAAAGAACTCTCATAAAAGTATGTGAATGACAAAACCCCATGTGAGGAAAAGGTCCCCCCCATATGAGAGAAGAAGAAGAGAAACTAGGAAGCCCCCCCTCAATGTGGAATCTGCACCAATGATAGAAGCTCGAAGATGAATGAAGAAACTGCTCCATGAACGTCGAACCGCGTTCCTCCCCTTGGGAAGAAACAAAACCAAAGGTGTGTCCATAAAGTCTCCCCAACCATGAAGGGGAGATGTAGCAAAAATACTCATGATGAAAGGAATCTCTGAAAAATTGCTCAAGTGTCCCCATGTCGATGTTGAAAAGTACCCCCTCCAAAGGTGGTAAACTGCGCCACACTCCTAAAAAAAGGCACTCTAGGATCTAGTGGAGATGAATGTAGAACAATATCCAAAGACTCATATGTCTCCTCAAAATATAAAGAGACCTCCTCCAAGTGTTGTACAAAAGTATCCACAATCATGTCAACCTCTAAAGATTGATCATGTAGAGAATGCACAAGAGGGTCAGAGTGATCCGTCACAACAATCAAAGAAGGATCATCTTCATTAAAGAGAGCATGAATATCATCAATGGTGTCTCCCAAATCTGTAATGTAGGACTCCACAAACAAACCTGCAATGTATGTCAAGTAGGCATCCCAATCAACTGAAGTTGGAAGACATGGAATATCCTATTGCACTGAATCATAAGAAGGCAAAATTGTTGCACTAGCTGCATCATCAGGTGCAATATGTGGTGTGATATCAATAGAAGGAGATGAAATGCAAGGCTCAAGAACGGGGTCACATGTGAGAATCCCCAAGTTTAAATGCTCATAGTTCTCCTCAAAATTTGAATCATCAACGTAGGAAGTATCAACCTCATCAATAGGACCAAAATCTGAAAAAGAGTACAACCAATATGCATGATCAACCACCCCAGTCGCAATGATAGCTCCACTCTCCAAGTCTCTAATGATAACCAAATCAGGTGTAAACTCCATAGTTTTCCTAGTTGGCCCATGTGTGATTTGATAGATGAAAAGAAGATTATTTGTCAAGCGAGTAACATACCACATCATTGTAGGAGTTATCCCCAATGGAAATAGAACCTTTCCCAACCACATCCATGTATGTATGATTGCCCATCAAAATAAATGGCATGTGGCAAGGCTCAAATGTAGAAAAAATAGACTGCGAAGATGCCATATGATGAGAAGCCCCTGAATCTAGAAGCCATCTCCCTGAATCAGGACTTGTAGTAGCACAAAGAGCTTTTCCCTTTCTTTTATCTATCCCAAAAGAGTGATCCTTTCCTTTATCCTTGGAAGAAGAAGTCGATGTAGACATTCTAGAAGGTAGGTTGATTCTATTATTCTCAAGAAGATTCTTCAACTCATCAATATCCTTCTTATAACAATGATGTTCATCATGTCTTGGCTTCTTGCAATATCCATAAAAAAGATTGTCCTTATATGATTTCCTCTTAGGTGAGAATGGTGAATCGCCTTGTTGTGGAGAGGAAGATTGTGCTCCATCTTGTTGCGGTTTTGACTTAGGTTGCTTTTGATTCTTGCCTTTTCCTTGATTACTTTGATTCCCTTTGTTAGCCACCAAATCTTGTGACTTTGAAGATTTGAGAATCCCCATCGTGGTCAACTTAGATTGCTCAAGTATCAACATCTTCGTGAATGAATCAAATGAGGGAGAAGTGTATGAGGAACCTTGAGCTAACCTATGGGTGTGAAAGTTAGATACAAAGGTTGCATACTCTGAAGGAAGCTTGTCCAACAAGTTATAAACCAATTGAGCATCATTTTTGTCAATTCCACAATCCTTTAGCTTTGCTCCTAGCTCAGTTGCTTTTGTGACATAATCTTGGATTGTATCAAAATACTTGGGATCCAAAGTTGTGAGTTCACTATCAAGCTTGTAGCCCTTAGTCTCATCAACTTGACCATACAATTTCATAAAAAATATCCCAAGCCTCGTTAATTGTTGTACACTTATCAATGTGAAAAATGAGGTCATCTGATACATACTTTCTAAGAGTTCCAAGTTCCATAGCATTCTTAGTAAGCCATTCAATTTGAGCATTAGGATCAGCCTTACTATTAGGTGGTGCTGCAATAGTTTCATTTACATAATGAATGAGTCATTTTTCCATTAGTTTACTCCATGCCTTAGTCTTCCATGATGCATAATTATGAGGAGTTAAAAGGGGAAATTTAGGAGAACCCATAGCACCAAAATGAAAAAACACAAGATACAGAGAGGCACAATCACACAAGATACCCCCCTCCCCCCAAAAAAATACTCAATCAAGAAACCCCCCCAAAATGGTGATTTGGCACTTTATACTTAGTGTGTATACAATGGGCCACTTGCAAAACAAGGCAAAGTGGACTTCTGATTTCAATTTACAACTTCTCAAAATGAGATCTAAGACAATTCAACAAATACTGCTAGTGATCTAAATTGAGATCCAAGCAAAATGCAAGTACCAAATATGCCAAGAATGGCCAATTACTGAAAGTACAATTTCTACTCAAAATCACGGCAAACAAATGGCATATTATGAAATTAGACAAAAAAATATGCACTTTCCAAAAAACCAACACCTAAAAAGGAGGTCGTATGACCCCAAACGAAGCCTCTGAAGTTGCAAAATAGGGGATTAGATAGGTACAGTCATGAAGATCTGCAATTTCTGAAAAATTCGTCCATCAAAATCAAAAAATTCTTCTACCACTGTGAAGAGCATGGAATTCTAGACCATTTCAAAAAAAATTGCACCAAAAAAGGAGCAAAAATGAGCAAGATATGGCCTTCCAAATTTGAACTGCAAAATTGAAAAGCTCAATGAGAGGGGCTTGCAAAAATTTTCAAAATATTGTTGACGTGGCGCTGATGTCAGCAAATGACGGGCTTAAAATTGATGCTCGTCTGCTCGTCAAAAAAATTCTGCCTCCCTGCCCATTCGACATCTATATAGTACAAACTGATGATGTGGCGATCTGACTAGGCGTACGGATGTTGACCGTGGGCCAGTGGCCACCTTCCACGTGGTGGGTGCGGGTCCCACTAGGTTTTAATGCCTATCGGGAGCTGCAGGTCGGCGAGAGGCTCCGGCAAGGTAGAGAGCTGTCGGCGGTGGGAAGAGGTCGGCGTGGGGCCTGACAGGAAAAGGTCGGTGCTGGCAAGACTGTTGGGGCCGATGCTGGCAGTGAAAGGACCGGTCCGAGAGGAGTTATGAGGGCCTACCAGGAGACAAGTTGTGTCGGGGAGATCGTCGGGAACCGGGGAGTTCGCCACCAGGGAGGTTGGATGCAGCGACAGATCGGAAATCCAGAGAAGCTTAGCAAGAGTACGGGCGGTAGAACTCGGGGGTTGCAGGGTCTACCACCGAGCCGCGGGAGTAGTAGCACTGAGTGACAAGATGGGGAGAGAAGTCGGACAAGAGTACAAGGGGCGGGGGCCCCAAAAAGTTCATGTAGGCCCTGCAAAAATATATTGTGATACGGGGGTCACGAGGGGGGGGGGTCTATGGACCCCCCAAAACATTTTTATTTTATTTTTCCGAATATTTTTTTCAATTTATTTTTTTCGGAAAAATACTAAAAAAAATTCAAAATCCGTACAATAATAGCCAAAATGGGCAAAACAAATTCTCACCAAAATAGGCCGACTTTATAGCCAAAATTCATGGAAACGGCCTCCCGGATTCAACCGTGATGTCCAGATCGTTGTATGAAGCCCCCAAAAAATGAAGATCCCTAAATCCAAAAATTGAAGCCTCCAAAAATGTCTCCAAAAGACTAATCAATGAAGCCCTATAGGCTCTGATACCATGTGAGATTTTGCCAAGATCTAGAGCTCAATGAAAAATACAATGGAGAGATAAAATAATGATAGGAATAAATTGTATTCTATCAAAATGCAAATACTGATCAACTAGATCATCAATCGTTACATACAATAAATATGAGCTTGCTTATATAGGCAAGGCTATATGGATACATGAGCACACAAACATGACATGTGGCTCAATAAGAAACAAGGGTGGGTAGGAAATAGGTGTGGGTAGGTAGGAGAAACAATATAATATTCCACATGAGGTGGATCACCCACTGAATATGGAATGTAACAACAAGATCAACACCGTAAAAGGTGGAAATTCTCCCACACACACTATCCCAATGTGGCACAAACACCCAAGTGTCCCATACCCAAACTACTATGAAGTGCATTTCCTAAGTAAACTTAATTAAGGTGTAATAATATCCATGATGAATAATTATTTACACCAACAATATTCAATGTCGGCCTCGACAATAATTACAAAATGATTTTTCTAAATAAATCTTCCTTGATGTCAACTTCCTTCAAGTACTGATGATGGTGTCGGTGTTGGTGTAATCCTGGATACTCCAATGTTGGTGTCTGCTGGTATATGACTTTCATCTAATCTTGTTGTCATCAATGACAACAAAATGAATCCGATGAGTGTGAACTGCCAACAATAGAACTATTGAACGCATGAACAAGGAAACCCTAGCTCTCTATCAAGCTAGTTGGACCTATTTTTCAGTTTGAAAAGTGTATTAACTATCTTAACAAACCCAATGCTTGTTTCTACTGTTGAAGGGAAGGACACCTTATTCATGACCACCCTTTTTGCCTTTAGATTTACACCACTTTGTACCCTCGTCCCTTGATGAAGACACTCATAAATCTACCTCATTAACATCCACTCCTTCCCCACTTTTGGGCAATTCCCCACCCTCTTCTAAAACTCCCCCCTCGCCCTCCATCCCACCCTCCCCTCATCAGCCACACCTCATGTCTATTGCTAAGTCTTTCAAGGATGTTTTCACCATGCCTCCTTCTAGAGCCTCTAAAAGGAAGAAGGATGCTCCACCTAACAACCTCCCTCCAACTGATTCTAGCCCAAACTCTTAACTCGATAGCCCAGTTCAAGCTCTAATGCAGCTTTCATTTGTAGATCAGACTAACCAAGACAACTCTATGGACAACCAATCTTACTCTCTAAGAAATCAGTTTTTTGTATTGCAAGCAAATCAAGAGTCTCTCCTTGAATCTTCCCAATGAGGTACAACATTTAATCTTGGAACATGCGTGGCTTGATTGTTGGATATTGTTGAGAATTTTGTTGGAACATTATTTTTTCACTGTCGTCAATAGATTTCTTTGTGCTCCAATGTTGCAATCAGATTAAATGAGTTGGTTTGGCTAGTGTGTTGCAATTTAATGTGTTTGTTTAATGGGTTTTGAGATAAGTATCTCTATTTGATTCAATAGAAGATTCTATGGTCTGCATGGTGATTTGATCGAGTTGTGTAATCCAGTATTCAGGTTGGTTTTCAGTTGTTCAATGTTGATCAATGTTCTGGATTTTGCTCCGCATTGCTCTGAAATTGCAATATCTTGTTTTGCGGATTTGGCAAAGTGTTTGGAACGTTCATGCATATCCTCAATTCTGATGGTTCATGATTTGGTGGTCCACAAGTGAATTTATCAGTTTAACAGTCAGTTCAGTGTAGGTTCTTGAGGTTCGATACAATGATGATGAAGATTCTAGTAAGATGTGATGTTGTGGTTGTTGCTATGGAAATTCACATTGCTTATGGATGTTTCTAGATTGTGTTCTATCCATGTTGTTGGTCTACATTGATCATTGTGCATGTTATTGGTCATTTACGTGATCCTGTGGTGTTCTTCATGTTATGAGTCATTCATGGTGATTGTAGCATGTTGCAGATAGCCGACATTGTTTTGGTCTGCTTCTGTTGTTGTAGTGTGTATGGTTATTATTTTATAATTTGTATTGTGGGTTGATCCGACCTTGAAATATAGGTTGATGATTTATATAAATATATGTAATAGTCATTTGAGAGATGTATCCACAAAGTATTTGAGAGTGTGTGACCAAATAAGTGTGCAAGCAAGTGTTTTGATCTTTTGGAAGTGTGAAGGAAGAGTGTCACAAAGAAGATCAGATTATACTTAACCAGAACTGTAACCAGGCATGAGGAGATCCTATTTCATCAGTTCATAATTCTCTGGATGTAATCCAAATCTTTCTATAAGACAATGAGTCTTCCTCAGGGTTGTAGCCCTTCTTGTTCTGCGATTTGAGCAATGAGCTCTAGGCAGTGTGCCTGAATGCATGTGCATTCCCCATTGTAATATTTCATTTACCCCTAACAGGGTATTATCCTATTATGGGTAGGTTCCCACCACGGTTTTTCCCTTGACCGGGTTTTCCATGTCAAAAATCTTGGTGTTATGTGTGTTATTGATGTGGTTTTGATTTGTGATTTAATTGTTAATTATCATATCTGAATTTAAGTTTGAGTTGTGTCAAGATTTTGTGCAAACTAATTCACCTCCCCCTCTTAGTTTGTTGCATTGTTGCCAAAAATTGGTATCAGAGCTAGTTCCTCTGGAAGAAGCTTGGTCACTTGAGGAGATCTAGGATGGCAACCTTTTCTTTCAAGAAGGATAGTCTGAGATTTGACAGAACAAATTATACTCTTTGGAAGAACCGGATGGAATGTCATTTGAGATGCAAAGGTGAAGATTATTGGAAGATTACTAAGAATGTGTATATTGCTCCTTTGAATGGTCCTACCACTCCGAATGAGATAAAGGAAGTTGAATTCAATATCAGTGCGAAGGAAGCATTGTTGAGTGCCTTGACTGATTCTAAGATGAATAATGTGATGGATTTACAAACCGCTCATGAGATATGGAAGAAGCTAGAGAATTTATATGAAGGTGATAGCCATGTGAAAGTTGCTAAGTTGCAGAGATTGAAGGGAAAGTATGAGATGCTAAAGATGGGTGAAGATGAGAACATTACCTCCTTTATGCAGAGAGTGAATGAGCTCGTGTTAAACATCGGATGTGTCGGTGGAGTATTGGAAGAATTTGATATTGTGGCTAAAGTACTGAGATCCTTGCCTCCTACTTACAAGCACAAGGCTGCTGCTATTGAGGAGATTTGGATAGTGACTAATGTGACTAGAGACATGGTGATTGGGAAGCTTGTTGCTTTTGAGTTGAGGGATTTTGGTGAATCTCTTCCTAAGTTTGAATCTACATTCAAAGCTACTATTTTTGGAAGCAAAAATATGATCCAAGAGAAAGTTCTACTAGGGTGTCCAGATATGAGAAGGAGATGAGAGAGCTTGAAGAAGAAGAAGAGAGAGAGCTTGAAGAGCTTGAAGCCCTAATTTTCAAAGGATTACCTAAAGGTGTTAGTAATTATGAAGGTAAATTGCCTCTTAAATGTTTTTCAAGTAATAAGATAGGACATTTTGTTTCAAGGTGTCCAGAAAGAGAAAGAATTCCTAAAAAGACACTTAAGCCTTACAAGCCTAAATATCAAAAGAAGTGTTATTATGTTGTTGATGATGGTGTGACTAATGATGAATCTGAAAAGGGAAATTTAGGAGATGAATGGGTGTTTATTGCTATCAAGGAAGATGATCTAGTGACTACTAATTCTACTAGCTACATTAATGAAGAGAAAACTTTGGTTGCTAAAGTTGAAGAGAAAGATGGGGTTATTGATAGTGGTTGCTCTCATCAACATGATAGCTGATAAGAGTAAGTTTGTGAGTATGGAAAAGTATGATGGTGGTGTAGTAAGATTTGGTGATGATAAAGCTAGTATAATCTGTGGTAGAGGTTCTATTTCTCTTGATGGAGATGGTAAACATAACACTGATGATGTTTTAAATTTTGAAGGTCTAAAGCATAATATTTTGAGTGTTGGATAGATGGTTGACAAGGGATATGATTTGCAATTCAAGAATGGAAAGTGTGAGATCTTGAGTAATTCTGGAATTGAGATTGCATTAGGTACAAATACTAAAGGTAATATCTTTCACTTGAATGCTAGTGGTAAAAGTTGTTTGATTGCTTAGGTTGATGAAAGTTGGTTGTGGCATAGAAGGATGTGTCATGTGAATTTTGATTACATGATTAAGATAAGTTCTACTCAAGCAGTAAGAGATATACCTAAGTTGGTAAACCCTACTAATCCGATATGTAAGGAATTTTAGTTAGGGAAGTAGACAAGAGTTACTTTCAAAAGCAAACAGTATACTTCTAATGCAGTATTGGATCTTGTGCATATTGATTTGTGTGGTCCTTATGGGGGTGAGAAGCTTGCAAGGTGACATGTATTGCATGTTGCTGATTGATGACTATTCAAGGATGATGTGGATTACTTTCTTAAGGGAGAAATCTAAAGCGTTGGAGAAGTTCAATATTTTCAAAGCTACGGTTGAGATTGAGACTAGACTAAAGCTGAAACGTCCGAGATCTGACAAAGGTGGTGAATTTACTTTTAGTGAGTTCAATGCATTTTGTGAAGAGCATGGGGTGAAGAGACAATTATCTGCTCCATAGACCCCTCAGTAAAATGGTGTTATGGAGAGGAAGAACAGGACAATTCAGGAAGCTGCTAGAACTATGATGATTGAAGGAAATGCGCTGCATATCTATTGGAGATAAGTTGTGAGTATTGTTCTATACACTTTCAATTGGGTACATATTAAAGGTGATACCGATAAGAGTCCTTATGAACTATGATTTGGTCATGTTCCTATAGTTAGATATTCCATAATTTTTGGAAGTAAATGTTGTATTAAAAGAGATGAAGATCTAGGAAAGTTTGATGCTAGAAGTGATGAAGGTATATTTCTTGGTTATTATACTAAGAGTAAGGCATATCGGTGTTTTAATAAGAGATTAAGGAAGATAGTTGAAAGTGCTAATGTGAAAGTAGATGAAGGAAATTTGTATCAGCCTAGATCTTGTGGATATGATTCAGATGATCAAGATGTCAGTTCAAATAAATGAAAGTAAGTACAAACCCAAAATCAAATTCAGATTGATCTGAAAAAGCCTGATATTGAAGGAGAAGGTGCTAGTGCTAAAGAGAGAGTTCAAGAGTTTGAAAACAGAGAAAATGTTAAGACTCCTAGGTATGTAAGGTTAAATCATTCAGAAAATCAGATCATAGGAGACAAAAATAGAGGTGTAATGACTAGAAGAAGAATTGTTGAAGAGTATTGCTTGATTTTTAAGATTGAACCTAAGGATGTTGATGAAACTTGTAAAGATGAAATTGGGTTAAAGCAATGGAAGAAGAATTGAATCAAATCGAAAAGAATAATACATGCATTCTTGTTCTCAGACCTAAGGATAAAAATGTAATTGGAACTAAGTGGGTCTTTCGAAATAAGTTGAATGAACAATGTGAAGTTGTTAGGAATAAAGAAAGACTTGTTTGTAAAAGATATTCTTAGATGTAAGGTATTGACTTTGAGTAGACTTTTGTTCTGGTAGCTAGAGTTAAAGTTGTTAGAATATTTCTTGCTTATGCTACTTAAAAGATTTCAAAGTTTATCATATGGATGTCAAGACAACCTTTCTTAATGGTGAGTTGGAAGAAGTCTATATTGAGCAATCGGGTGGATTTCAGTTGACAGACGAAAAGGATATGGTTTGTAGATTGAAGAAAGGATTGTATGGACTAAAGCAAGCCCCCAGAGATTGGTATGTTAGACTGGACAAGTATTTGATGAAGCTTAAATTCAATAAAAGGTATTGCTGACATTAATTTGGATTTCAAGATTGATCATGATAACATCTTAATTGTTGAAGATATTATTTTTGGTGGAAATGATGGCTTGTGCAAGAACTTTGCTGATGATATGCAAAATGAGTTTGAGATGTCTAAGATTGGTGAGATGAAATTCTTTTTGGGATTGCAAATTTCCTAGTTAGGTAAAGGTATTTTTATTTCACAGACTAAGTATGTGAAGGAATTGTTGAAGAAGTCTGGTTTGGATGATGCTAAGCCTATTGGTACTCCTATGGTAACTAGATGTAAGTTAAAAAAGGATGATGACTCTCTGAAAGCTAATCAAACTAGATACAAGTCTATGATTGTTGGATTTCTATATTTAACTCAGACTAGGCCAGACATTATGAATGTTGTGTGTCTTGTTGCTAGATTTCAAGCTGATCCTAAGGAATCTCATGTTGTAGCTGTGAAAAGAATTCTTTAGATATTTGAAAGGGACAGTTGATTTTGGTTTGTGGTATCCTAAAGATGATGACTTTACTTTGAGTTTTTTTGCAAATGTTGATTGGGCAGGTGATGTTGGTGACCAGAAGAGCACTAGTGGTGGTGCATTTTTCCTTGGAAAGAGATTGGAGTAAGAAACAAAATGCTATTTCTTTATCTACTGCAAAGGTTGAGTATATTGTTGCAATTAGCAATTGTACATAGATAATATGGAAGAAGCATATGTTGAAGGATACGAGACTTTTTTATGATGTACCTACTACTATATATTGTGACAATTATTCAAGTGCTATTAACATTTCTAAGAATTTGATGTTTCATTCTAAGACAAAGCATATATATCTATCAAGTTTTATTTCTTGAGAGAGAAGGTGAATGAGAAGGAAATCAGACTGGAGTATGTGTCTACAAAGGAACAGATTGCAGATATATTCATGAAGTTGTTGCCTAAAGATACCTTTGAGTATCTTAGAGCGAAGCTAGGAGTGATTGCCCTCTTGGTGAGAACTAGGATGCATGGATTTGCATCAGTCCGGTGAACTTTATTGCTATATCTTGTGCTCCAGATTGATGAGTGGTGGCTACTACTCAGGGGGCGTAGTCAGTGTTGTGTTTTGTTGTTCAAACGTTTAGAGATTGTTGAGATTTATGTGTCTTTGGCATTGTTGATGTCGGATCTCAAATCAACAGATTGGATAGGTTCTAAGGAAATGCCAACTCCTATTATCAAACCCTCCAATTTGACTTGGCCAACTTATAGAGTGAACCTATTTGGTTACTAACTCCCTCACTTTAGGCTTTGCAAGACCTAGGTGGGTATACCTATTCACTAGTGGCTTTTGATGACTAATACTTTTTATATCAAATTGAGTATCTTAATCTAAATTATTTCCTACCTCAGAATGGCATAGGTTCCTAGGATAGGTGGCTTTTAGATGGGTTCAAGATTGTTGTTGTGAAAACTATTCGGTCTCTGTACTTGAAATTTATATGTATGTATACTATTGCTAATTGGTTCTATGAATCCTACTCACTTATTATATAGTTTTAATGCAAAGGTAATTAATATGGTAAAGGTTGTGATTTGTGAATGGCCAGTATCTTTCATGTTATTTGGGCTACATAGTCTTATATTTCCCTAGGACTTAATGTATGATTTGTGAGACGGTTTTTAAATCTAACCCCTTTGGTAAATATGTCAGTTAGTGTTTCTTATGAGATCTGCTAAATTTTTATATCATAAACCACTTGAATGAATTTAACCCTCACCTTAAGGGACCATTCAAGGAAGAACTACAAGTAACAATTACAATCCACGAGTAGATCTTTTTAATCCAAATTTATAACATAGAAACATAAACTTCACTATAAGAATACGAATAGACTTATCTCCTTTAGATAATATCACAAACAACTGCCTACAGAGAATGAGATAATCAACAACACATATGCAGAGAAAAATGACTTATTCTATTAAAGCTTCCAAAATGGTACAATAGTGTGCCAGAGGCTATAGTATTTGTCTGATATCTAGTGTTCTAATAATGTCTTCATTTTACAAAATTGCTCATATAAATAAGTGAGCAACACCTATTCTATGAGAATTTATGTCTCTTCATCATTAACAACCTAATTACAATTGCTTAACAAAGTGAAAGACAAAGAGATTAAGCATGCCAAGATGATTAATATAACTGTCACTCTTATAACATCTAACGACCACACTCTTTCTTTTCATATTTGTCTCCTCTTTTGTCAATTTATCGAGCATTCATGGCGACTTTATTGGTTACCATTACCAGTTACACAATGGTCACAGAGGCATTTATTTGAATTTATGATGAAGTGACTTTATTAAGATTTGTATTGATCTTTGCGGTAGAAAGTAATCATTCGTCTAGTAGCATTCATATTGTCCATCGATGCTCATCAATTTGATGGCCGCACCCTTTTTCGATGGAATTATGTACTTTAGTGGCTTAACCTTATCTTCCCTCGAGATGTCATGTTTCATCGATATCTCCTTAGTTTCGATGAAACCACCGTCATCATTAAGGATCTTTGTGGCTTCATCGATCTCTTCTCTTTCATCGAAAGGCTCTACCTTACGTATTTATGTCGATGTAATCCTCCATTGGCTCATCGAAACCCCATTTTCGGCGGGAATCCTTCATCGTTGTGTTTTGCAATCGTCTCATTGATCAAGTCATTGATGAATTTTTTTTATGTCAGCGAAAGAAAAATATCCTCTTTCGACTTTTCGTTTTTCGATGAAATTGTGCTCATCGGTCAATAACTTTTGCACCTCTTTGATACGCTCTCTTCCTCAAAATAGCTTTGTCGATAAAATATCCATTGGTTCCTTCAATATCACTCTTTCGGCCAAACTTATTCCCTCAACGAGCTATCCACATGTCTCATCGATACTGTAGTTTCATCAAAACTCTTTATTTCATCGGTGGGACCACCCCTGATTTCCTCGATGTACTTTATGTCGATGGAACTAATGTTTTCGGTGATTGCTTTTAGAAGTCCATCGTGGCCAAGATTTGTTTGATAAGTCACTTTATCGATAGGATAATGGTAGGCTTCTTTGATAGAGTCATTTCGGTCAAACTGGGCATTTCGATGAAAGATTAGTATGTATATCCGATGTCCTTGCTTTGAGCAATAATTTTTAGGATTCTGATGTTGATGGAAATGCCAAGGGTTCTATCGAAATTCTTAAGGGCATGCTTGATTCCTTTTTTTTCAAGAAAACTTATGTAGCTTCTAATGAAACCACGTGATTCCATTGATTTAAATTCAATGCTCAACAATTGTCAAAAGGGGAGAGAGTCATGTGAAAAACTGTATTCTAAGGGGGAGAGTGTGAATATTTGTATTGATATGAGGAGATTGTTTTCTTTCTTTGCATTGATTTTTTATCACACTCATATGTTGCCATCAATGCCAAAGGGGGGAGATTGTTGGATATTGTTGAGAATTTTGCCAGAACATTGTTTTTTCATTGCTATCAACATATTTCTCTGTGTGTTCTAGTGTTGCAATTAGATAAAATGAGTTGGTTTGCCCAATGTGTTGTAGTTGAGTTGTTGCGGTTTAATGGGTTTTGAGATAAGTATCTCTAGTTGATTCAACAAAAGTTTCTATGGTCTGCATGGTGATTTGATCAAGTTTTCTGATCTGGTATTTAGGTTGGTTTTTAGTTGTTCAATGTTGATCAGTGTTTTGGATTTTGCTCCGCATTGCTCTAGAATTGCAATATATTGTTTTGCAGAGTTGGCAGAGTATTTTGGACATTCATGTGTGTCCTCAATTCTGATGGTTCCTAATTTGGTGGTCCGCAAGTGAATTTTTCAATTTGATAGTCAGTTCAACGTATGTTCTTGAGGTTTGGTACAATGATGATGAAGATTCTAGTAAGATGTGATGTTATGGTTGTTGTTGTGGTAATTTGCATTGCTTGTGGATGTTTCTAGATCATGTTCTATTTGTGTTGTTTCTTCGCATTGATTGTTGTATGCGTTATTGATCATTTTTCGTGATCTGGTGGTGTTCTTCATGTTATGCGTCTATGTTGTGGATGTTCGAGGCATAATTCTTGGAGGTGTTTCATATTTGTGGTATTGATTTTGGTCTGGACTATGTCTTAGCTGACATTTTTTTGGTCCGCATGTGTTGTTGTAGCATGTATGGTTATTATTTTGTAATTTGTATTGTGGGTTGATCCAACCTTGAAACATAGGTTGACGATTTGTATAAATATATGTAATATTCATTTGATAGATCTATCTACATGGTATTTAAAAGTGTGTGATTGAATAAGTGTGCAAGCAAGTGTTTTGATCTTTCGAAAGTGTGAAGGAAGAGTGTGGCAAAGCAGATCAAACTGTACTTAACCGGAACTATAGCCAGGCATGAGGAGATGCTATTTCATTAGTTCATAATTCTCCAAATGTAATCTGAATCTCTCTGTAAGACATGAGTCTTCCTCAGGGTTGTAGCCATTCTTGTTTTGTGATTTGAGCAGTGAGCTCTAGACAGTGTGCCTAAATGCATGTGCATTCCCCATTGCAATATTTCATTTACTCCTAACAAGGTATCATCTTACTGTGGGTAGGTTCACCGTGGTTTTTCCCTTGACCAGGTTTTCCAAGTCAAAAATCTTGGTGTTATGTGTGTTATTGATGTGGTGTTGATTTGTTCTTTAACTATTAATTATCAAATATGAATTTAATTTTGAGTTGTGTAGAGATTTTGTGCATACTGATTCACCCCCCCTCCCAGTTTGCTACATTGTTGCCAACATTGACAATCCCCGCTCGTAAGTATCATGTCAAACATTCTATTAAGAATAACCAAAGTGATGTTCTTATGCTTCAAGAAGGAAAAGTTAGTGATGTTTAGTTGGATACTACCCTTGCTTCCATCTGACTTGAAGCTCTTTTCCTTCATACCAACCTCGTTGATGGCAGTGAAGGTGTTGTTATAGGTATAGCCCCATGGCTAGCCAAGCATGTTGTAGATTCTGGTTCAGACCCTAATCATCATTGTGTTTGGGCTACTACCCTCATTAATGGTATGCTAGTGGGATTTTTCTCTATTTACGTTCCTAACTCTTCCTTGGAGAGAAGTAATCTTTGGGAATGGATTTGATATTAGCTCCTCAATGCTAATTGGGTATTGGGAGGTGATTTTAATATGGTTGAACACCCTTTAGACTATAGTTGGAATAGTTCTACTTATTTGTCTCATTATGAATTTGAAGCTTGGACTTTGACCAAATTCACTAGAAACTCCCTTGGAGTGAATGATCCCATTCTTGGAAAGACCAACCTCCAAATGCCCCACCGGTTCACTTGGAACAATTTTTGTGAAGGTGTCTTGAGAAAAATGAATTGCCTAGACCATTTTTTATATCTCTTCTAATTACTCAATTTTGCCCTCACCAGTTGGTCATATTGTTTCATTGGATCTTTCAGCTACGCTTTATGACCACCTTCCCATCTTCACCACCCTTTCCCTCTCCACACCCACTCCCCTCTCTAATGATCTTCCCTTTAACTTGAATGTTTCCCATCTTAAAAACCAAGATTGCATTAATGGCCTCTTGGCCACTTGGAATGTTGAACCAAAACCTCAATAAGATAGGTGGATTTGTTGGTGGGAGAGAACCATAGCAAGATGTGTTCATTTTTTTCATGATTATGGCCTAAGGATTGCTGCTAAGCATTGAAGACTTGAAAAATCCCTCAAAGGTCAACTAGAGGGTGGACGTATTGTTCTTGCTTCCAACCCTGACAACATTTCTTTGAAACAATTTGTTGCCAACACTAAGAATTCTCTTCATAAAATGATTGGCTACAAAGGAAAATGTGATCAATTACATGTGTGGCTCCAATGGATTAAGGATGGAGATCGTGGGACAAAAAAGTTCTTTCAATATCTAAAGCACAAGCACAAAATGGAACACAATTTTGCTATTTAATCTACAAATGGGATTCTTCAAACCAGCCAAAATGATATTATGCAAACCTTCTATGGCCATTTTAAAAATCTTTTTACTGATGAATTTGCAAATGACACCCTTCTCCCCATCCTTGAAGAAGTTGTTGCTATCTGCATTCCAAGAAAAATAGACCCCGAGTATAGCAAATTCCTTGATCACCTTCTTTCCATTGAAGAGATTGATGAGGCCTTGTAGTGTATGGCCCTAGAAAAAAGACCAGGTATTGATGGCTTACTAGTTGAATGTTATAGAGCTCTTTGGCCCCATATTTGAGAGGATTTTTATTATGTCTACCTTGAAGATATAGAAACTGGTTCATTGGGTCCAATCAATAATTAGGAGTTAATTAAACTTATCCCTAAAGGTAAAAATGAAGATATAATTAATGGTTGGTGACCTATTACTCTTCTTAATACCTCTTATTAAATCATTGCCAAAGCTCTAGCAAGAAGAATCAAAGCCATCACAGAAGAGATTGTTTGTCCATAGCAGATTGGCTTCTTGGGAGGAAAATGCATATTAGAAAACTTATTGCTTGCTTGGGAAACAATTGAATAGGCCCAACAATCTGCCCAAGATGCTTTAATTATAAAACTTGATTTTGGTAAGGTCTATGATCGCATTCGCTAGCCCTTTATTCTTAATATGTTAAAGTGGCTTGGATTTGGTCCTAAAATTTAAATTCAAACCAAAATGTTATTCATGGATGCTAATGCCAAATTTGTTGTTAATGAAAACCTTTCACCTCAGTTTCCCTTGCAAAAATCCAATTGCCAAGGCTGCCCTCTTGCACCATTCCTGTATGTGCTTGTTGTTGATGCACTTGGTTATCTCTTTCAACATGCTCTTTCCACTAAACTTATCCAAGGTATTTCTCTTCATGGTAATGCTAAAGCTTTAAATTCTCATTTTGTTGATGACAACATGTTATTCATATGTAATATTACTGATGAAGTTACCCATACTCTTGACATATTAGATCTTTTTTGTTCTATTTCTAGGTCCAAGCTAGCCATGAATAAAAATGAGTTTTTTTTGACCCATCCTAACACTAAACCACCTTGGATTCCTAGTGAATGGACTAAAGTTAAACATGGCATGATAAATCGTAGTGTTGAAAATTGCATCCCCCTTTGTAATTTGACCTACTTCTTTGGTAACCACTTTGGTGTCCATTCCCCTAGCACTTGAGTAGGCTCATTTCATCCCTTGCATCAGCCTTTTCCCTCTCAAGATGCTCAACACACATTTTTAGCAGCTATCCTTTTGCTTATGTTTAATGTTAGCCACATGTTTATTTTGTCACTTGTCATTTCTGAGCATGATTTGTCTAGGCACTAGCATGTTGCGCAGATGTCCGCGCACCATGCATTCGTCCCATGACATCTTAATGTTTGAATGATAGTTCTAAGCATGCCTTTCCACTTGTCACTTGCGCATGTCGGTGGAAACAACCCTAAATCTTTCAAACGACTCACCAACCCTCTTTTCCCTCTTCTCTCTTTTAAATCTATCCTCTCTTCATTCAAGCTCTCTAGATTTGAGACACAATCTCTCTTATTCTTTGGGCTCTCACAACTTTCTCCAGCTCTCTCTTGCTTTGTATAGTAGTCTCTATTTTTCTACAACACTCTCAAGCTCTCACAGTATTCTTTTGCAACTCTCTTGGCTTTCTCAAGCCTCTTTGGTAATATCTATCTATTTATCCTATCTTTGGGAATCTTGGGATTTATCACATCACTCTTCTATCATTTATCTTTTATCATTTATCATTTATCTTATTTTTCTTTTATCTTTTATTCTATCAATCTATCTGGTTGTCTGTGGAGGTGGAAACACCAAAACATGGATTTGACTAAGGCTAGTCCCCAAGCAGCCCCAAACATTTTTCCTTTCTGGCTTGTGTGTAGGTTGCATTAGAGAAGATTTATTTGGTTGGAGGCTTTATATCATGGACTGGTTGTGAGATTATCTCCTTCCTTTCCTTTTTGGCTTTCATTCCATTTATATAATCGATTTACCTTCTTTTATGTACATTTATCATATTTAAATTAATCTAGAACATGTATCTATTACATTGTGCCCCTCCTGTGCGAACTCTGCATTCTTTCCATACAGGACGCTAGTGCATCACGCTATTGTCCATAATCAGTGCATGCATCCTTGTGCAAAGAGCTATTAGAGGATGTACAAATGCATACTACATCTTGAGTGGAGAGGTCGATTAGTGAATCTTTGAGAGGTTGTTATCCGCTTGTCGAAGAGGTTCATTTACTTCCCTCTACATTTTGGTAAACCTGATGTGAACACTTCTTCTGTAATATTTTTTAGAGCATTCTTTATCATTCCTTTCATCATTCAATATCCCACTAAAAAAAATAAAAAAAGGACAATTCTAAATCCTTCCCTTTCTTCCAAAAAAATAAAAATTGGGTCGTTGCCCCAAACCCCATTTAATGGTTCATCGGCCTCCGACCGACAAATTTTTGTATTCTCTCTTAAGTTTAAGTTTATTAATTTCAAAATGCATATGTTATCTAATTTTATTAACTTAGTTTCTAGATTTATTCAAAGTTCTAATGATGTTCCTTTTCATGCTTGTGATGGTGGCTTTGCTCTGCCTATGTCACTCTATGCCTTTGATCCCTCTCGTAATGAATCTTATGTTTCAGAGGATATTTTGTTATAAGAAGATGAAATCATTGATGCATTTCTTAATGATACTCTACCATCTCTTCATTCTAGTACACTCCTTTCTAGAGATGATGCATTAGTGAATGATGAGTCTCGACTGATATCTGATTTTCCAAAGATCGATGTTGATAAAATTCCTTCATCTAAATCTTCTACATATCATAATGAGTCTATGAATTTCATTTGTCTCTGTCGCCCCTAAAAGGCCTAAGAGACCAATCATTCATGTGATTGCAGCTAGTCCTTCTCCCAAGAAGGTAAAATCTATTCATGGTGTTCCTTTTGAAAATGACTCACCAGATCTTTTTACGAGATATGCACAGTCTAAGGCTCCTTCTTATAGAATGGTAGCCCATACTTATAATACTTGAAGAAATAAGAAACATCTTGATCATCCACAACCTTCTTTACCACCATCTCAACAAGATCTTCCGCAAGTACCTAAGCCTTCAATTAAGCAATCTAGTGATTACAATCTTATTGAGCAACTTTGTGTTACTCCCACTAAGATCTCACTTTGGGATTTACTTCAAACTACTCTGGTTTATCAAGGTATGCTAGAGGAAGCTCTTCAAAAGATCTCATTGCCTTCTTATAATAGGCCTTTGGATGTAAATGTGTTGATCGATCATATTTGTGCGAATTCCTTGAATATTACATTCTATCCACATGAACTCCCACCTCTAGAAGTAAGAAATGATAATCATTTATGTTAACGGTGTTGGCGTTAGAGAACTCTCATTTATACTAGTTTAACACTCAATGTTTGTAGTCTAGACCTATTTCCCAAAATCAAAGTGGATTCTAAGTCTCTTGCTACATCTTCTATGTTCATCCATGGTTTTGATAATACTGGTAAAACCACTTTGGGCACTATTATTTTGTCTATATAGGTTGGACCAATTACTATTCCAACCATGGTGCATGTTATGCCAGGACCTTTATCATATAATCTTCTCTTGGGTAGACCCTGGATTCATGCTTTAGGAGCGGTCAGTTCTACGATTCATGGTTCTATTAAGTTTGTTGCTAACAATCAGGTAGTTTCAATCAAGGTTGATCCTGAAGCTATGCACTTATGTAAAATCATAATAGCTAGTCATGCCTTAGTTACACCTACCTTTTAAAATTGTATTCCATCTTTATCTTCTAATATGCCGACGACTATTCCCTTGGACCCTCCTAAAGAGGAAACCCATGAGAAGGATATCCCTAAAGAAGATCCTCCTAAAATAGAAAGTCCTAATTCTACTCCTTCTCAATCGAACATGTTTCTTGGTGATGATTGGGGCTCTTTAGACTTTATAAGCTCCTTCATTGGAGAATATAAATTCGAACCTATCCACCTTAACTTTCCAAAAGTATCATTCACACCCACTATCAAAGATGATTATTCTTCTATAGCGCAAGATCATGTGAACACCATTGGCTATACCATTAAAGGTGATCCCCCTCCTTTGGAGGAGTTGCAATCATGTTATGGTCTAGGGTTCAATATTGCTTCCAAGTATGGATACAAAGGAGATGGTCTTGGGCACATGGGTCAAGGAGTTAAGTTCCCTTTGGAATCAAAATCACACTCTTTTACAGTAGGTTTAGGTTACAAAGCTTCTCCTTTATCTTCATCCCCTTCATTCTCCAAAGTTCCTATGCCTTCTTCTTCTTGTAAGCAGTTAAACTATTATCCCCAAGAGAAAGGGTTGCTTCCTGCTCCTCATCCCTTATCTAAATAAGAGAATATCTTATTGTGGCTTCTCAAAGCTCGCTTGATTACTCTTCCTCCACCTACACATAAGAAGTCTCATAAGAATCATTCTTTTTGTGCATACCATCAAGTGCTTGGCCATTCCACTAGTGAATGTAAGGCCTTGACGAACAAGATTCAACAACTTCATCAATTGGGTGCCATCAATCTTTCATGTATTGATATGCCTTCTTGTTCTTCTTTGCATAGAAAGTGACATTGAGGTGTATCATTATCTTTCTCTTTATCATATTTCAACTTGCTTTGCATTTTTATCATGTTTCTATCTCTCACCCGCAGAGGTGCATGTCTATCTCTCACCTGTCGTAGTCACTATCCTTTTATCACTTTTTCATGTTTGCCTATATGGGGGCCAAACCATTTGACGTATTGCTTTTTCTTGCCTTTGTAGGGGCCAATCTACTAACCAAATCTATCTTTGATTGCCCAATCACATGACTATCTAGCGTATCGCTACCCATGCCGACAAAATCTATCTCTCATCGCCCTATCGTATGGTTATCTAACATAATGCAATTTTCTATCCATACCGATGTATCTCATACCAACAACAACCACTTATCTTGTATCTTTTCATAACAAGGGGCTTTCCTCCAAAGCGAGGCTCATTTCTGTTACTTTGTCTTATTTATCATTTATCTCTATCTTATCATCTGACATGTTAGTTTGCAGCTAGCGTGTTTGTGATGTATCAAGTAACAATATCTATTTCAATTCTCAGCTTCATCTCTCTGGGGGCAACCTCGTCTGATCAATGAAAATCTACCTCCCTATCGCCACTATCTCCTTTATCATATCTTTTAGTAGTGGCCTTCCTTTAGAGCAAGGTTGGTGCTACTTATCTTTGATCATCTGGCATAACACAACTTTCTAGATCTATCTTTTTTATCATCATCATGACCGCTAGTGATGCATCAAGCTAGTGTCTAGGTCATATACTATCTCTTCGTCATTGATTGCTTCTGTGACTTCTGGGTGCATTCTTCCTTGAAGTGATCAATCCTTGCTTTCTTCTCTTCATTTTAAAATTCCTCTATTTGTTGTTTCTTGTTATTTTGGGGACAACGCATGGTATTGAGACAACCTTTTACATAAAACTCTCTCACTTTACTGACTCAAGATCATAGTTTCTTTGTTGTGTGCCTTCATGTGTGTGTTATATATTTCTTTATCATGTTTTAACCCTGTTGTCTTTGGATTATCTTATTCTCTAACACTATTCTTTCATGCAGATTTTTCTTATCTAATGCATTTGTTTTGTAGGTCTCCAACTTGGGGACATGCTTCCTTGGCTTGTAGATTTATCTTCTTCCTCTACAATATCCTTTTGGTATCATGATGTTATATCTTGTTCAATAGATTTACTTTAGCGTGCATATTCATGTTCATTCATAAGGCCGCTAAAGTGGGGGAAAAATGTAGTGTCAAAAATTGCATCCCCCTTTGTAATTTGACCTACATCTTTGGTAACCACTTTGGTGTCCATTCCCCTAGAACTTGAGTAGGCTCATTTCAGCCCTTGCATCAGCCTTTTCCCTCTCAAGATTCTGAAGACACCTTTTCAACAACTATCCCTCTGCTTCCATTTCATGTTAGGTGTTTATTTCATCACTTGTCATGTCTGAGCATGATTTGTCTGGGCACTAGCGTGTCGCGCGGACGTCCACACACCACACATTCATCCCATGACATCTTAACGTTTGAATGATGGTTCTGAGCATGCCTTTTCACTTGTCACTTGCGCATGTCGGTGGAAACAACCCCAAATCTTTCAAACAGCTCACCAACCCTCTTTTCCCTCCTCTTCTCTCTTTTAAATCTATCCTCTCTCTTCATTCAAGCTCTCTAGATTTGGGACACAATCTCTCTTATTCTCTGGGATCTCACAAATTTCTCTGACTCTCTCTCACTTGCTACAACAGTCTCTATTTTGCTACAACACTCTCAAGCTCACAATATTCTTTTGCAACTCTCTTGGCTTTCTCAAGCCTCTTTGGTAATATCTATCTATTTATCCTATCTTTGGGCATCTTGGGATTTATCACATCCCTCTTCTATCATTTATCATTTATCATTTATCTTATCTTTCATTTATCTTTTATTCTATCAATCTATCTGGTTGTCCATGGAGGTGGAAACACTAAAACAAGGATTTGACTGAGGCAAGTCCCCAAGCAGCCCCAAATTTTTTTTCCTTTCTGTCTTGTGTGTAGGTTGCATTAGAGAAGATTTATATGGCTGGAGGCTTCATATCATGGACTTGTGAGATTTTATTCTTCCAAGTTCCTTTGTGGCTTTCATTCCATTTATATAATTGTTTTACCTTCTTTTATGTATATTTATCACATCTAAATTAATCTAGAACACATATCTATTACATTGTGCCCCTCTTGTGCAAACTTTGCATTTTGTCTGTACAGGACGCTAGCATGTCATGTTGTTGTCCATAATATGTGTGTGCGTGCTTGTGCAAAGAGCTACCAGAGGACGTACAGAGACATACTACATCTTGAGTGGAGAGGTCGGTTAGTGAATCTTCGAGAGGTTGTTATCCACTTGTCAAAGAGGTTCATTTATGCCCCTCTACAAATAGATACCTTGGTGTTCCCTTTGGCTTCAATGCATCTAGCCAAAAGATAGAGGAGGACTGGGAATCATTGACCCATTTACTCAAGGTATTTATCTTACAACTAAATGGATTATAAGGGCCTTAGAGGGGGATTCTCCTTGGAAGCATCTCGTTCACCATCACATATAAACTGCTATAGTTGGTTGATCTTGGAACCTGGTCAATTGGAAGGATAAGCTTCTTCTAGCACCCTTTTTCAAGACATGTTGTTTTGCCCCATTTAATTCCATTTGGACTGCGTGGCAAATCACTTCAAAAAAACTATATTGGTATGATCAATAGCTAAGTGATGGCTTAAGCTTTGCCTCATCTTCCATTTGGTGGAATCGACTAGTTTAACAAGACAACATTCCCCTTGCCAATATCAATTTTCTTAAAGGAAGACATCTTTTTAAAAGAGGTATTCAGGTTTTTTGAGATTTGTGGGATCCCAATACTTTTGGTTGGAAGTCTTGGAACCACCTCAAAGCACAATTCAAACCCTCCAGTTGACAAGAATGTTATTTTAAAAATCTAGCAACTTTTTAACCCTGAATTATTATGTTTGCTATCCATCCCTTGCCATGATAACTTTCTCAAATATTGGAAATGACCCAATAATCATACCTTCCACTACTTTCCTCTTAAGATAGTTTATTCACAACTCCTCCCTCTTTTCTCCTTTTCTCCATGCCTCAACCTTAAATGGAGATGCAATTTTACCCAAGATAGATGGAATAAGCTAAGCTCCCAGATTTGGAACTCCAAAGTCGATGCTCAATCCCAATTAATTTCATGAAAAGCCTTTCACATTAAACTACCTATAGGGGATCATCTTTCTTTCATCACTCCACCTCCTTCATGCCCCTTTTGTAATAAAAAAGAGATGATTAAGCACACTTTCTGGCTCTTCCCTCATGCTCATACCCTTTGGTGCCATTTGTCCTCCATTTTCCCTGCAATTTATCCCCTACTCAGGAAAGAAGAAGACAAGAGTTTAGCATGGGCCATTATCCCCTACTCAGGAACCTTGGAGAATATCATTTTAGAGCAAGCCATGAAGGCCTATAGTGTGAACCTAGCCAAATCTAAACCACACAAAAAGAAAAAAGCTAGCAAGAAGAAGTTATCTCGCCCTCATTAGGTGTTGAGCAAATTTTTGAGTTCAAAAGACCAAGAGGAAGGCCTAAGGGTCCAGGTGTGAGTACATCTGGCCCCTCTGGTAAAAACAAGAGTTTTCATAAATGCTATAAGTCATTTAGGGTCCTAATGGATATGTCCTCTTAGTCTAGATGGAGTTAAGTTGCATGTCATGAAATGTTAGGGGACTAGAATCCCCTGACATAATATATGTGGTTAAGAGGTTCCTTAGGCTGCACAAGGAGGTGGATGTCCTCGTGATGCAGGAGATTAAGGTAGTCCAATTCACTCTAAAAATTAATCTTAAGTGCATATGGAGAGATGCCATTTCTTTTTCTATCAATCATTAGAGGGGTAGAGGGGGAGTGGCCATTCTATTGAGAAACAAATGGAGTGGGGTTGTACAGAGATGGGGGTCCTCCCCCTGTTATAGGATGGTTTGGCTTGTGCTTAAGGTACATGAAACAGAGTTCAGGATAGGTTCTATTTATGCCTCTAATGACTATAGAGAGAGAACAAAACTTTGGAAGTGGATGTCGCAACTAGAGTAGATTCCCTGGGTGTTTGGTGGAGATTTCAATATGATTGAGAGATCTTCAGATAAACTTGGAGGGGGCAGGTTTGAATGGAAATAGGACGAGAAGTTATATTGGAGTAGGATGATCAACAAGCTTAAGATCATTGACCCCCTTTTTGGGAAAAAAGATGAAATTAAGGACATCTGGTACTCTTGGTGTAACCATCAACAAGGACACAAGAGGATCTACAGTAGGTTGGACAGGTTCTATGCTAATAGAGAGGCAGTTAAATTTAAGAGGAACAAAGTTGGCGGTTGTGTGAGGGTAATTCCATACATTCTCTCTGATCATCACCCAATGCTAGCTACTTTGCAACTGGGCCACCCTTCTTCTAACCTCTCCCCTAGAAGCTCTAATTTCTTCCTTAATTCCAATCTATTGTTAGATGAGGATGTCAATAAAGCAACCCTTATCATCAAGCTTTTCAATGACTATAACAAGTCTCTAACAACTGAGAGGGATAGATGGAATCTAAATGTGGCAAGCTAGAGAACGCTCTTCCAGACAGTGGGAAAGAATAAAGCCAAGGATGCAAGGAGGATAGAATATACTCTCCATGATAAGTTGGTTGTAGTTGAATTTGAAATCCAAAGCAACCCGGGGAGTGACAATGCCTATGAGGCCTTATGGTAGGGTAAAAATGCTCTCAGGAGGGTGTGAAATTACAAGATCCAAGGTCTAAAAACCAGAGCCATAATGAAATGGCTAGAACATGGTGACAAGGGTACTAAATTCTTTTTCAGTTTATTGAAACATAAGGAGGTTAAGGAGAGGATTGGTGGTATATGGGATGAGGAGGTTTTAATTGAAGACTCTAAAGGTATACTTAATTATTTTGTTAATTTCTACTCTGCCCTGTTCAAATTAGAGGATGGAGATCCCATTAAGACCCAGTTGAGAGCTAAAATCAAGTCCATTATTCCAAACAAAATGTGTAAAGAAGATGTGGATATTCTAAGTAAGGTAGTCTCAATGCAGGAGGTTAAAAAATTTATTGCCTCGCTAAACAATGACAGAGCCCCAGGACCGGATGGGCTCACAGTTGAGTTTTTCAAGAAAAACCAGAACTGGATTAGTGAGGCTCTATGGAAAGTCTACATAGAAGCTTTTGAGGCAGGATCATTAGGGGAGGAAATCAATACTAGGCTTATCAAAATCCTCTCCAAAGAGGGGGACAAGACTTTGGTAAAAAATTGAAGGCCTATCACCCTCCTTACTGGCCAGAAGAGTGGAGGATATCCTTTCTAAAATCATATCACATACTCAAACAGGCTTCGCAAAGGGGAGATACATCCTAATGAACCTTCTTACTTTTTGGGAAACCATATTTTGGGCCAAAGAATCCAATCAGCAACCTGTCATGTTACTACTTGATTTTGAAAAGGCCTATGATAGGATTGAGTGGAGTTTTGTCTTTATGATGTTAGAAGGGTTAGGGTTTCCTAGAGATTTTAATAGAATGATTGAGACCCTATTGACCAATGCTAATGCCAACATCGAAGTAAATGGTGTTAGATTGGACAAGATTTATCTCTCCATATCTATTAGATAGGGGTGCCCCTTGGCCCCTGCCTTATTTGTTATAGCTATTGATGCCCTACAATATCTTTTGAGGGATGGGTCACTTTCTAGCAGGGCGCTAGGGGTATTCTTACCCAACCAGGAGGAACTCTCTAATGTCCAATTTGCCGATGATACTGCTATCATACTGAAATTAGAGGAAAATAACCTAAAAACCCTAATGAACAAATTGGATATCTTTTGTGTTGCCTTTGGGAGTAAGATCTCTCTGTCCAAATCAATTATGCTTGGCTGGGAGAATAGTCCTCCTCCTTGGTTTAGTAAATATTATTTATTATGGGGGGCCCTGAGTTTCAAACCAAATACTTGGGTGTTCCCTTCTCTGTCAATCCCAACACTAAGGAGATCTAGCTATGGATTAAAGAAATAATAGACAAAAAGATCAGAAAATGGGATAAACACTATCTTTCATTGTCAGGTAGAATTCAAGTATGTCAGATGATTCTATCATCTTACAACATATATTATGCATCAACCTGGTTATTTAGCAACTATCAATGGAATCATATACAAAAAAAAATCATGAACTTTCTGTGGTCTGATGGCAAAGGGAATAAGAAGATGCATGTGGTTAAATGGAAATGGTACTCTATGAGTAAGCTCAAAGGAGGGTTGGGTCTCAAAGACCTCAGAGTGTAAATGTTGTCTTTGGTGGCCAAATGGATCTTTAGTGCTCTAGAAGGGGATGAGCCTTGGAAAATCCTTATTAAGCACAACATCTCTCAATCTATACCTAAACGGTGCAAAACTTGGAAACATCTGCCAATCAATGATCTAATAGCCGGGAATTTTGCAGTCAGGCCCAAGGGATCTGTAGTATTCAAAACCCTATGGAAGGCATGGGAGGAGGTTAGACATTTGATCTCTGATAATAACATTATAAGAAATGATGGCAAGATCTGTGGAGAACAGTCAATCTGGTGGAACCTCCATCACAAGGGTAAACCCTTAGCTCTTATATAGGGATGCTCAACAAAGTATTGGGTAGCAAGAGGCATAAAATGCTTAAGTGATATCATCAAGGATGGGTATCTGATCTCGTGGCCGAAGATTAGTGAGAACTTCAAGATCCCTTGGTCTCAATGGAGGACATACAATATTCTCTCTTCTACTTTCTCTGCCCTCGACCTTCCTCGAGATCAGGATTGTAATGATCAGAGACATACTCCTTACAAATGGCCCAATGGTGTACATATTAGCAAAATTAAAGCCAAAGACATTTACTCTCAACTGATGGACAATAATGAAATCTTTGACCATCTGAACACTTGTTGGAACACTTCCTGCAGTGAGCCCACTTGGGTAAAACTCATTAACTTGCTCCGGAACAGTCCTGTCGAGCCCAAAATAAAATGTATTCTGTGGTGACTTTTGTTGCATAAACTCTCTATTCCTTGTTATGATGGTCTTCCTAGTCTGTGTAAATGTTGCAGGGTCCCTAAGACTATGATGCATATTTTTTTTGATTGTTTCTTTGCTAGGGAGTCGTGGAAACTTTTTGGTGTTCATATTAATGGTAATGTCCTCAGTTTGGAATGTGTTACTGGCTATGTGTCAGCTCTACCAAAGTATGTTAATATATTTTGGTCTGTACTCTCCTTAGAAATCTTGTGGTTTATTTCAAAAATTAGAAATAATTATGTTTTTAACGACATTGAAAGGTTGCTTACTGAGTCTCTTAGGAGACTCATAACCCTGAATGTTTCCATGCAGGTAACGGTGGTGACGAGGATTTCAAAGAAAAAGTTTTAAAGACTCCTTAGTGATGGGCATGCATCTATGTTCATATGGGAGATATCCCATGGATCTACATGGAAGAGATGGTTAGAGGAACAGACCTAGTTCGAGACTGCCCTCAACAATTTCATGGTGGAGCTAGAAAAAAAGAAAAAGGCGCAACCCCATCCCATTGTTGCTCTTCCATTGGTCATTACCTAACCATACTCCTCCTATGAGGTTCCTGAAGCCATCCCCCTTGTTGACCTAGTGCCCAGGAGACTTATCTGGATGGACGGGCAACTAGGGTGGGCTGCATGGGTGGAAGAAGAGATTGCATCATGATGCTTGTTATTCACTAGACTGTTCTTTACTCTTGGTTTTTTCCTTTTTTGTATCAATTCTAGATGATGTATAATGATATATCGTTGTAGCTACTGGTCTTTTTTAATACTCTTCGAGTTTAGATTAGCTTAATATTTGTGATGTATATCCTTGATCTTTAATAGAAAAAAAATTATCCTAAAAAATGGACTCGGTGATCGACACTTCTTGGACTTTCCCAATGCCATAACATCATTTCTCAAACTCTCAGGCAAACTATCCTCAAGTTTATTTGGATATTTTGTTGCTTAACTTCCTTCTCTCACACCTTTTTCCCCTTACAAGTTGAGGTCTTGATGCCTATTAAGATTTTTTCACTCCAAGTCACTTCCTCAAGAATAATCTCCAAGCTGACTCTGATCTCCAAAATATTTTGGCCAATTTGCAATCACAAATCCAAACATTTGAAGTCACTTTGTAGGTTACTGATCCAAAGGACAATTTTGGTGGTTTTCCATGATCTGGAAGAAGTTTCCTATAATTGAAATTGCTTTGGAGCGGATTGTACATATTGTTGGAACCTTTATTGCAAACATGATTTTTATTTGTTGAAGATGACAACAACCATGACTCTTATTTTTGCTGATGATAGCATGTGATTATTTTTAGGAGAATTCATTTTTGCTGATGATATCATGTAGCTGTTATTTCTGATGTTCTGGTAGCAATTTCTTGTTACTGCTATGTGTTTTCCAGCACAACATCGTGGTGTTGTGTGTAATTTTGTAACAGTTGTTTGCTTATAATTAGCTATTGTTTCTCTATTCATCTTTGTAATATGAGATTGCTTACTCCAATAAAAAAGAATGACAATCCCACATTGATGATTTCTTAACAAAGGTAGGGGAAAACATATAAGTGACAACAATGTTCTCATATTACAACTTTTTCCTCCTCATTTTGACAAAAATAAAAGCATTTAACATCATATTTCTTCTATAAGTAAAATAAACTCAAGTTCTTCATAGAGAAATCATAGTTCAGAATCCAAATTAAAGCATCATTAAGTTTTCTTTTAACCATATAAGAAAAATAACAATATAAAACACTCTTTTAGCATACCACAAACACACAAATGAAAGAAATGCATAGATCAAAAGAATAATACCTTCACATTTTGAAATCTTGCGGTGTATAGTTGAAAGTCACAATAATGAACAACCTAAGACAATCTAAATTTCTCGATCATAATCAACATACAAACATTCAAGATTAGGAATTTAAAATATTAAAATAATATAACTTATCTAATGACAACCTATATTATCTTCTTAGTTATGTAAGCATTGAAATTAGAAAAAAAAAAAAAAAAGACCTTGAAATATAAAAGAGATTAAGTCTTGATTCTATTTTAACAATATCACTACTAACGCCAAGAAAAGTGATTTGTTGCTTCACCTTTGGATGTATAAGTGTAAGATTATTCTCATGAAGAAAGAGATCTTATTTATAGTTTTTCTAAGGAAATATTTGTTTCCATGCTTGAAAATGTGTTGAATATTGATTAGAGAAAAAGACGATCACGAATCTATCTAATCAAAACATACAAACATGTGCAATGAAAATAACAAATCTTAATGGAAACGGAAGAAATTAAACTAAATTAAGAAACTCCCTATTCCAGATTTTGCTTCCATTGTTCTTCTCCAGGTCGCTTTTTGATGGCTCTCAGGTATTGCACTAGGATTTCCTGCATAGATTAGCAACTATTTGAAGACTGTGATCTAGCTTGAAAATCAGAAAGAGATTGAATTTATAGATTTCAACACAGAAGGGGTGAGAATTTGAACTCAAGTGTTGATTGATAGATAACTAAAATTTATTGATCAGTGTACTCAATAGATTGTTTTGTTATCAGAGTTGATTGATTTGTTAACTCATTTGATTGGGGAGTTAACTAAATAGATTAGCTATTGGACTGAATAGATTAGTCAGTTGACTAAATTGATTGAGAGATGATTGATTAAATGGATTAGAAGACTAAATCAATTGATTAATCAGAAAAAGTTGTTTTTGAGTGAAAATGGGTGATTGAAGAGTTAATTGAGTTAACTAACTAGTTAATTGATTTGATCAATCAGTTTGATTTCAACATGTGTTGTAGGATGTTGAAATTGAATTTGATTTTCATTTTCAATTTGGATTTGAATTTGGACTTTCGGATTCTGAAATGCACATGAAATTAATTGAAATTCACATTTGGTGAAATGTTAATTTGGAAGAAATGAAATTAATTGAAATGATATGAAATTCAAATTTGGGAAAATGTGAAATGAAATTAGATGAAATTAATTAGAATTAGAATTTGGGGAATTAGAATAATAATTAATTAATTTAAATAATATAAATGAAATTATTTAAACATTAGAAATGGAATTTAATTAAATAATTAATATTTAATTAATATGTAGAAGAGGATTAACTAATTAAATTGATTTGAGAATAAAAATTGAATAATTAAAAATGTTGAATGTGATGATCAGAAGAAATAATTAGTTTAATCAAATAATTAAAGAATTACTTCATTAATTAGATGAATAATAAGTGTGTGATCGATGAGACATTTTTAGGTGTCTACATTTCCCCCTCTTTGAGACAATGTCAGAACGACGTTGTTTCAAAGAAAATAAAAAAATTATGCCCCAGTATGCCCCAATAATGGAGGTAGGATGCCCCCTCGAGAGATTGTTTGTGTATTGAAGGCATGAATGATCTCTCGAAAGAATAAAAAAGTTATATGAGAGATGGAAGAATGGTTAGTTGATGACATGAATGAGTTTGACTGGATTGAAGAAATTGTTAGAATGATTTATAGATTGATAAGATTGAGATAAAGTATGGTTTCAGGAAGGACACATCCTATATAAGACAAAGATGATCAAAACGTGTGGTTTCAAGAAGGATACATCTTGTATAAGACTAAGATAGATGATCGTGTCTGGTTTTAGGAATAACTAATCCTGTATAAGACAAATGATAGATCAAAAATGTCTGGTTTCAAGAAATATACATCATGTATAAGACGAAGATAAATAATAATAAAAACGTCTGGTTTCAGGAGGATACATCTTGTATAAGACAAAGATAGATAAAAATTGGATGGATGATAAAATATGATGAAGGTGATGAATAATTGATTGATAGATAGAATAGTTGATGTGAGGAAATGATAGAATTATAGATGAAAAGATTGGAATTAAGTGATGAGAGAGATCATGTTAGAATGATTGGAAGAATTGAAAAGGTTGATTCAAGAAAAGATTCTTGATGAGAGAATGATCTTGTTTGATACAATCAACATGATGAGATTTAAAAAAAAAAATGATATGATGATGATGAATAGTCTTCTTGTCTTTATTCATAGTGCAACATTTTCATCACTTAGCCTTATTATGTAACAATGAAGCTTTGTACATCAGGGTATGAAGAACCAAGATGCAAAGATATCTCATTGCAAAGAAACAAACACGTAGCAGACAAGGAGTGAACCCTCCATTCTAGGAATAACAACAGGGGTCAAGGTATGTGCGGTAGTAACAAGCATAGTTATCCTTCATGAGATATTTGCCAAATGAACATACCAATCACAGACACCCACTGGAACTATTGCCCCAGAACTTCATTGGTTCACACCACAAACAAAAAACAAAGAAAAAAATCATGTCCATTACGGCTCCTCTAGTCACTTGTGGACATCCTTGAGTAGCATAGTAACATAATCTATCGCCAAATGATAAAAGATAAAAACTAACTAGGACAAAATCCTGCAGCCATACTGATCTATGTCTTTGTGTGATTGCTTGATGTGATGGTTGATAATGCCTGGTTTCAGAAAGTTGCAAACCCCGTTTAAGACCAATATGTCTGTTTTGAGTGTATTCTCTTCTGTTTAATACAAGATAATGATCACGTTGATACAATTGACAAGACTTGTTCAGTTTGATTGTAGATGTTTGGTTTAAGATAGTTATATACTTTGTGAACTTCATGTGAAGTGTTTGTTGGATAGCTGCTAGGATATTTGATTCTTGCGAGACATTTTATTCCAAGTTTTTGATGTTTTTCGATTTTTAATTTGTTTTCGAAGAGCTTTTCGATGTTTAGGGTTTTTGGTATTTTCTCAATGTTTTTGTTCTTTTTTCAGAATCGTATTTGAATGTTTTTGTTGTGATTTTGATGTTTTCTGATTTTTTATTTTTTCAGGACTTTTTTCAAATGTTTTGGTATTTTTATGTTTTTTATTGATTTTTGGATTTTTTTTTTTGAAACATGACCTACCATTAAATGACAAAGATAAGACCAACCCGCACAAAATCCAATAGCCATACTAATCTATGCCATTGTTTTTATTTGTGTGATCATTGATAGGAATGTCTGGCTTCAAAGAGTGAGTGCCCCATATAAGACCGATCTGTCCGGTTTCGAGTGTACCCTTCCTTGTATAAGACATGTTGATGTTTGATAAAGTTTGATCGATAGATTGATTAACACGACATGTGATCAGTTTTATTGTAGACTTTGAGAGTTTGTTTGTTGTTGATTTGATTTGATGGATGGTCTATGGTTTCTTGTCTTGATTTTTTAGTTTTTGATTTTGTGATTTTGATTGTTTTTAAGGACATTTTCAGATTTTTTGGATTTTGGATGTTATGATTTTTAGGATTTTTTAAGTCTTTTTACAATTTTTAAATTTTTTTTAGTTATGCCCCCAAGTATGCAAACCTGTATGATATGATGATCTAAGCAATGCATATGGAAACAATAAATTTTTGATATGAGTTATTCTAATGCAATATGCATGATGAAAATGAAGTTCCTATTCGAACAAAGATGATTGTGTGTGTTCTTCATTTTGAAATGCACTAATTGGATTAAAGGTGTGAAACATTTCACAGATAGGAGTTCAATTCATTCTCAGAAAACCTTAGACCATCCAACCTAACACACTATGTAACCAAGATTTATGAACGGAGGCGCAAAACGTTTCTCCATAAATTCTTGAAACTTTGATCTTGTTTTGCCCATGTGTGTGCAATTGAATTTATTATGACTCTTATAACCATCAAAGACCCTTGGAATCCTATGTGACTAGCTACATAGGTTATTCTAACTTCAAAAGCAACCTAGATAGAGCCTCTCTGCTAGCAAGATTTTAGGGCTCCAATGAGGTTATGCATTGTAATATCTCAAATATTGCTCCATTGTCAACAGACATCCATAGCCCTGATGGAGTTACTTGCATGTTCCCATAGTCAAGCTTTTATTGCACATGATATTTTAGTTATATATCTTTGCTCTTTTTGCTTTGAGATGGCTATTGACATAACACTTTTTTCTTTTATTTTCTTGCATTTACTTGTAAGTAATGAAACTTTCTTGGGTATGAAAATTACAGCAGCGCTGAAGCAGAATATTGGATTTTTCACTAGCCACATGACCAACTAGGTATCTGTAATGACTTAGAGCTATTGATTAATGTGTGATATATAGAAATTGATAGATTTTTGGGTAACAAGTTCCAATGGTAAAACCTCTACACAATCATGGATAAAGCCCAATTGCAAGGTGATGTTGAAGATGAATGACTAAAGGCCTCCTAAAGACTTCATGATTTAAGTATAGGAAATGAGACCACCTTCTTTCCTTTTAGTGAAGGCAGGTGAATAACTTAGAAAATCATCTTGTTTTATTGATGCAGCTATATGAGAAAGCAATAATGATATGCAACTATATGTTGTGCAATGGTGATATGCAAGCAACTATGATGTACTCTGAAATGAAGATATGCAATGCAGTAAAGAAATATGCAAATAAAGTAATGAAAATTGAAATGAACCCACCCTTGGATGTAATATATTTTTAGGTGCATGTTGCTATTGGGGAAGGATGAAAGGATGGAAAATAGGTGTTGGATAATAGAAAGGATATTGGAAAATTTGTGTAAGGATAGATGAATTTTTTTTCAAGATGAACTTTGACACCCACCTTATGAGGCAGTGAAGGAAAGGAAGACAAGTTGATTTTGGATGTTGAGAATTTGAGGGAGAAGTGGATGTGGAATTCGGGACATAAGAACCCAAAATGGATGAAGGAGATGATGGAAGAATATATTTGGAAAGTGGGAGATATGAAGACAGATGATTGAGGGACACATTTGGAATAGCAAGTCTGGATGCCAGTTTTGATTTTTCTTTGGATTGCAACATTTTTATGGGAATCCACATCGATTTTGATTTCTCTTTTATTTTTTGTTCTTTGGAACACATTGCTTCTATGGGTGACTTAGGAATCCACATATTCTTGGATTTTTCTTTGATTTGATATGCCTTTTAGATGAGACATGTTGATCTTTGGAGGTATCTGGATTCTTGGACTTGTTTTTATGCTTGGCATCTGAATCACTTTCAGAGAGAATAGGATTCATGGGTAGATAGGAATGATATCGAGGTAGTTTCAATGAGTTGATGTGGGTAGATGGTTGGAAGGTGATCAAAGATGTGTGCTTTTGATGGTCTTGATTGGATTGTGAGCTAGGGATCATATGAATAGTAGATGGAGAGATGTAGGGTCCTAATATGGATAGAAGAGAGGAAGCCTTTGATTTTGGGATAAAAGGACCCAAAATGGATTTGAAGAGTGAAGGAGGATAGTTATGTTGGGATTTAGAAGAATCCATTTAGGATTTAAAAGAAGGCATTTGGGATTGAGAAGAAGGTATGGAAGAAATGGCATGATCATGAAGTGGACCAGATCAAGATTCATGAACAACTTGGATAGATGCAACAAGATCTGGTGGAAGATTAGGACCATGAGAGGGATAAGAAGGAATGATGAGATTTTTAGGGGGATTAGGATAAATATGACATGAAGGTGAAGGGAATCCCTGATCTTGACTTAGAATAGGAGAATGGGAGTTTGTGCTTTGCTCTTGATTTTGAATAGGATCATTTGAATTTTGCTCAAGAGGTGGATGCTGAAGGGGACTTGGAAAGACACTTTGTTCTTGAGATAAAAGAGTATCATTGTGAGTGGAATAGAAGAGAATGAGGGGATCATCATAAGATTCTTGATAGGTTGGATCTTGATCAAAAATTGGGTAGGATGAAAGGGCTTGTTCTTGATCTTGATTTGTTTCAAGACTCATTTCTTTTGATTTTGGAATATCCTCTTGACACGGGGAAGGAGTTTGGATATTCATGGGAGATCTTGGAAGGTTTCAACATTTTGACTTGATGAGAAAGGATTTTGAATGAGACTCTCTGAATCATGACTTGGATTAGATTGGATTTGTGCTATGGATACCCCTTGGGAGATTGTGTTATTGGATAGAGATGGCATGGATTGGTCTTGTGTGACTTCAAGGGATGATGAAATGGTGGATAGATATGGTTGATTTGGAATTTGGTTGAAAGGGATTTGATTTTGGTTGAAAGGAGTATGATTTTGGGTGAAAGAGGTTTGATTTTCGTTAAAAGATGTTTGAATGTTGGGTGGATGTGAATTTTGATTTGGACTTTGGTTGAAAGGGGTTTGATTTTGGTTGAATGAGGTAGTTTGAATGTTGGGTTGATATGATTGGTATGATTGATATAGTGGCTTGAAAGAAAAAGAAGGTTTACATGACTTTAATGTTGGTTGAATTGAGGTAGGGACAATTTTATTGAAGAATGAAGGTTGGCATGTTTGAATGGTCTCACAAGAAGAAGAAGGTTGGCCTGATACTGATTCCCTCATGGTTATCACTTCCCTCATCATTTTTTCTAACCAACCCCTATGGTTGTTAGGACTAGTTATGTCTATCATCTGTTGTTGCAAAGTCTTAATCTGTTGAGATAAGGTTTATATGGATGGTGATGGAATAGGAATGGAAGGGATGAATTCTTCACCTTCCCTACAAAATGTATAACACCAATCCATGATGTTTACTTGATTGGTTTGGACCTAGCATCACAACATATAAGATATTTTCTCCATTTCTAGAATGTTGCAATTTTTGATTGATTTGTTGATCTTGAAAAGCTTGTTTGTTGCGGGGTTTTGACCTTGTTGATATTGAAACTTGACTTTGTTAAAGGGTTGATCTTGTTGAACTTTGGTATTGCAAAGACACAGTAGAAAGCAAATAAAACAATCTTAAACAAAGAGAGCACCGGTTTAAAATGACTTTTTCAAATCCTTAAGAATGTTGAGATCTTTTATAAGACCCCATTTTGTTTTCGATAGTATTTTGGCAATTCGATAGCACATCAAGTAGACTCTCCTAAGGTCAAAAGGTCACAAGTATTAGCACAACCCACAACTTGATACTCCGTTAGCTCAAACATCCCTATCACACCCTAGAGTGCGCTCATTTTTTTGCCTTTTTCCAAAAATTATACCAAAGAATATTGCTCCTCAATTGGTTCGTTATCTTGGGAGATATATGGTGAGTGTCTTGGGGGTAGATTCTTCCCCACCCTTGCACTGTGATAATAAAGTGTCTAGTTACTGACTCAGTTGGGCTTCTAATTTCTAAGGTGTTTAATCAGGCTTTCATTTTACAATACCCTTTGAAGTTGTGCAAGTGCGATTGAGGCCTAGAGCCCAACAAAGTACCAAGCAAGATGTAGTCACACAAGCCTAATTGAGACCTCAAGGCCCTACAAAGTGCTCGATATGAGATAAACTCAAATATGCTCCGTCCCTCAAGATTTTCATCTCAAAAGGCAATTTGATTATAGTGAGTTAGAATACTTGGCTTTAGCTGTACTCACTTGGTTCGATCCCTTCACACCGACCCCCTCAAGGCAACTCGGGAAGGCATGCCCTCTAAAGGATGTAAGTATAAAAATTAAATGAAAGCATAAAAGAAGAAAGTCTAGTTTTCTAGATCACCCATTGAAGGGGAGAGCATAATACCTATCACTTCAAAGACACGTGAAACATAATTCTTTTTATCCCCTCATTGCAATGATTCTCTACTCTAAGTGGAGATGTTGTTGCACACAAGCATGGTATTCATTTTTTAATCCTCATAGCAATTTGTGAAGTAAAGAAAAGATTTTTGTTTTGTTCTGTTTAAAAGCACCAAAAGAAATTTTTCTACTCTAACCCTAGAGATGAAAATGATGTTAGCGGACACATAGTGGGCTATCTAGCCTATCTTTCCCTCGGTTACAAAGCTCTATCTTTTTACAATTAGAGAGTACTCCTGACAAAAATCAGAAAACATCAAAGATAGAGTGAAGAAAATTTCAACTTGCAATTGCAAATTAACTACCAATCAAATGTGAACTACCTATTGATCAAGTGCAAATTACTATGCTATCAATTGCCAATTATTGTGCTATCAATTATGAACTGGTCTCTAGGTAATTGCTTATCACTGTCATGTCAATTGTGGATCAATTAATAGGCAAAGTTTAATTTAGACAGAAGTATAAGACAAAAGAAAGAAGTTTATTCTATGATGATGTCACTCCAGATCATGTGAGCCATCACTTCAATGTCATCATAAAAGTTAAATTTGGCAAGGAATCGATGAATGTTTCAGTGGTATTGCCTCTCCCTCTTCAATTTCATGAAGTTGTCTTTTTGCCTTTAGAAGCCCTTGGTATGTTCTTTGTTCTCTTCTATGTTATCTTGCCCTCCTGGCACTTGAAATTTTGAAAGTCACCTTTTCTACCATCAGATTAGATACATTTCATGCAAAAAAGATGAATTTTCCAGAATTTAAAACTATTTATGGGTTAGGTGCGTAAGATCAATTAATTAAAAAATGACAAACAAAAATTGATTTTTGACCCATTCTGGCAATTGTTTATCATTTTTAGCAATTGTGAGATATTTTAATAGCAATTGCGAGACATTTTAACATCAATTGCGAACTGATATTAGCAAGTGCAAATTTTTGTACTATCAATTGCAAACTTTCATTTTCTAGGCTCGTACGGATCTGCAAAAACAAAAAGCGAAGGTTAAATCTGATCATTCACATCGGGTTCACCATTGTTTCCATGCTTGAAAATGTGTTTAATATTGATTAGAGAAAAAGACGATCACAAATCTATCTAATCAAAACAAACATGTGCATGAAAATAACAAATCTTAATGGAAATGGAAGAAATTAGACTAAATTAAGAAACTCCCTATTCCAGATTTTGCTTCCATTGTTCTTCTCCAAGTTGCTTTTGGATGGCTCTCAGGTATTGCACTAGGATTTCCTGCATAGATTAGCAACTATTTTGAAGACCGTGATCTAGCTTGAAAATGAGAAAAGAGATTGGATTTATAGATTTTCAACACACAAGGGGTGAGAATTTGAACTCAAGTGTTGATTGATAGATAACTAAAATTGATTGGTCAGTGAACTCAATAGATTGATCTGTTAACAAAGTTGATTGATTCGTTAACTCATTTGATTGGGGAGTCAACTAAATAGATTGGCCAGTGCACTGAATAGATTAGTCAGTTGACCAAATTGATTAAGAGATGACCGATTAGATGGATTAGAAGACTGAATTGATTGATTAATCATAAAAAGTTGATTTTGAGTGAAAATGGGTGATTGAAGAGTTAACTAACTAGTTATCTGATTTGATTAATCAGTTTGATTTCAACATGTGTTGTAGGATTTTGAAATTGAATTTCATTTTCATTTTCAATTTGGATTTGAATTTGGACTTTTGGATGCTAAAATGCACATGAAATTAATTGAAATTCACATTTGGTGAAATGTTAATTTGGAAGAAATGAAATTATATGAAATTCGAATTTGGGGAAAATGTGAAATGAAATTAGATGAAATTAATTAGAATTAGAATTTGGGGAATTAGAAGAATAACTAATCAATTTAAATTATTTAAATAAGATTATTTAAACATTAGAAATGGAATTTAATTAAAAATAAAGATTATTTAACTGAGGAAAATGTCACAATTAATTAAATAATTAATATTTAATTAATATGTAGAATATGATTAACTGACTAAATTGATTTGAGAATAGAAATTGAATAATTAGAAATGTTGAATGTGATGATCAAAAGAAATAATTAGTTTAATCAAAAAATTAAAGAATTACTTAATTAATTAGACGAATAATTAGTGTGTGATTGATGAGACATTTTTAGGTGTCTACAATATCTACTAAGAGATTGAAATATGAATGATGACAATGAATCAATTCAACTATAAATTGGAAATGTTCTATTTCAACTCTATGAGAAGATAATAAAAAATAATTATATCTAATGAGAAGGGAAGAAGATTCTAATGAGATTATTGTGCACATCAAGTTTTCATTTAGAGATTAAGTTAACTAATGAGAAGGGAAGAAGATTCTAATATGAAGAATAGTTAATTGATGATGAAGATTATTGAAGTTATTTGAAAATAGAAAACAACTCACATTTAATTAAATAATAAAATATAATTTAATTAAATAAATAAAAGAGAATTATAAATAATAACGTGATAAATGAATAAATGATAAATGATAAATGATAATTAATATATAATAAATGATAGTTAATTGATTATAATTAGGAGTCCTAATATGTTTAGTGTCAACAAGCTTCACTATTGAAAGTTTTTTTTCTAATTGCTTTAAGACGTTAGTGTTCGATTTCAATAGCTAATATTGCATTCAAGATTGGATTATAAAATGGCTTAAGGAACCCCAAATTTATAAGATTGAAATATAGAATTGAATGGATGGATCATATACAACTGGAGGATCAAGGGCTAAAAATGGATGAGAAATCTCAATAAAGGAGGGTTGGACAAGTGGAAATGGGGATTAGTTGGAAAGGGTGGCTCCATGATTGTGGGAAGATCAATGGTAGGATTGGACATGGGAGATAGTGGATGGCGCAGATTAGATGGGGAACCGTAAAGTACCTTGGGAGAATTTTGTAAAAGGTAAAATTTAGATTGACCCAAACTTCAAAGGACATGAGAAATTTTACCTTTGGGTTTATTAAAAAGAGAGAGATTTTTCCCATTCCCCAAGTACCTAGGCCAAATAAAAAATTGAGGAATAGGATTTTTGGCTATACTATTGATCTAGTTTGCAGTCACATACAATAGAAATAAAATCATAAAGAACATTAGCTCTCTTGCAAGAAAATAAAACTTTGAAACAAAATTTAATTATCCTAAGGCTTTTAATGCCATCTCTTGACTTAAAAGGTAACTCAACAATTCAATATGGATATTATTTCAATAAAGGAACTTATGTACTAGAATTGCAAGCAAGAGTTATATTTAAAAAATAAAAACTTTATTTACACAATATGCCCTAAATATGTATTCAATAATATTTTATTGATTAAATTTATGAATTTTAAACCACTTTATGTCATAAAATCTATAATAGTTTGATGCTTTAAAATTTTAAATTTTGAAAGAAAATGAAAAAGAGGGGGTGGGAAAGAAGAAAGATTAGAGAGTCTAAATTTTTCAACAATCTTGTACAAATATACTCCGAAACTATAAAAATATCATTATTAGTTTATGCTTCAATAGATCTTATCTCGATTATACACTAAAAGTACAACTATCCAAAGGAAAACTCATTGATCCAAGAAATGGTTCAAATACATCCAAATTTCAGTGCATCAATTTGATATTTCCAAGAAAAATGTTGTTACAGTCATGTATGGTTTACAATTATGAAATGACCTTTAGTTGACATCAATTTTATAAATCTAAAATTATATGCAAACAATTTCATTGATCTAAGTGAAAGGAAACCATGAAGTGAGAAAAATACTAACAATTCTTGAATATTTTTCCCACTATAGTCAATAATTTCCAATCTTAGTCTAATCTTTGTGAAAAAAACATAAATTTTGGGTCGTCTTAGCGCTAATGTGTTGATATGGTTTGTAACCACATACCATATGGATAAAATTCACAAATAACTTGACCTCTCTTGAAAGAAAAACAAAATTTGTAATAAAATTCAATCATCCCAAGGTTGCAAATGTCAAGTCTTGACTTGCAAGGTAACTTAGTAACTAAATGTGGATATTATTTCGACAAAGGGATTTATAAATTGGAATTGCAAGATAGGATGAGATTGGAAAAATAGTAACTTTATTTACACGTTGCATACTAAATAAGTGTTCAATAATCTTCAATTTGATTAAATTTATGCATTTCATCACTTTATGTTATTAGATTTACAATATTTTGATTCTTTGAAATGCTATCTTTAAAACTCTAAAAGAGAATGAGAAAGAGGAAAGGTTAGAAAGTCTAAATTACACAACAATATTGCACAAATATACTCTAAAAATATAAAGGCATCATTACCAGTTTATGCTTTACTAGACCCTATCAAAATTACACATAAATAGTGTACATCTCCAAATGAAAAATCATCACTTCAAGAAATGATTCAAAGGCACTCAAATTTTAGCAGAATAATATGACATTTCCAATAAAAATGATAAGTTATTGTTATGTAGGGTTTACAATCATGAGATGACCTTTGGTTGACATCAAATTTACAAAGTGGCAAGTATAGACACTACAATCATGAGATGACCTTTGGTTGACATCAAATTTACAAAGTGGCAAGTATAGACAAACAATTTCACTGATATGAGTGAAAGAAACCAATAAGCAAGAAAAATATTGATAGTTCTTCAATATTTTCCTCTCAATTAACAATAATTTTTTGTCCTAATCTAATCTCCCTAATAAAAAACATAAATATTGGGAACTTTAAAAATGAATAAATTTGGGTCTTTTATAGAAACAAGGCACCAAAATTTAGTTACAAGGAATCAATGGTTATGATATCCTTAGAATCAACCAATGGTGGCAATTTAAAAGTGACACATGGGTGACATCAACGTATTGATAGTTGGAAATAGTTGGCACTTAGAAAATCCCTAGCATATTCCCCCTTTGCAAGTTTTGTAGATATTTCCACAAAATTAACCATCACTAAAATTTTCAATTGGATGTAATTTAAATACCTACAAAAAAATGTAATTAAAAATTTGTCAAATATTACATTGTCTTTGCATAAATATAATTTATAGATTCATTTTTAAATTTTACATAGATACTAATGTTTCTAGTGATTTAAAAAATATTATTTGTACTTAAAATTATCACTAAAACATTAAATAATTTTATGTCTAGTCACTTAAATTTGACAACATTAAAGATATGACACTTCCCTTTTTATTTAAGCCTTTAATTCAAATAAGAAGATAACCTATTAATGAAATCAAAATAAGAATAATACATTATAAAAAGTTCACATAAAAAATAAATAAAAAGGAAGGCATATTTTAAAAATAAAACCTAAAGGGCAACTTGAGGGTCCTTCATTGATTCTCATCCATTGATGACAAACAATTCATGTTTAGTAGATAGTATATTGTGTCCTTGTACCAAGTATTTCCACTCAACTTGTACCGAAAAAAACAACATCCTCTATGTTTACCTCATTCACCTCTATTGCCCCCAAGTTGGAATTAGCCATCAATTTGGCCAATTCTTGGCCTTTGACAAGTTTTGTGACTTGGATCTCCATATCATACTCTTGGATCTTATTACTTCAATACCATATTTTTCCTCAAGCCTCTTGATGAATGAATATATCCTTCATAGTTGGGTGTGGCACATAAGCTACAATTTTAGCACCCACAAGATATGACCTAAATTTCTTTACGCTTTGACTAATGCATAAGCATGCTTGTTCATTGCGTAATATCTTAGTTCTATTTCATACAAGGAATTTAACTAAAGAAAGACATTGACAACTCATATACATCTCTATTCTTTTACAATAGCATAGTAGCAATAGTATAAAAGGAAACAAAATAAAATACTTGGAGTTGGGCCTAAAGTAGTCAACACTCACCAAGACAAGATCCTTTCAAATAACATGTTTGATCTCCTTAAAAATTTAATTGGCTCAACATCCCACTTAATTGATTATCATGTTTAATCACTTTTTATATAACCTTAGTTTTCTCAACAAAGATAGGAACAAACCTCTTAATGAAGTTGATCTACTTAAAGGAATGAATTCCCTTGACATACTAGGTTAAGGGATGAGGCTAATGGTCAAAATTCTTATGAGGTCAATCCTGACACCATCCTTTGAAACAATGTGCCCCAGGAGTTTACCCTCCTCAATGCCAAATCGAAATTTCTTGGGATTTATAGAAATCCCACTCTCTAAAAACCTCTTGAAATTCAATTACGGATGTTTGTAGTGCTTACTTATTTTCTTTGATAATGTGATCAAGTTCGTATACCACCATGATCCAAAAAGTAAGACCTATAAAGCCCACATCCATCACTCTTTGAAAAGTGGATCCTATATTCTTCAAGCCAAATGACATCCTTACATACACATATGTGCTCCATAGGGTAGTTAATGTTGCCTTATATTGCTCCAAGTCTATGAAAACCACTAATTGTATTTTGAGAAACCATCTATCATGGACATTAATTTTGATCTAGCTACTTTCTAAAGTAGATGATTCATTCTCAAGTGAGGGTAGTTATCTTTGAGAGGTTTAAGGTTGAGATTATTGAAATCAATGCACAAGCTTATCTCCCCATTCTTCTTTCTTATTGAGACTAGTTTAGACACCCACTAACTCTTTTGGAATGGTATTCATTTGTTAATTGTACTAATTCATTGACAAACTAGTTTCCTTTCCATCTTCTATTTGCACCATGGGATACCAATCAATCAATTGGTTGTCAAAATCATCCATGTCATTCAAGAACCTATAAATATGTTGGTTGTCATCAAATACCTTCCAATTGCATATTGTGTTTGGTATGGAAGGTCTTGCCAATACCTCTAGGCTTTGTTGAAAGAGAAGAAGATCAAAATGAAATGCATTTCTTGATCCAATGACAATTAGAGAATTATCATCATCATTTTCATTTCAATGGCATCAAACAATTCCACGTTGTCCCAAACAACATTCCTATATGACCTTAATTTATTTTCCTTAGCTACAAATATGCCTTTTACCTATTGCACTACTAATTTTTAATCTCCATGAATTCTTTGTTGAAGAAATTATATTCCCATGATGAAGATGGTCAAGCTTCACAATCAAGCAATTACTAACCACACAAAAGAGAATGTTGTAGCCAAGTAATGAACACCAAAAGAAATCAAGAATCAATGCTTGAAATGCACCTGAAATGAATTACTATGAATTTATACGTAATAATATACAAAAGAGTTTTCTTAAATAGGCAAGTGAGATGGAGTAGGTACAACTACCCTCAAGATAATATTAAGTGCAAGACACTAACATGATGACACCCAAGATAACTAACATGAACAATATTGAATATTTGTTCCATGTGACAAAAAAAGCTATCCTAATTAAACTTAATTAGAGTAAATATAATAAATATAACTCCAACACCACCCCTTAAGTGCAACTTAGGGAGAAAATTATTATACAAAAGATGCAAGACTAATGTGAAGATGCCATATATGGGTCCCGACAACTAGGCCATGTTAGGTATCAATGCACAACTATTCATGCAACTAATCTCTTACAAACGAAGAAAAGGAGAAAACCTCTTGGGACGAAACTCCTCTCCAAAAAAAGAAATAATGCAAATCATATACAATTGATATATTAAGTGATATATGCAGGTTTTAACGCCAATACCCCCAAGAACTATATCAATCATGAGAATGTACCTAGTATCCCCCTCATAGGAGGAAGTGAGAGACTATATTGCCCTCCCATAATTAATAATCACTTGCAAGAATGGTGAGTGTTTAATGAAAAAACATGACCCAATGCTTACAAATAACTTGTCATCCCTTAGGAAGAAACAAAACCATATATAGATGTGGGGATGCTTCCCATTTAGGATATGTTGGAAAAGAGGGAAGCATGAAAAATGATGATGCCTCTGAAAACCACTCTAGTGTCTCTTTATCCATGAAAGATGATGATGCCACACTCCAATCAAATAAACAAGAAGGTGACAAGCTATAACTATGCAAAAATTGACATGGATCAAAATCCAACAATGAAAAACTGATAGTGTGTGCTTCAATCAAATGTGAAAGACAATAATGGTCTAACTAGTTAGGAATGATAAAAGACACAGTTAGTGATCCTGAAGAAGATTTAGGAATTTCTGAAGCAACGAGGACTGAAGTGGAAAAAACCTCCAAAGGATCACAATCAATGTTCATAGGGATATGAGTGATAATCAAGGCATAACCTTCTCCTTTGTAATCAATATATTTATCCTCATGTTTGTTAGGAGTGAACTTGATGAAGAATAAATGGAAATGTCATGCAACTTGAGTAATTGTCACAACTTGTGAACTTCCTTTTCGATCAACTCAATCCTTGGGTCTTACATGATATACAAGAGCAAAAAAGGATGAATTTTCAAGAGATAGCCCCTCGAGGATAAAGACTTTTACAATTCTCAAATGCCAAATTTTCCAAGTGAATAGACAATTACAACTATGACAAACTGAAAAAATAGTGAGAAGCTAGAAAAAGAACACTTGAATGGATGAAATCGATTAGTGGAAGGTGGTTGATGACAATTTACCAATGTTGGAAGGCACTGATATGATGGATAGTTGATCATAAAAAAAACCTCTCCTCCAAATATTCACAACCTTGAAGATATATCTATGTCGAATGAAAAAGAACTATCACAACCAATGGAGGAATATTATTGTAGACTCTTTTAACTGATGTGCTCCAAACAACCTTGGTCTTAAATCAAAACACTATTGAATGGATATTGGAGAAGGCATGTTGACACAACCAATAATATGGTTAGAAAAAGATAAATATTGCAATCCCTTATGCAGTCACCTCCAAAAATCACTCCAATTGACTATGTAGTGTGGCAATAAAAAAAAAATGCCTCCTTTACACAATATTAAATATTGTTTTGAATAAAAAATCATTGTCCTTGTTGACAATCAATTTCTTCATCTTTGATATATGTGCCTTCCATGCAAATAATATATCATTGCAATTCAATATGGAAAATCACAAGAAATGTGATTGTTGTTGCAAGTAAAAACTCAAATATTCACTGCAATCAGAGTTAATTGTTGGCATTGTGTTGTCATTGATGTCAATCGGTATGCAAGTTGATGTTACCGGTATGCAAGTAGGAGTATTGAATATTGTTGACATGTTGATGTCAACCGATAAGTATGTCAACCAGTAAGCATGCAAAGAGACAAATTGTAGGACCCGGATAAGAAGATGAAATGATGTGAAGTGTTTTCCAGTTAGGCAAAACAGTTGACGACTGTCATCGGTAAATGATAACATGTCCTAATCGACAGAACAAAGAAGTACATGATATGAAGGTTAACCAGTTGGTGTATACTGGCAATATGTTTGGTCGCTGATCGAGTTTTAACCGACACAATCAAGTGATTTGGATGCTGATAGAGATGTCATGTGGACTCCAGGTGGTGAACATGCAATGGTAGGTGAATAGTGCATCGGTGAGGTAGTTGTCGATTAGGTTGATATTAAATGAGCTGCGAAAATCACAGATCGATTGCAAAGGATTGTGGCTCAAAGTAGATCGAAAGGCAGAGAGTTTTTGGTGTTATGACCGAAGCAGGACATCTAATCATCTTGTTCATCTGAAGAAGGAAACAACTAGATCATTTATTGTAATCGACAAAATCAAGGCCAATGAACATGATCCAGTTTGCTAAATATAGTGAATGTGTATTAGAAGGATCAAAAATAGCGATGATGTTTGATTTGTTGTAGGTTGTCAATCTAAGAACTAAGATCTGATTTGTTTTGATATGGACTGCATCAATGAAGAAAACCCTAGGCATCTAAAGTTTGAACTTTGTTTTTGGTGGGAAAGCATTTGTATAAATATGTAGATCAAAGACTTAAGCAGATTGGATGATTGATGAGAAAAGAGCATCAAAATATACTAGAGGAGAGTTGATCAGTCTGAGTGTTGATAGCAAAATATTGAAGTGACTGAGTGTTAGAAGAAGAACCAGGAAGTAGGGTTTAACCGACAAGGTTTAAGGTAACCGGTAAATTGTTACAGAGCATAACAGTTTATCAAATCGACAGAGATTAAACCAGTAAGGTAGCCACTGAGAGTGAAGGAGAGCAAAGAGAGTGTGAGAGGAGATCCAACTAGGCAGAATTTGAGTTAAAGAGGATTCAAACAAAGAGAACTGAGATCCAATAGAGAAGAGGCAGTGTGACCGAAAACAATTCAACCGACAGAGTGAATAGTTTGCAAAGGTTACAAAACTCATTTGTAACAAGGTTCTTATCATTGTATTGATTTTATATCTCATTGTATTTCACTGAGTGGGTGCTTAGTGTAGGGGTTGGTGCTTAGAATAGATCAGGGGTTGGTGATCCTTTGGGTAGGTGCCCATAAATTGTGAGGGGTTGGCACTCCTTGGGTTGGTACCCTAAACATTGTAAAACTTTTATTTCATTATGTGGTTGCATTGGAGTAGTAGATCTCCAACAACATTTCTCACCGAGGCTTTCCCACATTGGGTTTTCCTTGTATATCTAGTGTTATGTGATGTGATCTTGTGTGTGATTGCTTGTTAGTGTTTTCATTATTCTATCGGTTTCACACACTGTTTGAAATTATTTATATTCACTGATTCACCCCCCTCTCAGTGATATCTTGTGTTCTACAATTGGTATCAGAGCCTTATGTTCCTTGTTGGTCAAAGATTTCTCTAGCTTGGGTAGATTGTGGTTTAAGAACACAATGGCAAGGAATGAATCCTCCTCCTCTAAAGCTCCCATGTTTGATGGTGCAAACTATGCCTTCTGGAGCAGAAGAATGGAAACCTGTCTATCCTCCCTAGGTTTGATGTTTGGATGTTTGTGAAGAATGGGTATACTATCCCTAATGCTCCCCCTATAGATCCAAATGCTAAGAAGGAGTATGAAAACAATGCCATGGCCAAGCATGCTATTCTCAGTGGATTGTCTAATAATGAGGTTGTTAAGGTTATGCACTGCTCATCCGCCAAGAAAACTTGGGATAAGTTGAAGAGATTATTTGAAGGAGATGTTAAGGTCAAGGAGGCTAAACTGCAAATGCTAAGAGCTCAACTTGAAGGCTTGAAAATGAAAGATGAAGAAAAGATTGCTGACTATCTTCAAAGAATTGATGAAATGGTGTTATATTAGAGGACTTGGAGAGGATATATCTGATGAAGCTATTATCAAAAAGGTACTTAGATCACTCACATCTAAGTACGATACATAAGTCTCTACAATAGAAGAAGCCAAGGATCTGAAAACCTTTTCAATGGATGAGTTATTTGGGTCCCTAACAACTTATGAGATGAGAACAACCAGTGAAGAAACCTCAAGGAAAGAGGTTGCTTTCAACTCCATCAAAAAGGGTAAGGAAGAAATTGCTCATGGAGAAATTAGTGAAGAATCAGATATAGTGGTAGCAAACTTTGTAAGGAAGCTTAAAAAAGGATCTCGTAAGTAGAAAGGAAAATTTCCTTTTAAATGTTTTAAACTATGGAAAAATAGGACACTTTGCTTCAAAATGTCCCTATGGTGAGAATGTTGGAGAGGAGCAACAAAGCACCAACAAAACTTAGGGTAAGGATAAAAAGAAGAAAGCCTAACGATAAGAAAGAAGAATCTACCAAAAGTAGAACAACATGTATACTTTTGAAGATGATGCTACAGATGAAGAGAGTGCCTCAGAAGATGAATACTATGAGGATGAAAGAGAAATTAATATCTTCATGGCACAAGATGAACCGATTGATGGAGCTAATGAAGATGAAGACATTAAAGCTAAAGTGGACTTGGAAGGTGAGCTCATAAGTGCTCTTGAGGAGTTGAGAGAAATAAAAAGTGAACTCAAGAAGTGTAAGTATGCTGCTACAGAAAAATAAGATCGTTTAGAGCAATTTGTGGAGGAGACCAAGAAAATAGTTTCTGATCTGAAACTCCAATTGGAAGAAGCTAAATGGATATGTGAGGTTACAACCCCTGATTTAATAAAGAAGGAGAAGGAGCACTAGAATTGGAAAGAAGAAATTGTAAGGCTAAGAAAGGAACTTAAAAAGAGCAAGAATGAAATGAAGATGAGGAGCAAATATGAGAGCAACACTGAAGCCTTGGACAAGATGTTGAGTAATCAGAAGCACTCAAAAGATACCGGAGGTATAGGATTTAAAGAGGGACAGAGTTTCAATAGCAAAGACTCATCTTGCAAGAAGATATAGTTCACTTCTTCAAGTGAAAGTAAAGAAAAACAAACCTTTACAGTCAGCAAAGCTACTGAGAAGAAGACATATGTTGAAGCTACAAGAAATTAGCTTGTGAACTGGAATGCTCAAACCTTGAACCGAAAGGCTCACTAATTGTATCAGAATGCAAATCCTAAAGGCAAGGCCACAGTTGATAATGAAGGGTTCATTAAAGTCAATAACGTGAGAAGAAGATACCCAGTGAGACAAAGGTTTGCTGGTCCAAAGAGACAAGAGTGGTATGTACCCAAATTCCATGGTTATTGTTACTAGTGTAATAAGTTTGGACATTGCTGATTGTAGTCTGATGCATAAGCCCCCTACTAGTTTTGAAAGTAGATTTTTTTTTGTTGCACTCTAGGAAATGAATGTTATTTGTTATCAGTGTAATGGGTTTGGTCATAGGAGTTATGAATGTAGGAGAATTTTGTCAATGTCCTACTATAAATTTTTAAATTCATCATTTAATGCAAATATAAAATGATATAATTGTAAAAGTTTTGGTCACATTGCAAGCTCAACATATCTAAGCAAAATAAGGTAGTATCGGGTCAGACACTGGAAGCAAAATCGAAGTAGAAAGGTGTTGTAGGAAAGGAGAAAGAAGCTAAATAGTTTGGGGTAGAAAAGGATAAGAATAAGGCCGAGTCAAGTCTGATTGTCCAGACTGCCCTGCATGCAGAAAGAAGCCAAACAATTTTGGGTAGAAAAGGATAAGAATAAGGCTGACTCAAGTCTGATTGTCCAGACTGCCCTGCATGCAGAAATAAGAAATTTATGGGTTTTTGATAGTGGTTGTTCCAATCACATGACCAAAGACAAAAAGAAATTCATAAAGTTAGAGGATTGGAATGGAGGTTCAGTTGGGTTTGGAGACAACTTATCCATTAAGATAAAAGGCAAAGGTACTCTGGACATAGATGGGAAATTGACGGCTCATGATGTATACTATGTGGAAGGCTTAAAACATAATTTGTTGAGTGTGAGTCAAATGCGTGACAAAGGATACAAGTTCACTTTTGACTCTATCGGTTGTCAGATAAGAAAGGAGAGTACTAGACAGATTGTTGCAGAAGGAAAAAGGATAGATGGAAATGTATACAACCTCAAAGAATGCTTCAAATCCCAATGCTTTATGGGACAAGTAGATGAGAGATGGTTGTGGCACAGAATATTAGGCCATATAAACTTTGATAATTTGGCTAAGGTGAGCAAGAAAGGCTATGAGACATATACCACATATCACCAAACCGACAAGCACCTTTTGTGATGAATGTCTAAGAGGTAAGAAGACTAAGGTGTACTTCAAGACCAAAGAACATAATACCTCAAGGCCCTTAGAAATTGCATACTAATCTGTTTGGACCAACCAGAACAAAAGATTTAACTGGAGAAAGATACTTCATGCTGGTCATTGATTATTTTTCAAGAATGACATGGGTCACCTTTCTACATGACAAATCACAAGCATGTGAGAGGTTCAAAATATTTTGGAAGATGGCTGAGAAGGAAAGTGGATGCAAGTTGAAGTGTCTGAGATCTTATCGGGGTGGTGATTTCACATCAAATGAGTTTGAAGACTACTATGAGAGACATGGAATCAGAAGACAATATTCAGCCCCAAGCACACCACAACAAAACGGTATTGTAGAAAGGAAAAACCGGACTATCGAGGAGATGGCGAGAAAAATTTTAAATGAGGCAAACATACTGAATATATACTAGAAGGAAGCAGTTCATACTATTGTATATACATTGAACCAGGTTCAGTTAAGAGTAAATAGCAGAATGAATTGTGGTATGACTGAAAGTCATCAGTCAAACACTTCAAAGTGTTTGGAAGTAAATGCTTCATCAAGAGAGATGAAGATGGTTTAGGAGGTTTTGATTCTAGGAGTGATGAATGTATTTTCTTGGGTTAATCAACTCACAACAAGGCCTACAGATGCTAGAACAAAAGATTGAGAAGAGTTGTTGAGAGTGTGCACGCAAGAGTTGATGAAAACGCATAAAGGCGGACAAACACAAGTAAACCAGTATGATAACTCTTGTGATGAATATGAAGTGCAGTCAGAAAGTGAACAAGAAGAGGCACCCAAAAATAACCCTAATAGATATGTGTAGAAAAATCACCCGAAAGAGCAGATTATAGAAAATAAAAATGACAGTGTGCAGACTAGAAGAAGACTTGCACAAAACAATGAAAAAGTGAATTTTTGTCTCATGACTAAAATGGAACCCAAAACATTTAATGAGGCCAACAAGAGTGAGAAATGGATGGATGCAATGGAAGAAGAGGTGCAACAGATTGAAAAGAATAAGACTTGGGAGTTAGTTCCTAGACCAACAGAGAAGAATGTCATTGGTACTAAATGGGTCTACCGATACAAGATGAATGAAGAAGGTAAGATTGTCAAGCATAAAGCAAGATTAGTGTGCAAAGAGTATTCTCAAGTAGAAGGAATTGATTTTGAAGAAACATTTGCACCGGTTGCAAGACTTCAGGCTATTAGAATGTTCTTAACATTCTCTGCCTACAAAGGATATAGAGTATATCAAATAGATGTCAAATCTGCCTTCTTAAATGGTAATTTGGAAGAATAAGTCTACATAGAATAACTAGAAGGTTTTCTGTTGCATGATGATGAAACTTTTGTGTGCCAATTGTTGAAGGCATTGTATGGTTTGAAGCAAGCTCCAAGAGCATAGTATTCAAGGTTAGACAAGTATCTTCAGGAGCAAGGATTTAGAAAGGGAAATGCAGATAGTAATCTGTAGATCAAAGCAAATGGACATCACATGATTATTGTTATTGTGTATGTGGATGATATAATATTTGGAGGTAACAAGGATACCTTGTGTAAAGAGTTTGCTGATCAGATGCAGTCAGATTTTGAGATGTCAATGCTTGGAGAGCTATCATATTTTCTTGGTTTGTAGATTTCACAGCAAGATAAAGGAATATTTATCTCTCAAATCAAGTATGCCAGAGATATGTTGAAGAAGTTTTTGATGGAGGACAACAAACCGGTTAGTACCCCCATGGTGACCAGATGCAAGTTGAGCAAAGTTGATGATTCACTGGAAGTCGATCAAACCTTGTATAGATCCATGATTGGTAGTCTGTTATATCTTACTGCCTCAAGACCGAATATAGTGTAGGCAGTATGTATGGTGGCAAGATTTCAAGCTGCACCTAAGTAGTCACATGTGAATGCAGTTAGAAGGATCTTCAAGTACCTACAAATTATGGATTATGGTATCCAAAGCAAGGAGATTTCACTTTACAGGCCTACATTGATGCAGATTGGGTCGGCTGCATTGATGACCAGAAGAGCACAAGTGGTGGAGCATTCTTTTTGGGTAACCAGTTGGTTTCATGGAACAACAAGAAGCAAGATTCAATCTCCTTATCTACTACTGAGGCAGAGTATATTGTTGCTGCTACATGTTGTTCTCAGGTGTTATGGATGAAGCAGACCCTCAAGGACATTCAAGTAAAAATATCTGACCCTATTCCTATCCGGTGTGATAACTCAAGTGCAATCAACATTTCATAGAATCTAGTTATGCACTCAAGGACAAAATACATTAACATCAAATGTCATTTTCTTAGGGAGAAGGTTGAAGAGAAAGAAGTAAAGGTAGAATATGTCCCTACAAGTGAAAAAGTTGTTGACATCTTCACAAAACCTCTACTGACAAACACATTTGAGTATCTAAGACACAAGTTAGGAGTTGTCCCACCATCTTTTTGCACTTAAATGTGTATGTAGATCTGTGGTTTAGGGGGAGTTCATAGCTATACATCTTTTGACTCTTGGACCATATGTTGTACACAGAGGGAGAGTGTGCACCATCAACAGGTTCAAGATTTGGAGAAGTTGTCTATTCAATTTGTCTATCTACAAAAATCACAATCGGCTTGAGGGGGAGAGTGTATTGATGTTTGGAAAGGAGAGTGAACCGGAGTGAAATTGATGTTTGAGCCCTTTGTCATTGTTGTCAAAGGGGGAGAAAGAGTGCAGTTGTGAATAAAATGTGGTTTGACATTATGTGTTGACATCAATGCCAAAGGGGGAGATTGTTGGTATTGTGTTGTCATTGATGTCAACCGGTATGCAAGTTGATGTTACCAATATGCAAGTAGGAGTATTGAAAATTATTGGCATGTTGATGTCAATCGGTAAGTATGTTAACCAATAAGAAAGCAAAGAGACAAATTATAGGACCCACATAAGAAGATGAAAGGATGTGAAGTGTTTGCCACTTTGGCAAGACGGTTGAGGATTGTCACCAGTAAATGATAACATGTCCTAATCGACATAACAAAGAAGTGCACGATATGAAGGTTAACTGATTGGTGTATACCAATAGTATGTTTGGTCGATGACTGAGTTTGAACTGACACAATCAAGTGATTTGGATGCTAATAGAGATGTCACATGAACTCCAGCTGGCGAACATGTAGTGGTAGGTGAAGATTGCATCAACGAGGTAGTTGTCAATTAAATCGATATTAAATAAAGATTGCGGAAATCACGGATCGATTGCAAAGGATTGCGGCTTGAAGAAGATTGAAAGGTAGAGATTTTTTGGAGTTATGATCAAAGAAGGACATTTGATCATCTTGTTGATCTGGAGAAGGAAACAACTAGATCATTTATTGTAATCGACAAAATCAAGGCCGATGAACAGGATCTAGTTAACGTGTATTGGAAGGATAAAAAATGGTAGTGATGTTTGATTTGTTGCAGGTTGTCAATCCAAGAAATAAGATCTGATTTGATTTGATATGGACTGAGTCAGTGAAGAAAACCCTAGGCGCGTAAATTTTGAACTTTGTTTTTGGCGGGAAAGCATGTATATAAATATGTAGATCAAAGACTTAAGCAGATTGGATGATTGATGAGAAAAGAGAGTTAGAATATACTAGAGGAGAGTTGATCAGTCTAAGCGTTGATAGAAAAATATTGAAGTGACTGAGTGTTAGAAGAAGAACTGAGAAGAAGGGTTTAACCAACAAGGTTTAAGGTAACCGGTAAATTGTTACAGAGCATAACAGTTTATCAAACCGGCAAAGATTGAAGCAGTAAGGTGGCCATTGAGAGTGAAGGAGAGTAGGGAGAGTGTGAGAGGAGATCTGGCTAGGCAAAAGCTGAGTTAAAGAGGATTCAGACAGAGAGAATTGAGATCCGGTAGAGAAGAAGCATTGTGACAGAAAACAGTTCAACCGACATAGTGAATAGTTTGAAAAGGTTACAAAACTCATTTGTAACAAGGTGCTTATCATTGTATTGATTTTATATCATTATATTTCATTGAGTGGGTGCTCAGTGTAGGGGTTTCTCCTTAAGTTGGTGCTTAGAATAGATCAGGGGTTGGTGCTCCTTTGGGTAGGTGCCCATAAATTGTTAGGGGTTGGTGCTCCTTGGGTTGGTGCCCTAAACATTGTAAAACTATTATTTCATTGTGAGACTGGATTAGAGAAGTAGATCTCCAACAACATTTCTCACCGAGGTTTTTCCCACATTGGGGTTTCCTCATATATCCAGTGTTATGTGATGTGCTCTTGTGTGTGATTGCTTGTTAGTGTATTCATTATTCTACCGGTTGCACACACTATTTTAAATTGTTTATATTCATTGATTCACCCCCCTCTCAGTGATATCTTATGTTCTACATTAATTGCTTAGACCAATAATGTATTGCAAGAAGGATATCATTGTCAATAGAATAATATCACCATAATTTTTACAATAGATTGAATTGAGGTGAAACCTAAAAATTTTGAGAATTTTCAATGCCAAGAGAATGTCAAATCTGCAAACTATTGGGAGGTCAAATTTTCTTGAAACAACACATCACTCCTGGTTTTTAGGGTTTGAGAATAGGAGGTCTTGTTTATCATTGCCTTAAACCTTAAAGCCTAAATCCTAAGCCCTTGTATAAAAAAATATTTTTTCTCCATTATAATTTTATGTTGACTTTCTATAGGCGGTTCAGGTATTATTCAATTCTCATGCATATTTTCTTGTTTAAGGGCCTTAATATTTGGCATCCAAACCTAAGAGTTGGGCCAATGGTTAGAGAAGAAACTATCCTTGTCCAAGAATAGACATATTTGTGGGATATGCATTCAAGGAAATCAAATTATATTGGGTTTGAGAATCATTTTGTTAGAAAGTTAATAATTTTCCTTCAAGGAAATGTGCCATGGGGTCTGAGTGAAAGGGTGAAGAAGTTTCTAAGACTTAAGGACCTTGAGCCTAAAAAGAGGATTGACCATAATTGGGGATCAAGGTTCTATTCTAAGGACCATACTATTATAAGCGATTTTGGTAGCCCCGTCACTCCAAAGCTTCTTCCTATCATTGTGCCTAACAAGATTATCCTTTTGGAGACAATATATTAGCTTTTTGACGTAGAGAAATCCCTCGTTGGGGGTGTTCATAAGAGGGGATAATTCCTCCCTTATTAATTAAGGGCAGGTATGTACCATTTTACAAATAGGAGGACATATTATCTTCTAGATATTATGTTAAATAAGTATAATCTCCCTTAGGCTACATATAGATTTTATGATTCTGAAAGGTTTGTACAAGGCCTAATAAAGGCAAAGAATCCTAGACATGAATGGAATGAAGAAGAAGATCTAATTAGAAATTCTTCAAATTGTAATTACATTCTCAATCAGAAGGAGAGGTAGTATAAGATACAATATTCTGATAACTTAAAGAGGAGGACTGAGAGCTCTTATGCCTCTTCTTAGGATGAAATTTTGATACCAGAAGTGAAGATGAAGGCAATTTTTAGTGCCTACATAGATGTTGATAAAATGCCACTACCTCATCAAAGGCCAGTAGTGATGGAGCCAAAGGCATCTCAAGTGGAAGTTGAACTTGACTCACCCCAATCCTGGACCAGCATCTCCACCCCATAGCCCTATTCCATCATCACCTCCACCTAGTTATGGGGTACCACCGATTGTTCCTCCTACCTTTGAAGGATCACCATTGCCCCCAGTAGTACCTCTCCGACCACCAAGATCTTTTATTGTAGCATCTTCAAAGAAGCCAATGGTTTCTTCCTCCTCTTCAAGTGGACAATATTTCCTTGTCCCTAAGAGTCTTGGGCCAGTGACACCCCTACATACTTTGTCTCCTGGTAGAGACATTCCTTTTGAATAATATGAAGGATTCTCATTCAACATTTAATTTGAACCCCCTATGTCTCCTCATAGATTTGACACAAGGCTTGGAGTGAGAATAGAGGACCCCTCTCTTGAAAGGTCCCTTGATGCTTTTAGATAGGAGGGAGATGTTATTGATGAAGTGAGACTTATTGCTTGCGATGAATTCATGAGTGATGACATATTCATTCATAACAGGGAATTTCAACAATTTATGCTTAGAAATATTGTAGAAGAGATACAAAAAAGGAGGGCTATACAACTTGACAACCTTGATGAAGGAGAAAGGTTGAGAATAAAAGATGAGATATTGAAGAATTCCAAGGAACAATTGGGAAGCATGACGCCTAAAATGGGGAGACAGATAATAAAGAAGATTGGAATATTGCTCCTAGAGGGTTGGGACATCTCCTTTGCCATTTACTTTGATACCATTAGGAGGATACACGACATTGATTTGGAAAATTTAGATCCAAAGCAACCAAATAGACTTTTCTTTGGAACTATTTTTGATGATCACCTGGACTTGTTAGCAATATGGTGCTTGTACCCTATGACACGAAGGCCATTTATAAATCAGGAATTGGATAATCTTCAAGGGAGTCTACTCATTAAAAGAGTAGAAGATACATCAACTACAAAGGCAACTAATATGTTTGTTAATGTTGCCAGATTTGCTCACAAGGTTGTTGTGAAGAGAGATGAGGAGAATAAGTACTTAAAGG